>NW_021703785.1:54590069-54813288 GCF_005190385.1 Monodon monoceros | reverse complement strand
GTCCCCAGTGAGTGGAAAAGGGACTTATGGGGCCAGTGAGGAGCTAAGCTGATAGACCACAGTGACTGAAAGTGGAACCACAAGTATAACAAACCCAGCTTGTCACCATTGGCTTAGTAGGAGTTAGTTAGGAACCAGAATGGCCGGTTTTGCTAATCTTGTAGTGTAAGACAAGCTGTAATGAATTAGAGCAGCTGTGATTTTTAGACCCACACCTGAGGACTAGACTTGATCCAGAGTGGGGTTTTTTGTTTGTTTTTTTAAATATCCTCAAGGTTTTTATTTATTTATTTATTTATTTTTGGCTGCATTGGGTCTTCGTTGCTGCGCACGGGCTTTCTCTAGTTGCGGCGAGTGGGATCTACTCTTCGTTGCAGTGCACGGGCTTCTTATTGTGGTGGCTTCTCTTGTGGAACAGGGGCTCTAGGCGTGTGGGCCTCAGTAGTTGTGGCACGTGGGCTCTAGAGCACAGGCTCAGTAGTTGTGGTGCACGGGCTTAGTTGCTCCACGGCATGTGGGATCTTCCCGGACCAGGGCTCGAACCCGTGTCCCCTGCATTGGCAGGTGGATTCTTAACCACTGTGCCACCAGGGAAGTCCCCCTATTTTTCTTCTAGAAATCCTGATTTAAGCACCTATCAGCTGTGTGTAAGAGTGTTTATTTCCCTTCATTCTAACTGATCCTGGGAATTAGTCAATTTTTTAAGCTTTGCTATTCTAGTAGGTGGGAAATAACATCTTATTTTAATTAGCATTTGATTATTAATTAGCTTAAACATCTTTTCCTCTGTTTATTACTGAATGTTTTCTATTATAAATGACTTATTCTAGTCTCTTGCCTATTTTTACATTTTAGTATTTATTATTCCCCCTGGTGATTTTGAAGGGAATCTTTGTATAGTATAGATACCTAATGTACCCAGTTTGTCTACCTCAGCTATTTAAGATGAGACATAAAGTGGTTACATATTTGGGCCCTAAAACCAAACAGGCATGGTTTGAGTACTGTCTCCACCATTTACTAGTTGTAAGACTTTGGTCAAGTTTCTCAACCCTCTAACTATTAACGTCCACATCTGTAAAATTGGGACAGTAATGGAGCCTACCCTACATAGAATTGTTGTGAAAATTAAATGAGAATGTCCTCAAAGTGCTTTAATACAGTCCCTGGAGTATTGAAAATGCTCAATAAATGTCAGCTATCATTTTTTCCCAATGATAATTCCAGAATCTAATAGTATAAAGAAAAGGCTACACTCCTGATCATTATTATTATAATTACATATAACAGTGACTTTCTTTGCTGCTAAATTAAACTGAAATGGAACTTGGTATCCGACGTGAAGTTTTAGGGGCCAGGCACTGGGATTGTACCACTGACACAGGAAGTAAAGATGAGCTCTCTAGTCTGCAGTGGGCAGAGAACTGAATCAAAACACCCTGAATAAAGTTGAGAGCCTCAAAACTGAGACCCATCCTCTGGAGCTAGAAAATCTACACCTTAGCCAGTGAAGTGTCAAGGAAGTTGACCATAAGGCTGGGCAAGAAATATACAAATATTGGACAAAGTAGGCTCTCATGGACTTATTTTTTAAGGATGCAAGGAAATGATTCATCAAGATGACATGCCAACATGAGACTGTCTGCACCTAACAACGTAACTTCTAAATACATGAAACAAAAATGGACAAAATTACAAGGAGATGTTATTGATACATTCATTTCTAAAATGGGGATTTTTAAAAAACACGTCTCTCAGTAACTAAGAGATCAAGCAAACAAAAGAGTACTAAGGATATAGAAAATTTGAATAACCCAATTGATAAGTTTGATCTGATAGACGTATATAGATAACTGTATCCAATAACCAGAGAACACACAGTCTCTTCAGTACACAAGAAGTATTGACCAAGATTGATGCTTACTTGGCCATAAAGAAAATCTCAGCAAATTCTAAAAGAATATTTTGCAAGTGTCTTTGTCTGTTCTGGCTGCTATAACAAAATTACCATAGACTGGTGCCTAATAAACATTTATTTCTCACAGTTCTGGGAGCTGGAAAGTCTAAGTTCAAGGCACCAGCAGATTCGATGTCTGGTGAGGCCCGTTTCCTGTTCCATAGATGGCTGTCTTCTGCTGTGTCCTTACATGATGGAAGGGGCAAGGGAGCTCTCTGGGATCTCTTTTAAAAGGGCACTAATCCCATTCATGGGAGCTCCACCCAAAGGCCTCACCTCCAGATACCATCACCCTGGGGATTAGGTTTTAACATATGAGTTTTGAAGGGACACCGACAGTCTATGGCAAAAGGTATCCTAGTTTGACTAGAGAGAAGATGGGTAGGTAAGGCTGCAAATGTAAGTCTGGAAGAGACTTAAACGTCAGGATTTTGACAGGCAGAGAGCTACTGAAAGATTTGGAGCTGGGAATCCACGGGGATCTACATTAAGAGATGTATCTAGAATTGAGACCAACTTCCTCCCTTAATTTTCAAGAGCTAATGAAAAAGAACCAGCTCCAGGTAATTCATGAGCTCATGCAAAGTGAAGGCCAAATGATGTCACTGAAGCCTGCAGTTGTTCAAAGAAAGCGAAGTGGGAGAACTGAGCAGAACACAGTAGACAACCTGGACGGTGAACACAGAAGAACTCGCACAATGGGGGATCAGCGCCATGTTCACAAGGCGATTTAATTCCAGAAAATCACCAATATCCTCATTAAAATAACTTAATTTGGTTTTGTTGTTATTGTTGTTTTGAAGTTAACCTGATTTTGGATTTATACTTAGGCTCTGACGGCATTAGCAGTTTATGTCAAGTTTTATGGTTGCTCATGTAATAGAAATAAAGACAACTTTGGGCGTTTCGGATAATTTTTCCAGATATTTATTCATGTTCGAGAAATTCTGGTCTAGCTGATGCCCCTCATATTTTACAGTTATGTAAAACGAAGCACAGAATGGTGACTAATAATATTAGTAACTGTAATAAAAATTATTAAATATGACTTACTTTTGGTTCATATCTTGTATATTGGTCATTATGCTAAGTGCTCTCCATGCATCACTTCCTGTATACCTTGTAACTATGCTAGGCTGTGAGTGCTGTTTACTTTTCCCATTCTGATGAGAAAACAGGCTTACAGGGATTAAGAAGCTTGTCCAAAGGCACAAAGACAATAAACCTAGGAACCAAGTTAGGAACCCAGACCTTTGTAACTCCAGAGCATGTGCTCTTTATCACCTAGCTATACCAGCTTCATCTGGCCACACAGTTGAAACAGCCAAATTTTGATCCAGGATCTCTTGACTTGTGGTCAGGTATATTTTCCACATCAGCCCAGGCCTCCATTTCTTTGAGAGTATATAGGTGAAGCCACAGAGTAGTTCAAGATCCTATTGCAAGGAAAATGTTTAATTAGGCATATCTACTGTGTCAGAAGTTTAGAATATTTAATCATATTTTTAATGTCATTTGGGAAAATATTTGACTTTTCATGGAGCCTCTGGAATGTTTTAATCAGATATTTGACACATCTTTTGTTTTCTCTGTCACCTGTAGCACAAACCAAGTATTCAGGTTTTGGACCAGATATTGGTCTAATAAGTATTTGTTGGATGGATGAATGAAAATCTAGAACCTCTTTTCTACTTATGAACAGGTTAGATTTCAGAAGGCTGTTTTCAAGTACACTTGTATATAAGTCTATAATGACGAAAGTGGATTGAAGTAGTATTTCCCAAAAGTCCCCAGAAGTATTTCCAGTAAAGCTGGGTGTAAATCAACCAGTCCTGGAAAACTTTAAAATCAGGTCTGTTTATCTCCTTTGATAATCAGTCTATCAAACATCTCTTCTATAACTGATTGTCTTGGTCTACTTTAAAAATCTTTTGAGGCAGTTAACCCTTCTCTTTGATGATATCTACAACTGTTTTAGTTATACCTTGGTTGAGGTGCTCACTTGATAAACCACAATATTAAATCAACCCTCCACTTACTCAGTACCTGCAACCAGGGGAGATGAATGGGGTGGGGAAAAAAACATACGAAATGCTTGTATTTTAAAGTCCATGATCACTGTATTATTAATTATAAAGGAAATAGCACCTTTACAGAGGAGGACCCTGGCAGAGATCACGTGCCGCATGATGCGATGCACTAAAAACGGCACATCACTTTTGTGATATTCTTGCCAAAACTATGTACCTGATTTAAATTGTGAGGAAACAGACAAGCCCAAACTGAGGGACATTCTATGACTAGCCTTTTCTAAGGTGTCAAGGTAATGAAAGACAGACTGAAGAACTGTCCCAGATTACAGGAGACTAAGAAGACAACACAACTAAATAGAATATGGGATCATGGATTGGATCCTACTCCAGAAAAAGAACATTCATAGGACAGTTTTCTAAATTTGAAAAAGGTCTAGTTTAGTGAAGAGTGGTGGATCAGTGATAACTTTCTGATATGGACAGTTATACTGTGATTATATAAGATGTTAACATTTGGGGAAGTTGAGTGAAGTGCACATGGGAATTCTCTGAACTATTTTTGCATCTTTTTGTAGTTCTGAAATGATTTCAAGATGAAAAGTTAAGAAATTAAAAGAAAAATATTTTTTAAATGTAATCACTAGCCTTAGATGTTGCTCAGCCATCATACCCTCTGCCCCTAAAGCATTCACTCTTCCAACCTCCTCAACAGTTATTTCATACACTCTGCTTTCTCTTTAACCCTTCCATAGCTTCCCCCAAATCCTTCACTGTGAATATAGAGGCAATCAGAAGAATTTCCACAGCCCGACCTCCCAGCACCTGTGACCATTTACTCAGCTCTCTCTCCTGTCGTTGTAGATGAGCTGTCTCTGCTCCTAGCCAAGGCTGAGCCCTCTACTGTTCACTAGAGCTTATCTTTTCTTATCTTTTCTCTTATACGAGAAAATTGTCCCAGCTAATCTTCCCCCTGTCTCTTGCATTATTTTTATCTTTCTCTCTGCTGGATAATTCCTGGAATCATAGAAACGTACTGTTATTTCTCCTGTCTTAAAAAAAAAAATCTCTTGAGCCCACTTCCCCCTTGAACAAGCTTCCACAACATTTCTCTTCTTCCCTTTATAATAAATCTTTTGAAATTTGTTTATAGTTGCTATCTCCAATTTCTTCCCTCCCATTCTTTTAGGGAAGCTCTCCAATGGGACTTTTGCCCCACTCCTCCACCAGACTGCTCTTACATGACTACTAACGGCCTCCATGTTTCTGTATCCAGTGGCCAGTAGTTGTCCATCCTTAAATGACCACCAGTGGCTTTTCAGAGGTTGAGCCTTCTCCCCAACTTGAGATCTATCTTCCCTAGGCCTCCAAATCATTACCATCACCTGATTTATCTCCTACCTCACTGAGAGTTCCTTCTTAGTATGCTTTGCTGGTCCCTCTTCATTTTCCTAACCTTTTATGTTAGAGTGCCCCCAAAGCTCAGAGCCTGGTCCATTTCTCTTCTTTATCTGTATTCACCCTCTAGGTGATCTCATCCAATCTCACACCTTTAAATACCAAATATATGCTGATGACTTCAAATTTAAACCTAAAGTGTGGACCTCCAGACACTATATCCAACTGCCTACGCCACATCTCCTGATTGGATCCCCAGTAGGCTTAATGGGTCTAAAACTGAACTCTTGCTGTTCTCCACCCCGAAGCCTGCTTTCATCTAGTCTTCGCCACATCAATTAATGCCAGCTTCATCCTTCCAGTGGCTCAGGCCAAAGGCCTTGGAGTCATCCTTGCCTCTTCATTTTCTCATATGCCGCAAAGAATGTCAGCAAATCCTCCCAGTGCTACAATAAACATATACACAGAATCTGATGCCGTCTTGCTGTCTCCACTGCCAAGACGTTAGTCCAAGCCATCATTGTCTCTCACCTAGATTATTGAAACAGCCTCCCAACTGGTCTCACTGCCCCTGGCTTTGCTGTCTTTTGGTTGAATCATGACAGCAGTCAGAGGATCCTTTTAGAACATATGTCAAATCTTGTAACTCCTTTGATTAGACCACCTTCCCTGCAATGACTTCCGGTACCACTGATGGTAAAAGCCAGCCCTCTGTGTGATCAGGCCGCCCTGACCTCACCTGCTGCTGCTCTGCCCCTAGTTCTTGGATTTATCATGTTGCTCTTGAAAGTGACACATGCACCTTTCCCTCGGGACCTTTACACTTGTTCCTTCTGCCTGGACTTTTCTTACCCCAGATATCTCAAGGCTTGCTCCGCTTCCACTCTCTCAGTGTCAGCCCTCACCCCCCTCATGTCTCTATGCAAACGTTTCTTTCTCAGTAAGGCCTTTCCTGTTCCCCTTATTTAGAATTTCAAATCCTCTTCACCCTTCTCCCTGCAAAAGGATGCACACATACTACACAAAAACAAACTTCTATTCCCCTTTCCCGATTTAATTTTCCCCCCTAAGACTTATCAGTATGTAATATAGAATATACTTATTTATACTGTGTATTGTCTGTCTCTCTTAACTGGAATGTCAACTCCAGAAGGTCAGGAACTTTTGTCTGATTCATGCACTATTGTATCTCCAGTGCTTCTGATGGTACCTGGCACATAGTAAGTGCTCAATAAATATTCGTTGAATGAATGGATGGATGCACGAATCTGTACTGGAACCTCAACACAAGCCTTAGTGAAACAGGCTTTGAACCAACAGACTTATCCACGCCTTGCAACAACTTTGAGCGGTAATTTGCCACAGTGTGTTATGACTCAGATTCTTAGCTTTCTTCCTCTAAATTAACATTGGACATCCAACGTTTATCACACCAAAGATTTTTCCCTCGTTTCTTGCAGATGGTAATGTCGATGTTGATGATGATAATGATTACGTAGGTAAAGCCTGTTTCAACATTTTGCATGATTTGTTATCAACCTTTCAGTATCATCTTTACTGTCACATCTTCATCCAACATGCACTAGTAATGGTCATTATTTTCTTATTATTCTTAAGTTTTAAATTTGTCTCTTTTGTCATGTCAATTATAATTGCAGGCCTCTTCCTTTAGGTTATTTCAGCATTCTTAAGTCTTTTGCACTGATTGCATATGCTAAGGTTAATCATGTTTGTAAACCTGTGATGAGTTCCATGTTTCTGTGCAAACACAGCAAATTTGCTGTAGACCAGAGGTTGTAAATTAATGACCTCTGGATGAATCAGTTACAGAGTAACCAATATGACATTTAATATTTTTAAATTCATTGCCAATATTTTTAAAAATCAGATGATTTCCAAAAAAATCAGATTTTTGGTTTCTCTTGAACAATCAAATTTGCCTTCCTTCTGCTACTACCTTTAGACAAGACATACATTTTCCAGTGTGTGTCAGTTCCTGCCACCTACACTTGGCCCATTTAGCTCAGTTTAGTTACCTGCCTGGTCCCTGGAGGTATTTGAGATGGACTCAAACCATAGGCAGGGAAATGGCTTAGAGATTAAAACAACCCTGTGTGCTCACTGTTGCCACCTGCTACAGTAGGCAGAGTTGTATACTTGCTCTGAAGCTTTGCTTCCTCTCTCTGAACACTTAATGAAAATTTATAAATTCAGTAGTTTCAGTGAAACTACCACTGGAAGTAGTTTTGGAGAAGTTCATTCATTCTAGCTCATTCATTTCTTTTTTTATTCCTAATTTTAAAGTATATATTTTTTTGTTTATCTTTCGTTTACCCTTCATTTCTTTTTTTGTTTGTTTGTTTTGTTTTGTTTTGTTTTTTGCGGTACGTGGGCCTCTCACTGTTGTGGCCTCTCCCGTTGCGGAGCACAGGCTCCAGACGTGCAGGCTCAGCGGCCATGGCTCACAGGCCCAGCTGCTCCGTGGCATGTGGGATCTTCCCGGACCGGGACACGAACCCGTGTCCCCTGCATTGGCAGGTGGACTCTCAACCACTGCGCCACCAGGGAAGCCCTACCCTTCGTTTCTTTTGATTTACATGGGAAGGAGCAATGAGATGAGAAAGGAGATGAGATGGCAAAGGATTCTTCTCCCTCCCATGTTCTCATTCCTCTGACTGGAGTCATAAAGGACTAGGAGACCTCTGTAAGGCCCAGACCTCACTGTGTTGACAACTGACACAGCCCTCTGGAGTGGTAACAGGAACCACAAGTTCCTGTTAAACTACTCAGGTTAAAATGTGTAACCACTGGGACATATATTTGTCACATTTTCTGGCTACTCTATAATTCATTTAAAAGAAGACTTCTACTTGCTGGTTAACAAACGCTCAGCCTTCATCTGTAAAAAGTATGTGGCCAGGGACTTCCCTGGTGGCGCAGTGGTTAAGAATCCACCTGCCAGTGCAGGGGACACAGGTTCGAGCCCTGGTCTGGGAACATCCCACATGCCGTGGAGCAACTAAGCCCGGGGGCCACAACTACTGAAGCCCACGTGCCTAGAGCCTGTGCTCCGCAACAAGAGAAGCCACCGCAATGAGAAGCCCGCGCACCGCAACCAAGAGTAGCCCCCTCTCATCCCAACTAGAGAAAGCCCACGCGCAGCAATGAAGATCCAATGCAGCCAAAAATAAATAAATAAATTTAAAACAATAAAGAAGAAGTACGTGGCCAGAGGAGGATGGGAAATGTTACTGAAGTTCAATCCTGATTGCTTTGGATTAGAAGCAAAGAGGCAGGATATGAATTGTGGACTAGACTATGAACTACACAAGAACAGAGAGTGTGTCCGTCTTATCCATCACTGTCCTCTCAGTGTCTGGCTGAGCACCTTGCAGAAAGTAGGATGAATGAGGAAAATAGTGAATGAATTTGGATGTTGGGATCACTGAAGGCAGAAGCTGGGCACTTTCAGGGTCTTGCTGATGGAAACAGATGTTACACGTTGGTGTAAATGGAAATGGATTCTAAATATTCCCATTTGGTTGAAGGGACTTCATTTTCAGCCATGATTTCCTTTCCCTGAATATGATTCTTCTCAAAATGGACAGAATTGAAAGTGTATGTGCCTTCTCTTTTGTTGATACTTAACCTTTACTGGGCACAGAAAAACAGGAATAAAATGTAGTCCTTTATTAGCTCATCTAATTTAAAATAATATGAATGCTAAAACAATATTATCTAAATATTATCTAAATATCTAATATCTAAATATCCAAATATTATCTAAATAATATCTAAATATTATCTAAATATATTCTTCTTTCTCCCTCTCTTAATGTTAGATGTCAGTCCTCGAACTTCTGCTCACATGCTTCTAAGCGCTTCCCCCTCCTAGAGAGTTGACTCCATCCCATGGTTTTAGTTATCTCCATGGTGATGAGGCTCGGATCTGTATCTTCTGCCTTGATCTAGCCTCACCCTCCAGTTACACAGCTTGCATTTTGCACAGGTGAGCTCTCCTGAGCCTTTTCCGTGTGACCCTAACCTCATTGTGGTCACGTGGAGTTCATCCTTTTCCTCCCTAAGTGCCACATTTCCATCCAGGAGATCACTCTTCCCGCAGCTGACTGACCTCAAAGTCATCCATGACTCATCTTCTCATTTATTTTCTATAGACAGTTAGCCTCAGAAACATCTCTTAGGTGCCCACTGCCACCGTCTAGACCCAGCAGTTACTGCCTCATACCTTGTCAGTAGCCATGGCTTCCTAACCCTTCTCCCTGTTTCCAGTCATTTCCCATCCATCCCATTTCTCTGCCACCAGACTAATCTAAAATCATCTATTTCACTGTTTTACTTTCTATTGTGTATGTTTCCTAAGATGCTCTTTACCTGGGTCTGCTTTGTGTCTTCCTTGGCACTTCATTGTGCACAGTAAATACTTGCTTAATAAGTGAGTGAGTGAAATCTGGAAACTGTATCATATGAATTCACTGAAACTCTGCTGACTATCCTTTGGCCTAATACGCAGAGAATTAACGGCTGATTCATATCTCTATTTAAAGAATGGAGAACTTGACCAGAAATATTTTCATATTGCAGCTGCAGATAAACGGAAAAGAGAAAAACTTTTCATCTGGGCCTCAGTTTCTTTACTTTAGGATAGAGTAAATGCGACTTATATCATGGGTTTGTTGGAGGTATTCAATGTGATGCATTACGGCCCCCAGCTCAGGGCAGTAGTAGATGTAAAATCAATTCCAATTGAATCTTACTAAAAAACAAGATTGATTGATGGAATGAATTTGAATCAATATAATGAAATATTTAGGTATTTTATATAAATCACAATTTACAAATTCAGATTCAACTAAAATTTGGCACTAACTAGGACCACGGTGTTGGGTGTGTTAGCATATATCATCTCGTTTAATTTTCAAAGTAACCCTATGATATAGGGGGTATTTTCTCTAATGTACGTGTAAGTTCAGCTAAGGAAAGGGAAAATGCCTCACTCAAGATCTGTTAGCGTATGCTGGAATCAGGATTTGTCTCTAAAATTTTAAATTTCAGGTCTTTTGCTTTTCCTGTGTACCATCCTCAAAGAGTTTTCTTATTAGTTTTTAAATTTTTATTATTTTTAGCTTTGCATTGTTAAAAGGCTCATTCACACTCTTTTTCTTTTATTGTTTTCTGTATGCTTATTTAAAAATCATTGTCCTTGTATTTGTATTCTTGGTGGTTGGGAGTGTCTCAAACACGGCCTCAGCTGCAGCAGCAGCATATCTATTTACAAAAGGTGAGAAAATATTGTATTTCCAGTGTAAGTTGAATGTAAGTAGCGTACATTTGAAGTTGAATGTAAGTAGCGTACATTTCAGCCTGCATCTGTTTTAATGACTCTGTTAGTGCAAATGGGTTATTAAATGTCAGTGAATATCTAGGGAGTTGTTATAAACCAAAGATGTGCAGATGCTCTACTTCTGAAATGGTCATAGACCACATACTGTGCTGGATTCAACTTTTTAATACTTAGAAATATTGCAGAGATACATTTTTATGTACTTGACATTTTGTGAAAATAAAATTTGCAGCTATGAACAGCCCTCTTCCTTTTATAATCTATCTGGCAATAATAGCTATAATTAGCTTTCATTGCACCATTATCAGAAAGGGAAAGTAAAATTAGCATTAAACATGTGTGAAAGTCAGTCTTTATATGGCAGCTGCATATATAAATTCTCTGGGAGAACTATCATGCTTAGTGAATTTTAGAGGTATATTTAAAACATCTAATTGCCTTTGCTCTTTGGTTTAACCTTTAAATGCCATATTGTTCATAGAATCAATTTGCCTTCTCAACTAACCAAATATTTGTTGAATTTGTACTGTGAGCAATGAATTGTGTTAGGTGGTAGGAGAGGGTGCAATTCCTGTCCTCCAGAAGCTGACATTTTAGTTGGGAGACGACCACACTGTACATATGCTGGTCCCTCTATCTGAAATGCCCTTTATCGCTCTCTTTCCCATCCTTTGCCTGACGAGCTTCTAAGCATTTTGGAGGTTCAGCTACACATCTTCTAAGACGCCTTCCTGCCTGCTTCCCCACTCCCCTGTCATTGGTACATTAAGCATCTCTCTATCACAGTGTTTGTCACAGGGGATGATAATTGTTAGTGCGTTGGGTAACCTCCCAGATTGTGAACTCCTCGAGTTTATGAGACTGAATCTTTTGGGTTTGTTTTCTGAGGGCTTGGAACATAGTATGTTCCTAATAAAAGCTTGATGAATGAACAAAGATGCTGCAAACACATAGATAGCTAGTCATAGAGACTAATTGACAAAGGTAGCATGCAGTCAATGTAAAGAATGGCTTATAAACAAACACTGTAGGTTTTAGGAGGAGAAGAAAGACTAGATTGATGGTCAAGGAAGGATTCTTGACTGGGGGCTCCTCCGTGGGCGTGTGGCATTTGCCACGTGGGGCCCTGTGCTCAGAAGGGCTCTGCACTTGGCTTAATGTTCTGCTGTCAGGGTCTGAAAATTCTTAATCATTTTTCAACAAAGAATCCCATTGTTTCATTTTGCCAGCAACCACCAGAAGCTGGGAGAAGGGCATGGAACAGATTGTCCCTCACAGCCCTCAGAAGGAACCAACCCTGCTGCCATCTTGATTTCGGACTCTAGCCTCCAGAACCATGAGACCATACGTTTCTGTTATTTTAAACTACCCAATCTCTGACACTTTGTTACAGCAGCCCTAGCGCACCAATACAGACCCTACAAGAGCTCCCCATTGCTTGCTGGGTAAAGCCCAAAGTGCTTAACACAGCTAGAAGACCCACCACCACCACCTGGCCTCTGCTGCATTCTCCAGCCTTTCCTCTTTCTTTGCATCCTCCCCCCACCCCACCCCCACCCCCAGCTGCCTTGCACTCTTCACTGCAGGAGTGCTCAGCTGTATCAGGTTCTAGATGTTCCTTGCTTTCTGTCACCTACGATCTTCCACACATACCAGTCCCTTGCGGTCAGAGTACATTTCTGCCTTTCCATTCCATCTCATCCTTCAAGTCTCAGCTTAGTCCTCTTCATTTGTTTATTCAACAAATCTTTTCAAAATGCCAGGTATAGTATTTAGAAGTTAACAAAACAAACACAGCCCTTGGCCTCATGGGATTCCCAGTCTCGCAGGAGAGACCAATGGCAAATGAGGCAACAGTGGACGAGCAACGTCAGCAGAGTGTTGGGGGCCATTAAATAGGTGGACTGTGGAAAGTGCCCAAGCACACACGACAGAGCTGGACCCCAAACCTGTAATGAGGGAAGGCAACACGAAGCAATTCAAAGCCCACCATAGACTCTCAGCAAAGCTCAGACCTCTGAGATACCATGTGTCTTTGAAGGCAGGGGTGCAGGATAGAGCTATCAAACAGAAGCATTGGTAGAAAGCTTATATAAGGAGCACAAGACGTTCCTAACCCCATCCTGACCCCTACCTTGCTATAAAAAAGGGAGATTCATAGAAAAAGAAAGAGCTTTGAGTTATTTTAAAAAATGATAAAAGAAAGAAAATGTTCAATAGAAGTTTTGAAGAAAAGGTTAAAACACTTCCCTGACAGTAGAACAGGAAGGTCAAGAGGCAGAAAATTAGAAGATCAGTTTGGGAAGCCCAACATCCAAGTAAATCTAGTCTCAAGGAAAAAGAACACAAAAAAAGTAAGGAAAGGGAATAAGAGAGAAAAAGGGAGAGAAAACTTATCAGAACTTAAATCTTTGAATTTCCAAATTAAGAGACCACTGAGTCCCTAGCACAGTGGATGGAAACAGGCCCACTTTAAGACATATCATAAAATTTTGGAATGTCAGGCATATAGTAAAAACCCTAAATATTTCCAGAAAGAAAAAGTGACATGCAAGGGACCATAAGTCAGAACCATAGGTCAGCAGATCTCTCAACAACAACACTGGAACAATTTCTTCAGAATTTTGAAAGAAAATGATGGTGTGGACTTCCAAGAATGAAGGTAGACTATGTATGTTTTCAGCTATAAAACATCTCAAGAAGCTTCTGTCCCATGCCATCTTTCTCAGGAATCTACTGGAGGATATGCTTGTTAAGACAATGAAGTAGACCAAGAAAGTGGAAGGTCTGTGGTCCAGAAACAGAAGATCCAACCCACGGGGAGAAGGGGATTCCCAGGATGATAGTGAAGGGAAGCTTCTAGATGGCAGCTGGAAAGCAGGACCAGGCAGCGGGATGGAAGACTCTGGGAAGGACCTCTCCAGGAGGAAAAGAGAGGAATGGATTCATTTCCTGGTTTTGCAAATTGCGTTTTAGCTCTGTTGGAGGGTTTGGTACAGGATTACTAATGTGCACGTAGAAACCTAACAAATGAAAAAAGCAAGATACGAAAAAGGAAATATAAACATTTTGCTCTACATAACTCAGCTATAAGTATTTACATAGTCATTGTCAAAACTGCACGTTGGTTTAAAGGTATTATAACCTGTTTTAGAGGATGGTGGGGAGGCTGGTGTGTACACACTGGGGGAGGGAGAGGGTCAAATCTTCAGCTCCCAAGTAAGAAGTTAAAAAAGAATTGAACCTGAACAATCAAGACATAGTATAAGCATAGGCTCTAGAAATATGAAGTAGCAGAAGAAATAGCTAAACTGTTGAAAATAATTGTTTCTGGGGAATAGGAATCAGAGGTAGAGAAGGAGTGTGTCAGGAGACCAGTGTTTCATTATAAACCCGGAGGTAACGTTTGACTTCTAAAACGATGCACATGTATTACTTTATTAAAAAATTCAAATGTATGTCCACACAAAGTGTGTGCACAAATGTCCACAGCAACGTTATTCATAATATCCAAATGGTGGAAACAACTCGGATGTTTATCTGTTAATGAATGGATCAATAAAATGTGGTGTATCTGTAGAGTGGCTATTATTCTCCCATAGGAAGGAATGAAGTACTCATCCATGTTACAACATGAATGAGCCTTAAAAACATTCTGCTAAGTAAAAGAAGCTAGACACTAAAGACCACATATTGTACAGTTCCATTCATATGATATGTCCATAACAAGAAATCTGTAGGGACAAAAATTACAATAGTGGCTGAGGGTTTGGGAGGTTGGGGGTCAAATGGAGAGTAACTGCTGGTGCTTTCTCTTGGGGGGTGATGAAAATGTTCTGGAATTACATAGTATGATGGTTGCCCAACTCTGTCAGTATACTAAAAGCACTAAATTTCACTTTTAAAAGGTGAGTTTTATGGTATGTGAATCATATCTCAATAAAGCCATTATTAAAAAAATAAAGGGGAAATGGGTTGCCAGAGGACAGAGTTGGAAGATAATATTTTTACTAAATAATTCATTGCATCTTTTGAATTTTGAGCCATGTGCATATATTATTAATCAAGAAATTAATTTTTAAGTTTAAATGAATAGTAATTAAAACATGATGAAAGAGAATATCATAATCAACACTATCGTATCCAACACTTGTTTTTGCCAAATCTCAACATTTTGCTGTGGACGTAGTTGAATTCTTCTGTCTACCTTCCCACCACCTCCCTAACTTGCCAGAGTAGCCGTGTTCTTGAATTGGTATTTATCATTTCTCAGACATATTTTTATTATAAACACACACAGGTACAGACATATCCATAAACCACACTATAATAGTTCTTTAAAATGTATACAAATATATTAGTAGTATTCCGCAACTTTTGCTTTACACCAACTTTATATTTTCAAAGTTCACTCTTACTTAGTCAATCTAGTTCCATTCACTCATTTTAACTTCTGGATACTGTACTGAACCACAGTTTACATATTCCCTCTCCTGTTAGCTTCATATTTTTTCTGTCAAGCAAAATTGCAGTAAACATTCATTCATTCATTCATGCCATCCCATCACTGGGCACTGCTGCTGCTCCAAGAGCCGTAAAGACCTGCCCGAAGTTGGGCTTATTTTTGGGAGGAGACAGTAAGCTTCATCTTTAACATGTGTGTTAGAAGGTGTTAAATCTGTGGAAGAGCAGAGTGAGGAAGATTGGAAACGACAGGAGTAGGAGTACAGTTTTAAATAGCTGGTCGTGGCAGGGGAAGTACAAGTCATCTGTTTCTGTGATACTGCTGCCTCGTAAACAACCCTGAATCTCAACTGTTTACAACAACAAACCTAGATTCCTGCGTCAGCCGGGATGGCTCTGCTTCAGAACATGGTGAGCTGGAGTTGGCCTGGGCTGCGGGTCAGTTTCAGGTTGGCTTCATGCATCTCCTCATTCCCTTTGGACAAAGATGGGATTTTCTCATGGTAAATGTACTCAGAAGTACAGGAGACCAAGTTGAATCATGTAGGCGTATTCAAGACCTCTGTTTGTGTCCTGTCTGCTAACGTTCCAAAGCTCAAGCAAGTCGCGTGCAATAAGCTCAGGTAGGAGGAGAAGCATGCTCCACCTGCCTGAGTGGGAGGTCCTGAGCCATCTCACAGCAAGGATGTCAGTGTATAATTCTGTAGTGGAGAAGTAGTGTAGAATTGGAAACTATAATTTTTAAAAATTAAAGGAAGAAAATAAAGCTAATACCTAATTAGTAGGATTATTGTGAAGAATAAATAAAATAATGTATGTGAACAGTCTAGTCCAGAGCCTGGTATAAATATTACAAGACTAGTTAACACATATTGCATTTCCTATGTGCCACACACTCTTCCAAGTTCTCTACATGTATCAGTCGACCTCACCCTCACAACAGCGTAGAAAACAGACACTGTTCTTATCCCCATTTTCTAGATGAGGGAACTTAGGCCAGTGAAATCAAATAATTTGCCCGAGGTCACATAACTAATACAATAGTAGAGATGAGGTTTGATAACCAGACAAGTGGCCCAGCATCTTTACTCTTAATCACTCTGCTATGATCCCCCTGCATGCCTCCCAGACCCCAAGTCTGGGTTAATGCTGTGTGTTCTCACGGGCACCCAGCTTTGCTTTTGTCATGGTTCTGAGTACCACTGTGAGGTCACTTGTCTGCATCCTTGAATACAGTGGACATTCTGCCAAGGCGGAGATTGTGCTCACCTTAATTGCTCTCATTCCCTGCCCATCAAATATCAGGGGGAGGGGATGGGCAGTAGAGTGAGGCAGAGGCATTTTCCTCTTTGAACAATCCCCACAGTGCATGAAGGGGAAGTGGGGAGAGTATAAGCCATTAAAGATGCTAGAAAAACATGAGATAATTGATGGAGCAAGGTATCTAAGTAAGTAGAATATATAAGATTAAGATTAAAATGAGGAACTATTGACCTTGAGAAGATAGAAGAACACCTTCTCTTTTAAGAGTGAAAGAGAAGGAGAAGATGGGTCTTTTAATTTTTTTAATATTCCATAAGAAAACAAGTTGTCCCATTTATTGAAGAACTGGTCCTCATTTATTTTAATGCTTCCTTATGCCAAGTTCACACGTACACAGGGAATTGTTTTTCATCCATTCCCTTAACCAGTACATACTCTTTGTAGTATTTGTACTATAGCTCTGTAATATACTTTAATTCCTAGTACCCTTCTTGATATATTTCAGAACTGTATTTGGTTATTCTCATGCAGTTATTCTTCCTTACATATTTTAGATTTAATATTTCAAGGGCCATAAAATCTGTTGGCATTTTAATTGGAAATGAATTGAATTAATAGACTAAAATGGGGAAATTCAACATTTTCAAGAAAATGGCCATGTCTATCCATATATTTTCCTATTTTTTGGTCAATTATTTTATGTCCATGTATAAAATTTTATAACTTTTTCCATATAGGTTTTGCCTATATTTGTATTACAAATGCTACTACTACTACACAAATTGAGCCAGATATCATTTTAAGTAATTTGCAAGTATTATTTAACTTAATCTGTACATTAACCCTCTGAGAAAAGTGTCAATTATTATTCCCATTGAAAAGATGGGTCTTGTGAGAGTTGAGGCTAGAGAAGGAAGCTCACACCAGATGACTCGGATCATCTCAATCAACAAGGGGCAGGAATATTGGGCCAGGAAAGGATGCAGGCTGGTAGGGAGATAAAAGCAAGAGGAGAGAGTTTGGAATAAATGTCTAACCTTTGGGTTCTGTGATCTCTTTAATACCATGATAAATAGTATGATGGACCCAGAAAAAAGCACATACATGCAAAATCATGCATAAAGAGTTAGGGGTCCGTGGACCCCAGGTTGAGAATACCTGTTCTCAGGAATTAATGAAATTGAATAAAAGCATTTCTAAGAAGCAATTTGAAGGCAAACAGCTTGAATTTATAGCATTTCAAGTCTATGTTTCTGGGACTTTCTTCAGCAACATTCAGTAGCCGGGGAGTAGCAGCTGAGGCGGTTTTAGGGACTGAGGCTGTGAGCTCCATAGCCACCCAGGGTGGGATAAAGTAAGGAGGGCAGTAGGGGTAGAGGGAAGGCAAAGCACAGGCCAGTTAAGAGGCAGAGGTGGCAGTGGAGGCATGTGGATGGTGGGGTAGGAAGTGGGAGAGGTCCTCTCTGGGTGTAGGCCATCAGGGGGGCATGACCTACAGAGAACGTAAGAATAATAAAACCAAAATCAGTCTGCTGTTTAAACAAGCAATTCTAAACACTGACAGTGATGAAGTATTCCTCTTCAAGAAAGCCTTGGCCTGAGACCTAAACAGCTGACTGCGGCCGGGTAGCCTTGTGCCACTTGAGGCAGATAGAGAGATTACGATGGAGGGAGTGGTCCAGGATGTGGGTGAGGCAGTGGTGGGAGGCTGAGGTGGGGACCACAGCTGAGCGGGTGCTAGAGAGGAGGGTTCCTTCAGGTGGGTGTTTGCAAGCAGCAGAATTCAATGGCTTTCATCTCCTAGAATCTAGATGTTGACTGGAATCCAACGAGCTTTTTTTGTTTTTTTTTTTGACTTGAATCAGCTGCTAGGCATAACCGCACGTTTCGCCCTCTTCAGACATCAGCTCTGCTCACGTCTGCATCTGCCTCGATGCTCCACTGCCTTTTTCACCCCTTTCTTAGCCAATGGCACTTATTTACTTACATGCTTTTCTCCTCTACAGACTGTGTGCTCCTTAAGAGCAGCGATTGTGTCTTACTCATTTCTGAATCACCAGTGCCTCCAGACAGGCACTCAAACACCTACTGAACCCATGCACAAGTGTATTTTGCTCTTGTTTTAGATTCCTCAGATGTCCAATGACCAGGCACCAGTAGCCGCCATGCTGCTGCTCTCCTCCCAGGTAAACGAAATGAGTCTCTGTTCTTCTTGATGAAGTGTTACTGCCACACCTCCATTCCATCCTGAAACCACAGGGATGCAATTAGGGAGATCCACAGTGTCTCGCGTATTTTCATCCTTCAGACCATCAAGACAGTATCTGTGCAGCTGCGGAGTCCTGACTGATGACTATCCACCCCAGAGTGAAGACCACCAGCATTTGGCTGCTTTGTCGTGTGATCAGCCCTGTCACAGTGATGCGTGGTTGTGTCTCTGGTGTCCTGAAAGAACTTAGGTGCCTCTTGAACCCCACCCCCTGCAATGAATTACTTGGGAGTAATTATGCAATGGAGAAAACGGGGTCCAATTCACCCCCTCAGTCTTCCCTGGGGAGTCACAAGAAAGTTGACAGTTCTCTGTGAGGTGAACCACTTCTAGAATGGACTGAATCTCCACCATCTATTCCTATTCTTCTGCCCACCCTCTCCACCAAGATGGCCCCTGTAGGGTTCTGACCAAGACACTGCCACACCGCTGACTAATGAAGTAGAGAAACCAGAACAGCTTGGTCTGATATTTGAGGTTGGAAGCAGGAACTTTCTAGAGGAGAAGTCAAAGAAGCAAAAGGAGTATAATGGCAGCCCCCCAACCATAGTACCCACTGGTGGGGTCCCAGGCCCCTCGCAAATACAGAAGCGTATTGAGCAATCAAGCATCTTCAACTCACCATCAGAGCTGGAGCAGAGCCTCAGATTCTCATTCCTTAATAGCAGGCTGGGTGCTGGAGCTGCACACAGGCTCTGGGCTACACGGAGACAGACTGTGTAATGTTTGGTCAACATTACTCAGGATACTATACAACCTTCACATCCTCTGTTAGGCTGTGAGCGCTTGAGCACTTCCATTTGAAGATGAGAATTAGCCCTCAGGACGAGCATTCGGGGTTTGGGCATAGAACTGAGATATTTTAATTCTCCTGCTAATTTTCTAAAATGTGCATTCAAAAAATAAGTGTGGTCTCTAGGAAGGAATTTAGCAGCATTGGACTATAGCAGCTGCCTAAGTGATCCGCTGGTGCTCTTTGTAGGAAGCGTCTAAATAATTGAAATCTTTAATTGGGTTAAAGAGATCCCTAGTACATAGGTGCTCTATAAATAAAAGAATGAGTAAATAATATGGTGACCTTCCCTTTCGGGCCCTTCCCCTTAAAGAGATCATTTTGTTTCGTTTGCACCAATAAGATCACTGTTCAGGGACTCTTGAGAGGGGTTTGGTTTCACCTTGGGGTGGGGCTTTCCCAAGGAACTCCCTTTTAGCTTGTTTCAGGGATGCTGCCACCTCTTCCCTTGGCTCTTTCATTAAAAATGAATAATTTGTTTATCTTTGCTGTAAGTAGCTAGGCACCAGAGCATTGCGTTCGCAATTAGGGGCAGATCAAGAAGTCAGGGTAGCAGGCTGACCTTGCCTTGTTATCTGAAATCAACAGGTTTAAGTAGCCCAATGCCTACAAGACAGCTAGAGGGGAAAGAAAGGGAAGGAGAGAGAAAAATGCTCATAAAGAGGAAGTGGTAAGAGGCTTCTGAATTTCAGTGTGACCTGTCAGGTGATTTTTGCAGGGGAGGGGACATGAGAAAAAAAAAACACGTTAAGTAAAAATGTCCTTATAAAGACAAAATCTATTTCTTTCCTGCCTGATGATTTGTCATTCTAGTCACTTCCTGCCTTGTGACCACACACCCGGGGTTGACAAAGTTGTTCTGCAGATCAGAAAGAAGGGAGTTTCTGGTCACATACCAGTACCACTGAGAACAGTTTTGCTACCAGGTAAATTTCCTTTGTCTTTTTGTCATTTCTAAGTGCTTATGATGTTTTGCTTGTTGGGCGGCTCTGGTTCTGTGGATTGTGGATTTTGCCCCCAGGGGACTAGAGATCTGAGCACCTGTCGCCCTTGTCCGCTATGAGCCAGGGCACCGTTTAACTGCCCAGCGAAGCTCCAGCCACATCTCGTGGCCGCCCAGAGTGGGACCCTCCCCTCCGCTCTCTGGGGTGGCTTCTTCTCCAATTATACGCAGTTATCACCCCCCCCCAAAAAAAACTATGATTTTTGCTTCCTTTTTAAACCAAGCCATGTTCTGATTTATTTCTATTGCTTTATTTCTGGGAGGCTATTTACTGTGATTTGATCTACTTTCAAGTGTTCTCAGGAAGGTGGACATTGATCGTTTAGATGCTGTTGTGCATTGGCCTAATGGGGATAGTTTAACTTTCGCTCCTGTGGTTCTGTTTTTCTAAAAAAACTCCTTTACAGTACTTTAGTGGATGTGCTAACATCTTGAGTCGTATGTTACTGAGTGTGCTACTGGTTATTTGAGTGATTTTGGGTACCGCTGGTTTTCAATGGGTGTGCTTAATAACCACATGGAATTAGAGGCTGCCTCTTCTCCATTTATTCTCTAAAAATAAAAGCAACTTGTGTTGCTTAATTGTACTGTTTTGTAGAATTGTCTGAACTATTTGGTATCCCTGTGATCATACAAATGACCATTAATTATGGAAGAAAGGCTTCAGTCTATAATAGAAATTCTTATAAAGTTGACATGGGATATTTATTCCAGAAACTTTATGGAAACATAGACTTTGAAACTTGTAGCATCAGCCTTTATTAATTACCATTATTCAACAATATTTAGTACCATTGACAGATGATAAACATAAAAGCCATCCGGACCGCAAATGGATTCATTTATCCGCACACTTATCAAAACCCAATTTTTCTTAATCAAGTATAGCAACTTGTTTCTAAAATTACCTCCTCAGGACAACTTAAAAAAAAAAAAAACTGTCGTTAAACGAAGGTGATTTATCCACACGTCTTGATTTTGAATTTACGTAATTTATCATAATTGGTTTCTAGTAAATAAAATGGTTTAAAGAACATCTACACAGGCAAATTTCAATGGAATTAACTGCTTACCTATAAATGTGAATTTCTGAAGTTGTAAAATGTGATCATCAATATTGTTTGACGCATCTCACCTGAATAGTTTTTTGTTTGTTTGTTTTTTGCGGTACGCGGGCCTCTCACTGTTGTGGCCTCTCCCGTTGCGGAGCGCAGGCTCCGGACGCGCAGGCTCAGCAGCCATGACTCACGGGCCCAGCCGCTCCGCGGCATGTGGGATCTTCCCGGACCGGGGCACGAACCCGTGTCCCCTGCATCGGCAGGTGGACTCTCAACCACTGTGCCACCAGGGAAGCCCCCTGAATAGTTTTAAACTAGCAAAAATGTGGAGCTGAGGGAGAAGGACTTGGACCCCTAAAAATAACAGATTAAAACTATGCTGTGTCTTATTTTAAGTAAAAATATTGATGAGAATAAAATGAATTAGGATGCAAAGGTATGTCAGTATTTTCCTTACATCGGGAGGAAATAAAAATGGAATCAAGTTTAGATTGTTAAAGCATCAACCTGATATCCATTTCTCTTCATTCTTGTTCACTCCCAGCAACATCAGGGAAGAAACTTCTGAGTCTTGCCCTTTGAACAAGCACTGCTGAGGTGGGACATTTCATTAGCTATCCCAGGGATGCTTTCTTTTGTCACGTTTGAAATTTTGTCTCCTTCATAAATTGTGCCTTGAAACAATCGGTAATTTGGGAAACAATTTCCGTGTTTTAACACCATTTCTAATTCTTTTGCTGAACCCTTTGGGGAATGGGAGGCCACAAAGTAACTTTCTCATTCAAATGTATCTATTTAAATTAGGACAGAACAAGTAGTAATACCACTTAATATTGATACGTACTTACTATGTAAGCCTCTCTTCATGCATGACCTCATTTAATCCTCCCAACTACCTTTAGAGATGAAGAACAGGCTTAGATGGTTGAAGGACACGGCCCAAGGTCACAGGGTGAGGGGCAAGGGCGGTAGGTAGCCAGGATTTCCGGCTGCATTCTGCCTCTCTGTAAGCGTCCGTCTATTCCAGAGCCTATCTTCCCCACCAGCATCTTTTTCCCAGATGTACCGCGTTATAGGCTTTTTGTTCTGAAGCTGACTGAAGAGATCTTAGCATTCATGATTTGAGGAGAGAAAGAAAGAAGACAACAGTTTGCAATAAACCCAGAAACTTTTTCATAAATAAGAGGTATCACTGTGGGTTTCATATAATAATAGAATGAAGTGTTTTCTTTTAAGCAATGCATAATTTTACTCAAGAATTGTGTGCCTTCACAAACCTGCCTCAGCCACTTTCCCAACCTTATTTCTTGTCACTTCCTTCTGCTCTAGCTGCCACCTCCCACCTCTCCGCCTCACCCCTCCACTTACCCACATGTCAAGTGCACAAGTCCACAAAACCACCAGAAAGTTCCATGCTCTTTCACCCCTTTTCATTCCAACTGCCTTTCCAAGTGCTTTCTTCTTTATCTGTGAAACTTCTGGTCACTTTTTAAGGCTTATTTCAAGAAACCTGTCCTTTTGCAGGGCTTTCCTACTGGTTCTTGCCTCCACCGATTCTTCTGTGTGTGTTTGTTTAATGCTTTGAGTTTAGAGTAAGTAGAGCAGTAATCATATTGTTTTCCTTTCAAGTCCTTAATTTGCTGACAGCCTGAGCTCCTTCTCTGTTTCTCCTGGCATGTAGTAGGTGCTCATGATATTTATTGAATTTTTTCTCAGTTCCTTAGATACGCATAGAAGTCTTTTTTTAATTTCACTTGTTAACCTAATATTTACTGAGTTCCCCCAGTGACTGCTATGAACGGAGATATAACACCATTACAGTATTTTGCTTTCTAACATGCTTCCTTTTTGTCAAAGCACTATTCTTCATTTTAGTCTCAAAGCACTAAATAGACATTGACTTCAAGGCATTTAAGGAATTGTCCAATGACCACAGCCAGCAGGCAAAATTAATCTTATTATTTTAGTTTAAATACATTAATTGAGCTAAAACTTAGCTACCCTTACCAAAATTATGTACCTGATAATAAGCATATTGGATGACCAAGAGCACAGGAACAGATACCATTAACTTTTATTTATTCATTTTGCACTCTTCTCAGAAAATTCTCAAGTCAACGTCTCCTTGTTACCAAAATGTGAAGGCTCCTCTGCGTATATGGGGGAGATGGCAAATGAATTCTAAAATCAGGTTAGGTAAAATAAAACTAAGAAATTTTCTCCTAAGATTATATTTATGAAGAGTCAAAAATTTATAAAATAAAATTATAAAATCTGATGACTTTATGACTAATAGATTTTATAGCAAAGTGACATTATTTAGATTCATGTAATTGTCTCCTTAGGATATTTTTTATTTGCTAGTTTTCCAACTCACGGATATCATCAAATGAAATGATTCTATTCCATCTGCGTGTGAACCCTGCAGAAATAAAAATTAGAATTAGAGTCCACCAAAATATAAAACTAATCCGTGTCAGCAGACTCCAAGAGTTTCAAGTTTCCCTATTTTACCAGATGGCAATGCACTTCTTAAAAGAGTTCATGTTTCACATTGTTTTCATTTTGAAGTATAAGAAGTTACCACCCAATCAGATATTCATCTTCTAGGAGCATCTCCCTACAGCTGCTGTGACCCCTGAGCTCCCCAGATGGCAGTTCCCCGTTGCTTTCCTCAGTTGCCTCCTGATTGAACTTCCTTATGCTGTTGACTGTTCCCGTTGTTTTGTTTGTCAATTTCAGTCATTACATCAGTTTTCCCAGCAATTTCATAGTCGCTCCACCTTGTAAGATACTGTAAGCAGCAGATGGGGAACAAAGAATTTCCATTGATCATCCTGATAATAACAGCTTAGCCTTCTATACCACTGTTTTGGATTGAGTGTTTTTCTAAGTGTTTGGACCATATCGATACATTGAGTCATCACAACCCTGTGAGGTAGGTATTGGTGTTACCTTCGTGTTGGAAGGCAAGTTAATCCATTCAAGTATGTTATTACTTTAATTTTCTACAATTGAATCAATTTTATATTAACCACTGAATTCCAGGGGAAACCTCCTGGAATAAACAGGCAGCGGGCCATGGTGCTTATTTGTACCTAGACCTGGAGTTGCACGCAGATAATAATAATTTATCCTAAATAAATGCATCTGTATCGTTAATTGCTTTTATTAAAGACTGTTCTTTGTCAACATCATCATCAGTATTTACTCAGCCCCTCTGCCCTTGACTATTTGGTTTTTACCAACTTATAGACCTGTGTATAGGTCACAAAACATGATCTCTACCCTCAAAAGCTTTGAGAAGTTCTCAGTCATAGAAGACTAGAACACTTGAGTCAAGTGGCATTCCCATTTTCTAACTGTTGTGATCGATAGACATGAATAAATTAAACAATTTAGTGTTTATACCCAAGCACACATATCTATAATTACATAGTAATGGCCAAATATAGGTGTCCTAAAAAATGTGAAAAAAATGAAAGATTGTTTTAATTGTGAGCTGAAGAATAGAGGTAAAAAGTGACCCACTTACTGAGTTAAAATAAGTTTTGCTCAACTTCAGAGCCACGCCTGCCTCAGCCCCACCTTAAGTTATAACGAGGCTTGTTTCTCAAATATGGTCAGTTGTTTTTTCTGGCAGAAGCAAAAGCTAAGATACTAAATTGAGGAACTTGCAAAGAAAGCCACAGTTTTGTGGTTGCAGCATTGATTCTTGTTTTAGTCTAGCACCAGTTCCACGGACAGATGGACACACTTGCATGCTCTCTCCATCTCTTTGTCTGTCTGTGTGTCTCCCTCTCCCTCTCTCTCTCTCTCTCTCTCCCTCTCCCTCTCTCCCCCCACCTCGCTGTCTCTCTCTTTCACACACACACACACACACACACACACACACACACACATCCTCTCGACTGGCTGAGATAAAATGGAAAAGAGATTACATTCTCCACAGGCAGAAAAGCCAAGATGCCAAATTTGGCCAGCAAATTAATGTGGCATGTGAATTGCAATCTCTAAGATAATTTCTTTTCCCTTTTTCTCTGGTTGCACTTTCAAGAGGGAAGTGAATGAATGGACTAATTACTTTACAATTAAATAATACCCTGCATTTTGATTCCTCAGTCTGGTAGTTGTCTCCAGTATTTATCCAAACTGTGTATCTGAATGAATGAAGTAAAGAGGCACACAAGTGCATCTGTATAAAATTTGCATCCTCTGCCTTTTCGCCGTTCCTCAGGCAAAATTTAGAATTAGAACTGCATCTTTGTTAACCTCAGGTGTCACATTTTAAAATGTGGATCCTTGATGTCATGGGCTCACATTACCTTCACCAGGAGGCAATGTGATTAAGAAAGAAGAGTGGAAAGTACATTCCTTATGGAGAAAGCTACATAATAGATGCAAAGAGGAAGTAAGAAAAAATGAGGAACATGTATGCAGTTTTGCATTATTGAGCCCCTTTTTCTTCATCTCAAAGATGTAAATGGGGCTTCCCTGGTGGCGCAGTAGTTGAGAGTCCGCCTGCAGATGCAGGGCACACGGGTTCGTGCCCCGGTCCGGGAGGATCCCACGTGCCGCGGAGCAGCTGGGCCCGTGAGCCATGGCCGCTGAGCCTGTGCGTCCGGAGCCTGTGCTCCGCAGCGGGAGAGGCCACAGCAGTGAGAGGCCCGTGTACCGCAAAAAAAAAAAAAAAAAAAAAAAAAAAGATGTAAATGAACTTTCCCTTCATTTCCAATGCTTTATAACATTAATTTTCTTTTCCCTTTGGAAAGATGGAATATCATGGGCACCTTTGATGACTTTTTTCAGATTTTTTTCCCTTCCCTCCTTGTCTTTCAAGTTGAGATTTTTCATCAAATATCCCTGATGCTCTGTTTCTTTCCTGTGACCACAGAGGAAGACAGTTGGGACTCTTAATCTGTCTGGTGATTGAATATAATGTATATAATATAAAATGTATTAAATATCATATATAATGTCAGTTTTTAAAGCTTGTGAGTCTGAGTGTCTGCAGTTTCTGTGCATGAGACAAACAGGTATGGTCTAAAGAAAAGAGCAAATTTGGAGGCAAATTTGGATTCCTTTTCTAGCCTTTTACTAATTGTGGAGCCCAAGCAAGTCTCTTAAGCCCCCTGACGCTCAGTCCCCTCATCTCTGAAATAGGGAAAAGTACTGTCTATCCGCTGGGTCTGCTCTTGGGTCCATCTCCCCTTCCGTTTCCCCGTTTCATCAATCTGTGTGTATATCTCACTCTGCTATGCTCACCATCGCTGCTGACTTACTGAGCCCTCACTGTTTGCTAGGCATTGTGCTAAGCGCTTGACATATATTTGCTCTTATATTTCCACACAAAAGCTGCCTGGGGTTGATGTTCTCATCTTCTTAGAACAGATGATCAAACTGAGGTTCAGGGAGGCTTAAGTCCAAGGTTACAGAGCTAGTCAGAGCCGAGATTCACACCTTGCCTCTTTTCCATTTTAATATTCACGGTTTCTTAAACATGTAAACCATGTCTGTTTTCACTGCATTGTATTTTCTAACATGGTCCACTGGCTACTTTCTAATAAGTCTAAATATTCCTTTCTGTGGTTGAATATTCAATGATTATTCCTAATTTTCCATCAGGCGGAGATCCCAACTCTGCCTTTGATGGGTCCGCCGCTATATCAAACAAATAAATGCTTGAGGATATTATGGTACAGAGTTCTTAAGGGTTATGAAGCATTTACGCTATTTAGTTATTTAAAATTTTGACAAAAGAAATGTCATAGCATATCCCATTAGTAAACTGGTACTGGTAAATATTTGCCCACCAAACTGTGGCTTCCAAGAAAGTGTAGATAAATCTAGTCTATCAAATGAATACAAATTCCTGCCTCAGTTTATCTGTAACTGCTTGTTTTGTCTTTTATGAGAATGAGCTGGTCCTTAGAAATTCTAAAAGAACTACCCCAAGGAGCCCATAGAAAATGAGGTCACATTATTGAGAGTAATAGAAGCTTCTGTTGGCATTGCTGGCATACAGATGTCAGCTGCATGTTGTCTTGGTGTTTTTCCATCAGCTCAGACCACAGCAGAGAAAGTGCCTGGAGAACTCCGGAGTGGGTAAGAGATAGAGGCAGAGAAGTGGCCAACAGACTCAGTCCCCAGGCACTGGTGTACCTGAGAATGAGGAGAGACATAGCCCAATGGTCTTCATCACAGATGCCCAAGATCCTTTTTCATTTCATGTCTCACAATGGATGTGCGGGCTTTTCTTAAGATTGCTATACATTTTCCCACTCTGGCCACACTTCCTCAACTGTCAGAAGGTACTTTCCGCGATAAGTATTTCAGGCAAGACTAAGCCCAGAGCCCCTTGACCGCTCAGCATGAGATCAGCCAATACCGATGCTGTTGGCTTCTAGCTGGTATCATCTTCTAATTCCGCAATTGCTTTTGAAACTGCCTTCAAGGACTCTGGAGGAGAGATGTGGTACAAGCGCCAGAGCAACCAAGCTAAGATCATTTGAAGATAAAGCGTAGGTGTGAAATCTAGATTTACACCTATCCACACATGTGACATACATACAATTAAGTGTGACTTTTAGACAGTGACTCTAGATAATATTTCATATAGTTTATAGTGGAAATTGGGTTTGTTCCCCAAGATAATTTTGTAAAAGTTCTGGGTTTTTTTATTTTCTCCTTCCTTCCTTCTTCCCTCCCTCCCTCCCTCCCTCCTTCCCTCCTTCCCTTCCTTCCTTCCTTCACCAAGCACTGTTGTATACAGTTTAAACACTTTATCTAATTTCATTCTAACGCAACTCTTATGGAGTGAGCACCGTGATTGCATTATTAATATCCCCTTTGTACATATGAAGAAACTGAGGCTCAGAAATTTTAAGTAACGTGTACTCAAGCACACAGCAAGAAGCTGTTGCATCAGAAAATCCAGCATCTTTTCACCATACCATGTTGCTTCCTAGTTCATTCTTTTTTATGTATATAGCAAGCTTAATTTCATGAAGGAAGATAAGATCGTTAACGTACAGATGAGGTTTGTGAGACGCCTATGATGCCTTTTCACACTTGCTTAGACTGGGAGAAAGTGGGTCGTGTTCTAGCACAGGTGAAGCTGTAAACTAAGCCAGTGCTGTTCTTAAAATGAGTGGAAGAAACTCCTCCCCTCATTCTCTTCATCCACGTATTGAAGATGTGAAGTACATTTCATGGACGGTGCATCTCAGGGTTTTTTTTTTTTAACCTTTAAGTTGTTTAAATGTTCATTGACTTGTGTTTTTCCCGTACTTTGGTTACACCAAACTAAGCTTCCGGAGGCTCTACTCCTCTTTTCTGACGAGTCACTGACTCACTTTGAGACTTTGGGGAACAACTTCACTTTTCAGAACCCCCATTTTCCCGTTTTCTCGCACATCAGGACCATAATGCCTGAGGCTTCCCCAATTCAGAGCAATGTAACCCTGGGCCAGTTACTTAAATCTCAGTTCCCTCATCTATAAAGAGGAAATCATCATAATGCTCCATAGAGTTGTGGTGGAATTAAATGTGATAACGCATATAAAACATTCAGCATTGGGTAACCACTCGGTAAACATTAGTTTGTCTTCCATTTGTCCTTTAGCTATTGTTTTCTCTGGCTCCAACATAGATAAACTTTCTGTGGAGAGACTATGGGTTCATCATTCTACATGAATAAGGAAAAGACTGACCTTTAAGCTCTCTCCTCTTCATCTGTGGAAACCCAGGTCACATGTCACTTCTCCCCGGGGCACCACGCATGGCTCCCCAGGGGAGAGCTGTTTTCCCCATTCCTGTGGATCTAAAAAGTCCCCCTGTATTCTAGTGATGGGTGTCTCTCTCCCCTACTAAACAGGCCAGGACCACATCTTATGTCTGCGTCGCCAGCATCTAACCCACGACCTAGCATGTAGTAGGTACTTACTTGGTAGATGTTTAGTGAAAGAAGAAACGTACAAATAAATATATGAATCCGCCTAGTGGTGGACACTTAGAATTACCAGAGGATGAAGTTCATCGTCCAGATAATGATATGCAAATTACATTCAAGTGAACTCTAACGCCCATTCCTAATTCTTTCCTGTGTGTTCCTGGTACATTGAGTTTGTGCATCTCAGCTGATTTTACCCTCCTTTCCGTCCTGCTCTGTCTGCACACCACAGCCCCTTTCCTCCCAGCAGGACTCAGCTCCAAGTCAGACACTGTACACTTAGGTAGAGAGACCTGAGCATCAGCCGCGGCCAGCAGGGTTTACAGAAACTGCCCGGCCCCAGGTTTTGTTACCTCAGCCAGAACCCTCTGGTGGCTGGAGGGTAGGGGCCAGGGGGCATCCCCAGCCTAGTTCAGAGACTGCCAAGGGACACTTGCAAAGTCATCTTTCCTACAAAGTGGTTTCCTATAAACTTGATGCATCTGCTTGCCTTGTTCTGTTGTTTGTATCTTTCAGTGGGAGGGATATGATAAGTATGTACACAAGAATATTATTGTTAAAACTCCTCAAAGAAGGTGATAGTAGACTTCTTTTTTTTAATGTTTTTTTATTGTGGTAAAAGTCACATAATATAAAACATACTATTTTAACCATATTTAAACTCTACAGTCCAGTGGCACTAAGTACATTCACATTTCTGTGCAACTCTCACCATCATCCATCTCCCGAATTTTTCACCTTCCTAAACTGAAGCTCTGTCCCCTTTAAACACTAACTCCCCATTCTCCCCACCCGCTGGCCCTTGGCATCTACCAACGTACTTTCTGACTCTATATGAATTTGACTATTCTAGGTACCTCGTATAAGTGGAATCAAACAGTATTTGTCTGCACCTAATGTATATTGGAATGCACTTTTAAGGTTCACTTAATATATGTCCTGCAAACAGATTGTACCTTCTTTTTTTTCCCCTGTGCTATACAGTAGGCCCTCACCAGCCATCTACTTCATACATAGTAGTGTATATGCGTCGATCCCAGTCTCCCAATCCATCCTACCCGCCCTCCCACCCTGGTGTCCATACGTTCGTTCTCGGTAGTAGACTTCTTAAGCCCTGTATACCGTTTGTTTATGGGTTTGTTTGTTCACGGTTACAACTGACTTCCTACGTACTTACACTGCGTGCCAGCCAGGAGGCAGTGCTGTGAGATGACCTCATGTAGTTTGAGATCTCATCATGAGATGCGGACGTGGGGGTCTGAACCAGAGCTCAGAGGAGGAAAGATTCCCAGAGCCCCACCCAACCAACAGAGGACAGAATGTCTGAAACCTTGCTGATCTCAGAAGTCTAAGGGTATCGTTTTCATGTTCATCTATGAATTTGGTGTTTTGTCTTAAGGACATTGTGCCTCGGCGTGAGTTATTTTAATGTGGTTTGCTTTTTGGTTGCTAAGAAATATCAGAGGTCCTTCCTGCAAAGTCAAAAATGAATGTACAGACGAATACAGAGGACGTTCACCTTGCCTCGGTCATTGTAACCCTGAAGGTGCCAATAGGATATGTATGTAGTATTGGGCATGTGTTGTTTGTAGCCCAGACCTGGATGCTGCCTGCTCAATACCTAGATTAAGTTCTCCTTCACGTGTAGGAAACGTACGTGAAATTATATTCATAAGATATTTGAAATCATGGGGGAATTATACTTTACCATATGTTGAGCAGGTCTTATTTAAAGAACAACATTCCCTCTTAGGTTTGAAAACTTATTATAAAGGAAAGAGGAGAAATAAGGAGCCTTGGACTCCAGTCCCAATGAGCTCGGTGACATTGGTCACATCCTTTAACCTGGGTGTTATTTCACTCCTCTGTGACAGGAAGAGAGTGGCCAGGTAGAAAATCTGGTGCCTTTACCTCTACATTCTGTGACTCTGTTTTTCTTGTGTTATCATTTAAGGAACTTGACATAGATGCAGAAGATAGCAAAGGAAACTATTAAAGATTTGGAGAAAGCCTCCCAAAGCAGGTTAAAAGAATTTTTTTGAAGGCCCAGTGGCTATCACCAACGCATGTGACAGAATTTTTATGAATTGAGCAGCTTCTGTAATTCCCTCTGAGAATAGCCCAAGAGAGGGAGCTTTAATCGTATCAGAAAAGATTTAGGTTACAGGGTTGGGATATGAGACACCAGAGAGGTTGTAGGGTTTCCTTATTTGGATATTTTTGAGAAAATAGTAGATGGCTCTCTTTCTGGGGCAGTTTGCATGCAGTCTTGCCTAGAAACTAGGAGCGAACTGGAGCAGCGGGACTTAAGATGTACGCAGTGACATCCCAGAAAGCTGATCTCACGTGCCGTTCTGGAAACTTCCCTGCTCTGTGCTGAGCAGTCAAGCAGCTGAGCAGTGGGCATCTGCCTTGGTCAGTGAGGAGAATGCATGAGGACAGAGCTTTGCCTGCTGCTGAGGTAAGAGCAGGTGGGGCTGGGAGATGCTGGGTCCACTTCCGAGGAGGTATCTCCCCGGAAGCTGCTTCAGGCCATGGTCACAGCTCCTGATGGCCCCTGACCCTATTTCTAGGCTCATTTGAAATACACCTTACCCTGGCTCTAACTTGTACATACACTTGTCAGCTAGTGAACAGACTTTTGGAACTTTTAACGTGGAAGGGACTTCATCTCTCAATTTACAGATGAGGAAACTGAGGCCCGGAGAGGCTAAGTGGAGTCTGACGTTACATAGACAGGTAGCATCCTGGGTCTCCCGACCCCCAGGCTCTCTCTTCCACCCCCTGCTCGTTATTTTATTCTGATTTCCTTGGAGATGTCCATGTGTATAAATGATCTGATTAGTTGTATTGCATGGGCTGATCGAGTTGTTTGGTATTTTATTTTTTGAAAAGCTTCTGTGCTAATTTCTTCCTCTTATCTGATCTCTTCCCTGCTCCTCCTCCCACCACTGCCCTGTGTTTAGCCTTTCCACCTGTTCATATTTGATCTTCAGAACCTCTTCACTCTATAACCATTTTGCAGTAAGTGAGCTGTAATCTCTGTGTTGCATTTGAAACTTGACATTTAACGGTGGGTGTCATGAAGCCCCAGTCTTCGTGGCCCCCTTGCTTGTAGCCCAGCAACCAGGGCAGTGCTTTGCACCTAGACTTCTAGGTGGAGTGAATGAATGAATGAATGAATGATGTCCGATATTGAGGTAATGGTGTCACAGTGGGTAATCAACTAGCCCATAATAATATTCAGCTTTTTGAAAAGATTATTTTCAAATAATCTTTGGGGTCCCCTGAGCTTTCAGTAGGGGAGGTCTGGATCTTAAGTCCTTGTGGCTGCATGTGAAATGAAGGGTAGCTGTGGATCTTCTAGACATGAACGCCAGGAGTATCACTGTACAGCCCAGGGAAGGAGAGAGAGGCCAAGGCAATGAGGGTCTCCCCAACCCCAGCCTGGAGCATCCCCTTTGCTTGCAAGAGGTTTGCTCTGTGTTCCATCCTTAATGGGGTTGGACAGCTTGGTAGAAAACAGACATTGGGGGGTGCTGAGGGAGAAAGCAGGGAGCTGGACACTCCTTAGTTGGGGACAGAGTAGGGCTCCGTGTGCCATGCTAATACAGCTTCAGAAGCCCCTCAACTGAGTGATCAAACCACAGAGACCCCCAGAGAAACATCAGGTTTGGAGTAATCAGGGCTGCTGGCTTCCTCGGGGGGTGTTTTCATCCCCTGAGATAGACAGCAAGCTGCTGAGCCTGTGCTGGGAACAGCCTTCCAAGAGTGCAGAGAGAAGAATTCTCCCCTCTGCAGCAGCCTTGGAAGAATCAGTGTATCTGCAGGGAGAGAAAAGACAATCTCAAAGAGATTTTGACTTGACAGAAGAATTCATAAGAGCCCCCTTAAGTGGCCATCTGTATTTGGGGACATTTATAATTATTTGGTTCTTAAAAACAAAGGCACTTTTAAAATACATTTTGAGAATCGTCCCTTGTGTGAAAGTTTGGAATATCTGTATGCACAGAGAAATTGTATCCCCAGCATACATAGTAAGCTATCACCACCACCACCCCGCCCCTGCACAGTGTTCTACTTTGTAAAAGAAAGCGGACAGAATTAACTGAAAGCAAAACTCCTTCCTTATCTAACTGTAGTATGATAGCTTCTAAAAAAAGTTATGGGGATTTTATTTTGCTTCGGAATCCTAAGTATTTTATGTTTCACTTCTTTAATCATCAGGGTCTAATGCTAAAGATTACGGGATTCATGATGTTCCGGATGACATGTTGTTTTGGGTTGCTCACTACTCAGTGAGGTGTTCGGAAGTTGTACAATTTTCCCCTGGATACGTACTGAACTTATGAGGTAAAGGTGGGAATTTGGGTCCTGAGTTTCCAGTTTTACTTTCCCCACTGTGTCAAGTTGCAGGAAAAGTAGGGCACATTCAAAATAGTCCCTTGGCAATGTGATGCCACGTTACAGATGCCACTCTGATCCTAGCAGTTATATAATTGGGTGTCAATCTATCGAATCAAAATACCAACCCACACAGTGTTACCTCCTTTCAGAAATGATGCCAGTTCAGGAGCCATTTCATTTTGCCAGGTCACCTTTTATCAACCTGTCTACTTCTTTTCATTATCAGTTAGGAAACTCCTCAGAGAAAATTCAGCTTACATTTTTACATTTATTTTAAAGAATGCATTTCCTTCTGTAAATTCTACAGCACTGTGTTCTATAGTAAACTCCTACAGATTGTTTCTACATTCAGATTTCGGGGAACTTGAGTCAGGTACTTTTATTATAAGAAGTCATTCTCAGAAATTCTCTTTCACTACCCATCTGGAAAATACCAGCCTCCTTGAAACAGAGACTCAGAACTGGCTGACCTAAAGGAATGGACAGGTTTGGTGGCTTTTGCAGTTGGTGGTTATTTGATTTTCTTATGACTTTAAAAATAATCTTATTAAAAAGAACAACTGGTACTTTCTTTGGCCAAATGTCCTGGGATTTTATAATCATTGATTTAATAAATGTAAGTGCTTACAGAGAAACTAGCCAGACGTGACTTAGATGAATGATTTGAGATGTGTCTTCTTAGATTTATGACCTGGGCAGTGATTCAGAAGTGGGGTTCCAAAATTCACCACTGATTTGCAAAAAACCTTAAGATGGTTCTTGGCAAGTCATAGTTAGATGATACAGTCATTGAAAAGGGCCACACTTACTGCAAAAGCAGTAGAGCAGAGCCCAAGAAACTGCTCATTCATGCCCTGAAAGGGACATGCCTTCCTCAGCCACTTCTTTTAAGCTCCAAATGGGAGTATCCAAAAGCCACAGCCCATCCCATTACTGCAGTGACCTCTCTAGAGTCAGCTGCCAATATGGTGCCGGTAATTTGCAAACAAACCCTTGTCAATTCTCCTTAAGAATCTTAGTCATATTATAACCCAAACCATCAAACACGCGTGAATTAAAATGGGTGTTTTTTTTCAGGTAAACATATTAATAGACTGTGTAAAGTACCTAATATTTGATTCTAGCCCCAGCCATGTCCTTCTTAGAAATGGTCTGATCCACATGTTTTTCCATCAGTTACCTCCTCTTCCTGCTTCTCTGCTTTGTGAAAATGCTGTCATTTGCACATTCAGTTTAATTAGTTAAAGAGTCTGTTCTCAGTTCTGGATCTTAATGGCCCTGTGAATGGTCAGTCCATCCTTTTCCTGCTCTGCTCTTTCAGCTCTGCATTTACAAACCCTAGCCTGGCAGTGCTTTGAGGACTTGTACATAGACAAAGCATTTCATCTCATTGGACCTTATATCTCTTTATTTATAAAATGAGGGAGTTGTACTAAATTATTTCTTAGCTTGCTCTGTCTCTAAAAGTTGGGTTGTGTTTCCAGGACTTACAGCTCACTCTGATGGTAAAAGAGATTCTCTCTCCATATCTATTTGTGTTTGGGCACAACAAACAACCAGCGGTATCAGAGTAATTTAGGCTGGTGAAGCCTTCTTCTCCAAGTCACCTCTTAAATTAATTCAATCTATTCTCTTTTCCTTTAGCTATTAAATCACTGGAGGGTTTTGGATTTTTTTAATTTGAAGGCTGTCCCACTATTTGGCTTCTCCCAGTTGATCCTCCCCATTTATGTAAATCTCTTACAAAAATGTGGTTTACCAGATGCTCAAGGTTTTTCATCTTGTCCTACCTGCCATGGTTTAAAAATCACATCGTTTTAAAATAAACCTACTTTCCCTTCCTAGGTCTTTTATTTGAATGGGCCCTGCAATTTTTATTCTAAAATATTTTCTCTGCTTTTTTACTGTACCATGATCTTGAGATTTTCTTTCTTACCCAACACTGTAATTCTTTCCTTTCTTCCCCGGCCCTGCCCTTGATCCTTAAAATACAGTCTCATTCCCTGCCTTTACATATATTTCTCACCAGTGTCTCACAGTGCTCTCAAATCTAAAACTCTTACGTCAAAGGATAGGCCAAGTTTAGATTCGGAGATCCCATTCATTCTCTTTTTTTTTTTTTTTTTTTTTTTTTTGGTACGCGGGCCTCTCACTGTTGTGGCCTCTCCCGTTGCGGAGCACAGGCTCCGGACGCGCAGGCTCAGCGGCCATGGCTCACGGGCCTAGCCTCTCCGCGGCATGTGGGATCTTCCCGGACCGGGGCACGAACCCGTGTCCCCTGCATCGGCAGGCAGACTCTCAACCACTGGGCCACCAGGGAAGTCCCAAGCTTTGATTTCTTAACACATGAAAGCGAAAGCTTCTTAAGCTAGAACACCTGGATAGAGACTTCATATTATAGCTTTTTTAATCTCCCATAGGCTAGGCATGTTATATACTTAATGAATAATTGCTGAATGAATGAATGAATGGGTGGATGGAATGAGTGTCTAACAGAAATGCAAAGCAACATAAATAGACAGCATGGGAGAGGAGAAAAGACTTGACAACTGGAATCTTGCTGCACCTCTACCTGGCTGTGTGAGCTGAAAGATGAATCTTCTCTGAGTTTCTGGTTCCTGCTCTATAAAGTAAGGCTACATGTACCTATGCCATCAGCCTTCCTTGAGCAACATTATAAGAAACATAAAACTTGCATTTACTACATCCCACAAGTGTCCTCTTCTCCAGGCCTAGGTGAGGATATTGCTCTCAGACCACAGTTCTCCTGCCCTAAGAAGAGTGGTTTGTCTTATGTAAATAGAGTGAACTATGTAACTGAGATGTCCTTTCTTCATTGAGCATCTCGAGAACTCAGAGCTAGATTTTCAGCATACTTCTAGCAAAACGTTCAGTCCTGACCATGTGTTTGAAATATGCAAGCTCTTGCTTGCTATCCTCTGATTTCACCTAAGCTAATTACTCCTTCTCCCTGATCACATGATTTTATTGGTTTACTTCTTAGGTTTGGTTAGATCTTTGTAACTGGGCTCAGATTGTTTTCGGAACAAGGCTTGATTTAAAAAAAGAAAGAAAGGAAACGAACAACAACAAAAAAAAAAAAAAGAAAGAAAAGAAGGAAGGAAAGAAGAGAGGAGGGAAGCGGGGGAGGGAGAGAGACAGAGAGAAACAGACAGACAAAAAAGGAAGGAAAGGAAGTGAAGGCAAGAAAGTCAGAAAGCCAGTAGCTGTCTCTTGAGGGTTATTGTGATGTGTGAGACTGTGTCTCCTTACACAGTTAAGCCCTCGACAGTTTCTACCTTCCATCAGAGAACCCAATGGACTGGTACATTTTTAGATATAAGGTAAATAATAATACAATAAATCTTTATTGATAGTAAAAGATATTTTTTAAGGAATTGAAATAATAACAATATATGTAATCCCACGATTTTTAAATCATGCTGCCTGGAATTCCCACCGTGCGTAGATGACAAGGAGGTGGGATAGTGGAGGTAAGGTGACCTTCAGGGTCTTTTTCGACCAAAGGCTTTCAGGGTTGGTTTTTTTTTTTAATTGAAGTATAGTTGATTTACAATGTTGTATTAGTTTCAGATGTACAGCAAAGTGATTCAGTTATACATATATATATATATATATATATATTCTTTTTCAGATTCTTTTCCATTAGAGGTTATTACAAGATACTGAATATAGTTCCCTGTGCTATACAATAGGTCCTTGTTGTTTATCTATTTTATATAGAGTAGTGTGTATCTGTTAATCCCAAACTCCTAATTTATCCCTCCCCAGAGTTATTTTTATTTGTTCGCTGTTATTTACGTGTAAGGTTTCTATTCACAGAGGGCTGCTTAGGAAAACAAAAGTTTGAAACTACTGATACATGCGATAAATGGTACGTGACAGGATAGTGAGTTGGTGGATAATGGATGAGGACTTGCAAAATTGAGCATAATGCATTTCTGGCCAACAGGTTTAAGTGCTGAAACTGTTCCCTTTCCTGTGTGGTTGTTCATTGTCACTGAGAACAAGTACAGCACTATAAAATGATGTGCAAATACAGAAAAGGAAATCCATTTAAAACGGTATCCAGTCACGAATTTTAAATATTTTTAAAAATCAGTGATTTCACGAAAATTCCCCAAATATAATTATACATAGAAGTACCCCTTCTCCCACACTCTCACCCCACTTATCCCTTCCCCACCAGGAAATCCTATAAGCTTTAATGGAACTCCTATTTGAAACATGGGCGTGTGAATTAGCTAGAGACAAGAATATAATCCATTTTCTGTTGCATTCTCTTTCTACCCACTAGAGGGCAGCCGTAAGGCACAGGGAAAGGGAAAATACTCAGGCATTAGCATTGTCTCTCAGCCAACACTAGCCTTTCTGAGAACACCTAAAAAGTCCCTCAAATTCCCATATATGAATGATTAGCGAGTCAGATTCCCTTCCTCTTTTCTTAAATATTTAGAGAACTTTGATAACTCCCTTTGAAGTTATAAAATTTATCTGTTGGCTTGGCCAAACATATTCATTTGCAGTATGAACATGAAGATATCTCTTAAAAAGACATTTATATAAAAGTCGTGTTTTGGTTGTATATTTCTGTGTTTCAGACTACTCCAAAATGTGATTTTAAACAACCATCATTTTACCATCTCTCAGTTCTGTTGGTGTCAGAATTCTGGGCAATTCTGCTTCATGTGATGTTGGCTGAGCTCGTGTTCATCTGGGGGCTCAAGTGGGCTGGAATGTCCAAAATGGCCCACTCCGCTGGCTGGTAGTTGACGGTGGCTGTCGGCTGGGGGCACAGCAAGGACTGTTAACCAGAGCATCCAGTTTTCATACTTCATGTGGCTTCTTCCTGTGGCTTAGACATCTCACAGCACAGCAGTTATGTTCCAAGAGGGAACAGCCCAAGGATGAGCATTCCAAAAGGAGGGAGAATTCCAAAAGGCAGGAAGCAGAAGTTTCCAGCCCCAGACATGGCTTCTCCAGCCTTCTAAATGGTCAAAGCAGTCGCAGGATCAGCCCAGATTCAAGGAGAGGGAAATAAGCTCCATCTCCTGATGTGAAGAGAGAATCAAAGGGAGGAGAGAAACTGGTGCAGACCATCTTTGGAGACCACCACAATGAGGGTTAAGAAAAAGGCTATTTCTTACATCTGGGGAAGATAATTATAAGTCATGATGGATGCAGAGGAATATTTCTTTACTTAATAAATGAGAATTGCTTCTCAGTGTTGTATCTTAAGAAGATACACATCAACCACTCCCTATGTTGTCCCCTCTCTGCAGATCTGTTGCCTAAAGCAATAAAAAAATGGCCAGAGGATCGGTATCTGATGAAGAAATGTTGGAGCTCAGAGAAGCTTTTGCCAAAGTTGGTAAGTAAACCTGATACCTCAAGTCACATAATTCTCTTCTTTTTTAGTAGCTTTAGCACAGATGCGGTGACTGGTAACGTGAGCAAAATAGCAGAAGGGACAGGAATACAGTGGTATTGGTTAGAGGAGCTGGGAAACATTTTTGAAAGCTGTTCTTCAAGAAGATTACTTCTTTCTCTATCTAAACATGGAATATGGGCCCTTTGTCATCTGTAGCCTTTCCTGGTAATGGCCAACTAAGTCTCATCTTTCATGGCTTGTCTGCTTTCTTTGGTTTCCTTTGTTTTCCTAGTATTCCATACTTATTGTTACTCTGTAGCCCCAAACCTGTGATTTATTTTCCCATCTGTTTCTATGAGAGTCTCTTCAGATTCAGCTGTCAGAACCTCTGTTTTGAAATTATGACTCTTGGATGTTGGAAGTGATGCTAATGCCCATATCCAATAGCAACAGGCCTCTTGTGAGATTCTGACTTTGCATGGGGTCAGGCCACAACCCCTGAATGACTGCCTCTCCTGCCCGCTCCCTTCCAATCCAGCCTACTCTCACCTCTCTTCATGCTGTGACCCAAATCGCCCCAAACCTTCAGCTCCCCGTTTGCCTTACAGATTCTGATGGCAATGGGTACATCAGCTGCAATGAGCTGAATGATTTGTTCAAGGCTGCCTGCTTGCCTCTGCCTGGGTACAGAGTGAGAGAAATTATAGAAAACCTGATGGCTACAGGTGACCTGGACCAGGATGGGAAGATCAGCTTTGATGAGTTTATCAAGGTGAGTATGACGCAGAATCCAAGGAGATGCATTTGAAATGTGGGAGTTCAATTCGGAAAACGTCCAGAAAGACATTCCTACCCTCCTTGCTTCCACATTGCTTATTCTTTCCTTTATGGTTTTCTCAATCACAGATGGGGTTTCTAAAGATAAATTATGTTTTTGCAGGTTTTTCATGGCCTGAAAAGCACAGACGTTGCCAAGACCTTTAGAAAAGCAATCAACAAGAAGGAAGGCATTTGTGCGATCGGGGGCACTTCAGAGCAATCTAGTGTTGGGACCCAACACTCCTATTCAGGTAGGTGTACCAGTGTGGGGCGGGGAAGCCGAGGTGGAGAGAGTGTTGGGATGAGCTGAGGGCGGAGGGAGACAGAACCATGTCAGAAGGATCCACGTCTTCTAGGGTTACAGATTCCAAACTCAGTATTCAAACCTAAGGGGCACAAAGAAAGACAGATGTTAACATGAGTTTATTGACTACTGCCTATTTTCCTATGTATAAGTGGGCCAGCGGTTCTGGCTCCAGGTAGGGTCCGATACCAAATAATCGCATCAGCATTTAAAAAGTACATTAAAGGCTGCCAAAATTCCTTTGTAAATCTTCTGGACAAAAAGAGCTACTCAAGCTTCTACCTCCAAAATTCATGCTCCAAAATGCCTGCTGAGCGGTCAAAAAAAAAGCTGTGTTTTCATTGATCTGAAGGAAAGTTGTATATTTATTCTGAAGGCTGCCATCCAGCAGCCTTCATGGAAACTTCTCCAGAACAGCACAGTAATCCAATAATTCCCAAACTGAGGACTCCAAAACATTAGTTGATGTTAAAGATCAGCTCATGGTTAAGTACGATTCTTAATTGGGAAGAAAATTTCACAGCCTCTTACTATGTAAACGTGCATTAGGAATCTCCAAGTCAATAAAATGCTGTGCGATGTTTCCCAAACTTGTGTGACTTAGAATTCTTCTGAGGGACTCTTTTTTTCAGTGACATGCAATTCGGGAAACACGGTGCTGGGCTGTAAGGCATAACTTGAGGCTTTATTAAAATCTCTAAAATCAACTTCTGGCAGCTTTACTGATAGGCAAGAAATAACATATCACAAATGATTTCATTTCATAGCAATTTCATTATACAGTTTTCCCCTGCTACCTGAAAGTAGAGTGTTCCTGTGAAACGTTTCATAAACTGAAATGGCGTAAAGCAAAGAAGCAGTTACCTTAGGACATATCTTGCTAATGGAATGCACAGAATAAGTTGAGATGAGACAGATGCTCACAGACACAGTTCAAAACAATGGCCGCTCGATGCTGAGGTGTGGAGTGTAGTTCCCGGGGAAGGAGCTGGGCAGGGCCACTCTCCCTGCTAGGGGTGCCCACCGCCTCTGGAAAACAAACACTGCAAAACAAACACGGAGAGCTATTTTTACTTTTAACCTTTTCTCGTAAAAGCAAAAATCCTCTTCGGATTTCTTCTGGTTAACGGAAACAGGTACTAATGTAGGTCTTTTGTAAAAGTGAAGTGGCATACAGCAAGTTTCAAAAAGTGGGGTTACCTGTCATTGTATAAAGAAGCTCAGAGCCATTGCAGAGATTGCCTGTGATCATCCCACATTTATATCAGCAGAGCTAGAGCTAAGCATTAAACCACATTCACATTTAAATTGTATATAAATATAAATAAGCACTTAATTATTTATATATATTTACATGTATAAAATACAGATATGTATATATTTACTTCTTTTTTTTAAATGTATGTGTTTTTTTTTTAATATTTATTTATGTGGTTGTGCCGGGTCTTAGTTGCCGCAGGTGGGCTCCTTAGTTGTGGCACATGGGCTCCTTAGTTGTGGCATGCGTGTGGGATCTAGTTCCCTGACCAGGTATTGAACCTGGGCCCCCTGCATCGGGAGCGCGGAGTCTTAACCACTGTGCCACCAGGGAAGTCCCTATATATTTACCTCTAAATATAATATATTTGCATATATGTAGCTTCTAAATCTGCTTGCTATATATATGTTTTATGATTGGAGTGAACAGAGATTCTGTGCCTATTTCCCAAATCATTTGAGATTTTTAAATGTCAATAAATGTGAGATGATAGGATAATGGACGAGATTAGCCTCACAATGTCTCTCCTGGGCACAAGAATCTAAGATCCATGTGTATAATTTTGTTTGTATCAGATTTTCACTTTGCAAATAAGTCATATTAATCATTTACTTGCAGAGGAAGAGAAGTATGCCTTTGTCAACTGGATAAACATAGCCCTGGAAAGTGACCCCGATTGTCGGCATGTCATCCCAATGAATCCAAACACCAATGATCTCTTCAGTGCTGTTGGAGATGGCATTGTGCTTTGGTAAATAACACTACCTTCTTGGCTTCCGAAGGTTTCCCTAGAATTTTCTGGAATACCAGCAATTCACTGCATTTATCTTTAGGCTCACTTCCTCTGGTACTCAGCTGGATCTGAAATGCTTTTCCAGACTTTCACGTGGCAGGTTCAGGAGAGCAAACTGATTTCAAAAGCAGCTTATAATGAGAAATGTAAAACTACCATCACTTGGGTGGAGGGGAGGTACGCACAGTACAGAGACAAACATGAACATAGAGCTATAGTAACACAAGGTCAAAATCAATTATTTTTGGAATATACGTCATTTTGCTTCATCTGAGCATGGCCTGCTGTGAGAGTACATAGAATTGAATGATAATAGCAGCATGATAATTGAAGCATCCAATGCAAATCCTCAAGCCAAAGAACTATTATGTTGAACTACTATTATGAACTAAATATATGTTGTGTGAAAAAAAAACAAAAGAACTATTGAGTGGTGCACAAATGCTGCAGGCGCCTGGAAAAGGAGGGATGTATTCTATGCACGGGAGCCCTCTCAACACGGTTGGTCAACTCAGGATGGTGCCTTTGAAAATGCCTCTGTGGCTCTTGCTTTGGCAGCCTCTCTGTCATTGTAAGATGTGGCATGAATGAGGAGGCTTGAAAGGCCCAATCTCAGGTGGGCTCGGGAATTGAAGGGAAAGATGTGTGGGCAAGACTTTGAGCCTCCTACCCCTCCTCTGCTCTGACCAGAGCAATTCCACTCTCGGTATTTTGTTTATTAGAGCTCACCATGAGATTTCATTTTTAAAAAGTTCAATGGCTGAAAAAAGACATCAACAACCTAGCCTGCATGTTCAGGTCCTGACTCTTTAAGACCACCCCCTGGTCTTCCCTCAATCTCTTTCTAGTTGTACCTCCCAAGACCCCCATGACTCAGGCACCCAGCCCAGGGCACGAGTGAAGGGTTGTATGAATGATTGGATGCTTCATCAACCATACTGACTCTTCCCCATACACGCCCTGCTTACAACTTGCGACTCTGGCTTTGCCTTTTATTTTCCTTTTTAAGAATGTCCTTCCCCACCCTCTCCTCCTACACAAATCCATTTACTGTAAAACTCCTACTGATCTCTCCCTTCACTGAATTCTTAAAGCACATACTGTTTGTAGTACTTTGGGAGCCATTATAACGTTCTGCTTTGGACTGTTTTGTAAATTTTCATATCCATATATTTTGTCTCTGTAATTTGACTCTAAGCTTTTCAAGGGCAGGGATATCTTACACTTTTTTAAGCCACCCCTCTCTCCTACTGTTTCCCAGAGCTTCTAGTTCACTAGAGTTTCATATTTTTCAAATAATGATTTAGGGGTTTGTTTTGCCTAAATTGCAATAAAGTGCCTTTTATTTAAATATATGTACACACACACACACACAGAGCAAAGTTGTGGAAATACATCTTTATTTAAGCATCTATATGCCTAAAAATTGTTAGAAAAAAAGTTAATGTTGATTTCTCTTATTAAAAAAAGAAATAGTCACATTCAAGTTTATTATTCTTTGATTTTGTTGTTGTTCCTTTGGATTTTTTCCCAACTTCCTTTCTCTAAATAAGATGCAAGTGACCTAAGGAAATTTATTTTTAATGACCCATTGGAGGTTAAACCAAAGCTAAGTGGGTAAAATAAGTTTTTCATAAATAATAACTGTTTATTTTGGATGTCTGACCAATGTATTAGCTACGTAAGTGGGAGACATTGCTAAAGTACTGATACTATAGTGCCTACAGGAGAATATAAAACATTTTATTATATGATCAGTTGAAGGTATAGAGTTTGACCAGCTGTCAAATAGAAATTTAGACATTATATAAGCTCAAAAGTGTACAGATAATCTTTTATATAGTGGAGCAATTTTCATGGCTAACGATGATGTTGCTGTCCTCTTTGCTTATGGCATTGCTAGAATTTAAATTCAGTGTCACTGGGCTCTTTTATTTAGAAGCCTGCTTTATTTAATTGTTTCTCTTTCAGTAAAATGATCAACCTATCAGTGCCAGACACAATTGATGAAAGAACAATCAACAAAAAGAAACTCACCCCTTTCACCATTCAGGTGTGTCTTCCCTGGGTTACCTTAATGTAGGATTGTGCTTTGAAGAAATGAGTCGCCGTGACTGCTGGCCTTTTTCAGGCGCTCAGACATTATTTCCAAAGCCCAGGCTTTGGGCTGGTGATCTGTCATGACTAGTAGGGAGAGGGGGACACATTTCTATTTTGTCTTGTATTAATATAGTGGGGGGGGTGAGGGAAGTTAGTGAGTATTAGTAGTTGGGGCAGACTTTGTTTGTTCTGGCCACGTATGAATAAAATTCACATCGGCTAAAATTTAACTCAAACTTTCCCTGGCAATTTATCTCGGAGCTGATGCCAACTACACAATATTTTATCTGAAAAGATTAGCCTTTCTAAGAAGTGAGGGGGTAAAAAAAGAGAAGTGCTCTGGCAGCCTTCACGGTGCTATTGGCCACAGACACCAATGTGATAAATATAACTTGCTTTTATGCCTTCAGTTTTGTCGATTAACTGGAACAGTGACCGGTAGTAAGTAAGCTGCATTTCTGTCTTATGTTCCAGCATTTTAACATTATTGTAATCTTTTGCTCAGAAACTACATCTCACTTCTTAAATCATGAGCAATATATTATGTCCTGTTTGGATTTAAGCAACCCTGTGTTCCTAAAAAATGGAAGCTGTGATCAAAGCAAGAGCTATGATTAAATGTACATGAAGGCACTTAACGTCATATTTAATCTTGATGTTAAATTTTAGTCTTGGCCGTAAGTGGACGTGGTATTTTTTACTTGTCATTTTGAGCTCTACATTAGGGTAAAAACCCAGTTTTCTTCTGATAATCCCCTTCCCAATTCACTGGTGGCCTGTGTTTTGTTTTTAATCTATCATAAAAACAAGTTCTATACATCTTTGACTCTGATATCTCCTTCTTTGTGGACTCAAAAATAATAGTAGAGTTGACCCTTGAACCATGGGGGGAAGGGGGTGTGTCAGCCCTCCGCTCGGTCCAAAATCCAAATATAATTTACAGTCTGCCCTTCCTGTACTTGGTTCCTCCATAACCACGGTTCTGCGTCCATGGTGTCAACCAACCGTGGATCATGTAGTACTGTAGTATTTACTATCGATTAAAAACCTACATATAAGTGGATCCAGTAGTTCAAACCTGTGTTGTTCAAGGATCAACTGTAGAAAGACCCTGGACTGCAAATTTCACTGACCCTATTCCAACTGTATATGAGTTACCTTACATACATTGTTGTTAGTTATAAGAACATATAATCTGTATGCATGTGGATATGCGTGTGTGTGTTTGTGTGTGTGTACTCAAGGTCCCTAGATATTATAGATAATCAATAAATTGTCCTAGTAAAAACCGCTCTGTCTTTTCTAGGAATTTCATTTGAATCTTTTTCATTCCTTCAATATCCAATCTGAATGTCAAAAAGATATTTTGTTACTCTCTTTCATGACCTTGATTTACATTAACAACTGGGTTATTGACAATAGCTAGTCACAAGACAGTGACTGCCCTCAAATGTGCCCCTTCATTGCTGGCTGATGGAGATGCTGAGAGCGGAGGCTCCATCACAGAGCAGTATGGAAAGAGAAGACTGGTTAGTTTCATCGGGACCAGGATGAGCCTTCAGCTCAGGGCTCTGGCTTGATGGACTAGGCACTGCCTGAGCCCAGTGTCTGGTTACTGGATTTTACTCCAGTAAAATCCAGGTGTTACTCCCTGCTTTTTTTCAATGTTAAAAATCTAGTGAAGACAATGCCTCTAGACCTATGAACTTTCTAGAAGCAAAACGTTGCTGCTGCCGATCAAGGATGATCATTTGGCATCTGCAAAGTCAAAAACAAAACTCATACTTTTTCCCCTTCAGGAGAATCTGAACCTGGCTCTGAACTCTGCCTCAGCCATCGGCTGCCACGTGGTTAATATCGGGGCTGAGGACTTAAAGGAGGGGAAGCCTTACCTGGTCCTGGGACTGCTGTGGCAGGTCATCAAGATTGGGTTATTTGCCGACATTGAACTCAGCAGAAACGAAGGTACCAGCAAAGACTCCGACGTTAATAACGGCATGACTTTTTGTTAGTGCGTGTGTTGGGGGCTGTGAGAGGAAGATGTCAGGAGTTGTCAAACTCAGAATCCTCAGTTTTTGAAACTACAGTTATATCCAATCCATTGTATTAATGTAACACATTCTATCCACACTGCCCAGACTTTTTAAAACAACAGAGCAAAAGCTTTTTTAAGACCACAGACTACTAATAAGCTTTGTTTAGAACCTAGAGCTCAGTGTAGCTGTCTGGGACCCCAACCTCAAGAGCTTTTCTGAGCTCGCTTTGCCTTTAGACGCTTTGTAACAAATTAGGCTAATTTAAACTTGGATTTTACAAAGTGATTCACATTCATATACTGTAGTGATAGCACCAGAGTAGAAACTCAGTCTCTTCCTTACCAAGATTATAGGAAATTACATTTAGAGTTTCAGAGCTCTCAACTAAGTATTTGTAGCTGTCATTCTTATCCCACCTGCTGTCAGCGCCCTAAGCACTTAAACAATTCAGCCTGTCCTTTAGACAGTAATAGTAGACCTCAATAAATATACAAAACACACTGTTACCTTTCATTTTTCCTGTACAGATCCTAGTAATATGAAATCTGTAGCCAAATTCTAACCCTTTTTATACATATATTTATTTACATGTTCAAATCAAAGTAACCAGTGAAGAATCCTGGGGTACCATTTGAAAACCAATATATTAAACAGAATATAAAGAAGAAAAAAGCAAATAGGGAACTTAGAACACATTAGAAAGAATATTGATTTGCAAATAATGACCTCAGCTAAATTTAAACCTTCTAGCTGAGCAAAAATGACTTAATTCATCTGGGAAACAGAGGAAAGAGTTAATTACACTTTCTGAGATGCTATAATTATGCAGGTAAGCATTTGAAATATAAAACACCTATGGGAATAAACAAGAGGACATTGTCATGATTATGAAATAGATCTCTTAAAAGCAAAAATGTCATACCATATCAAACGTGCTCTGACAGACCCAGCAGAGTATTCTGAGTCGATAGTCTGGGTTATTTCCATGGCTCTGCTCCTGTATTCTGAGGCATAGCACTGATATTCATTGGTGCCTTGTCTTCTCCGCCCGAAAAATGGGGATAATAAATAGGCTTACAATAACTTACACCTCTTTTTAGGGAATAATAATAAAGTGTTTATTCCATGGGAAAGGCTATATGTCCCTCTATCCCAGAGAGATAACGTGGTATCTTTGACTTCCCAGCAGGGCTTAGTTTAATTTATAACTAATCCCCCCAAATATCCCCTGCATTTATTTTTCTTCGGTTTTTGCGCTTCTTCAGCACTGGCTGCTCTTTTGAGAGAAGGGGAGAGTCTGGAGGATATGATGAAACTCTCCCCTGAGGAGCTCCTGCTGAGATGGGCTAATTACCACCTGGAAAACGCAGGCTGCAGCAAAATCAACAACTTCAGCAGTGACATCAAGGTAGGAGGAGTGGACCTTGTACACGACTAACCACAGGGGTGAAGGGAATTTGGGCATTAACAGAGAAGAGACAAAGATAAAGACAAAGGGCTTCATCTCTTCAGAAGTTCTGGCGTTAGTTAGAGTGGCCGATGCTGTTTCGGGGCCCATGCTGTCCTCGAGTCCATGTGCAGCTCCAGCTCAGGGCCACATGCAGACCTGCCCAAGGCCCTAGCAACCGCACCACATCAAACGAGATGGGTGTCCCCTGGAGTTTCAACATCAGAACGTAGAGGGATGAGGGTGAGATAGAGGAAGAGCAAGAGGTAAGACTGATTTTTAGGTAAAGAGAGTCTGTGTAGGATTCTAATGTCTTTCTGATTTTATCAACGGGAGCATCAGATGGGGATTCCTTTAAAAAAAATTAAACCAGGATTACTCTTCTAATTACCCTAATCATAGCAAACAGTATGTACTGCATGCCAGGCACTGTTCTAACTGCTTTATGCATGTATTGACTCATTTAATCCTCACAACAGATCTTTGAGATAAGGATTATTATTTGCTCATTTTGCAGATAAGGAAATCGAGGTAAAGAGAATATAAGTAACTTGTTCGAGCTCACATAGCTGGGGGAGTGGGGTCAGGACTCAAACTGAGCAGTTGACCTCCATGATACTTGACCACCATACATACTGCTCCTCTAAAACAATTCGTAAATTTCTTGAAAGCTTTTTATTTGTAGAAACCAGAGTGATGTTTAAAAGATAATGATTCTGGAAACCATCTGCAATGAGAATTAACCCCAGAAATCGTAGAAGACACAGTTAGTCCTACAACAGCGATCCAAAGGCGGAAAGGCTGAGGGAAGCATGCACTGTAGTTTTCAAGTTTGTGAAAAGTTCCATGCCAAGGTGAAAGGAGCAGCTTGTTAGCATTGATAACAGATGGACCGACACAGAAAGAGCTTAAGGAGCGGGAAGGAATGTCAGTCCCAGGAGGAAATGGTATGAGATGCTGGAATGCAACATGAGAAAAACATTCCAGTCTCCACTTTCTCAAAAGTTAAAGACATTTTCTCCAAAGAGGAAGAGTCAGAGGAAAGGTCACATGACTCACCAAGTCAACCCAGGCTTGTAATTCTTGAGTGACAACTTCCCCCTGCTGTGGACTTAATGGCTTTTAGAACTCAAGGTCTGCCAGGCACAGTACCAATTAGAGTGAAGCTTCTAGATGGAAAGTCCCCAGTTCCTTAGGACATAAGCTAATAATGCCAAATTTATTTTTTCTAACTACACAACTTTCATTGGTTATTAACATTCTTCTTGCACCACCAGCCAAACTGGGATTAAACAGAAACAGGACAGCATTATCTTTCTTTGTGCTCAACACTTAGGCCCTGCAATTATTTCAGCCAAAATTCTCAAACTTTTCAGATAAAATTAGGATGCTTGGTTGGAGCCATAAATTTACCTGAGTTCCTATGACTGAAAGGCTGTGTTCTTTAGAATATGAGATAGGAACTGGCAGGCTGAGCACTTATACAGTGGTTGTGCTTGTTCTCTGGGAGTAGCTGCCTCACCACCAACGTCAGTGCTGTGACATGTAAGTCTGAGCATGTGGTAACTTTGGGAGGTGCCCTTAAATCACACAAAGTCAGCAAAGGAGGGGAGAACCCCCCAAAATACAATGAATGAGACAAGTCTCTTAGGGTCTGGTGAAATGAGGTGACTCTTAGCAAAGCTAAACAGATGTGACACATGATGTGCAGATTTTATTCATGCCTAACCCTGCGTGGAACTTTCACTGACTTCGAAATACCTACAGCAAAAAGTAAGAGAAAGGAGAAGGTAGAGAGAAGAGATGAAAATCAGTTTCCCAGGTGCAGCATCCATGGCCGGTGCTGTCTCTTCTCATCTTTCTAATGTCCCAAGAGGTGAGCATACCTCTGCTCTCCCTGGGCTCTACCCAGTTTTTAAAAACAAACAGAGGGACAGCTGATTTTTCAGACTTTAAGAGAAACTAAGATGTCTTTAAATGATTTAAATAAATTACCTGAAAATCTGTATGCTTTCATTGAATGAGAATAAACTTGTCATTTTAAGACTATGATTCAGAAAATTTTTTGTCAATAAGCCTATTTCCAGAATCTAAGAAAACATGAGAATTCAATACCCACATCCACTCTGCAATAGCTAAACTAAACCACCTTTTCTAGCTTCTTGATAAATAGTAAATGCACTTCCCTTAATATTGCTCCCTTTACATAAAGACTGCTTGTGAATGCTTCAATACTCTGTCTTCGAAATCTTTTTCTTTTGATGATTGTCCATTTAAATGTGTTTTTAAACTCTGCCTTAAACTTCTGCTTCCTTTTTCTGTCACTTTTTTTTTTTAACTAAACCTTAGCTGACTGACTTCTACAGCAATATAAAGGTATATATATTTTCCTGTATACGATTTAATACATGTAAACAAATTATATTTCTCCCCTAAGATCAACAGAATAGCATTTGCCTTTTATGTATGTCCTGTATTTTTAGCTGTTATACTCCTTTTAAAAAGAAAGGCAAATATAATATATAAAGAGATAAATAGAAAATTCAAATTAGTGAATGTTCCCGGCTTTGTTAATTAAGTTGCATTCTTGAATGATAGTTGGATGAGAAATGAAATAGGTTTGCTTTGGGGAAATTATTGTCGTGCTAAGTATGTAATTAGCTGTGCCATTTTGAAATTGTAATTTCCTCATTTCTCACAGGACTCAAAAGCTTATTACCACCTGCTTGAACAGGTGGCTCCAAAAGGAGAAGAAGAAGGTATTCCTGCTGTTGTTATTGACATGTCAGGACTGAGGGTAAGGCCATGCCCCAAGTCGTGTTAGATGTGATGATTCCTCTGCATTGGCTGTTCCATTGCCCTATGTGATGCTGGCTCCAGAGTTCCATGAGTGGACATCTCTGCTTAGAGCCATGTTAAATTGTTAAAAACTGTTAACAGTTTTGGGTTGTAACTGTGGAAAATTGAATCTGGAATTAAAATTAAGGAAGGAGAGGAATGCTAATTAAATGCCATACACCGTCAGAGGCACTTCTGCATGTGTCCCATCATTTAACAGGCCCTACAACACCAAGAAGGATTCTTTTTTCCATTTTTGGATACCTGAATATTATTTCTAGAAATAGACAGGATATTTACACAAATAAATAAATTCCCACTATCACGATGAAAAACAAAATGAGATTCAGAGGGGTTCATTAATATGTTCAAGATCATATGACAGATTAGTGTAAGTCATGTGATCCAAGGCTGGGGCTCTTTCCTCTATTAATCCTAATAAGAGGAAACCCCACTTGCTGGGCTCTTCCTATGTGCCAGGTATTATGCTGGGCATGTTGCTTACACTGCCCCTAATCCTTGCAAACATCACTAAAGTAAGTGCTAATAACTCTGTTTTATAATTGAGAAAACTGAAGGTCAGAAAAGTTAATAATCACCTCATGGCCACAGAGCCAGTATGTGGCATAGCAAGGATTTAAGCCCAGTATGGCTCCAAAATCCACTCAGCCACAGCCCCGCCTCACTACACCACTGAGGGTAACGGGAGAAAGGGCTGGACAAGATCGTCTGGGTTTTTAGAGGTGTCTGGTATGAGGACTCATTGAAAACAAAGTGGACAGCCTGGAAGAAATGGAAAAATTCTTAGAAAGGTATAACCTTCCAAGACTGAATCAGGAAGAAACACAAAATATGAACAGACCAATCACAAGTAATGAAATTGAAACTGTGATTAAAAATCTTCCAACAAACAAAAGTCCAGGACCAGATGGCTTCACAGGTGAATTCTATCAAACATTTAGAGAAGAGTTAACACCCATCCTTTTCAAACTCTTCCAAAAAATTGCAGAAGAAGGAACACTCCCAAACTCATTCTATGAGGCCACAGTCACCCTGATACCAAAACCAGACAAAGATACTACAAAAAAAGAAAATTACAGACTAAGATCACTGATGAATATAGATGCAAAAATCCTCAACAAAATACTAGGAAACAGAATCCAACAATACATTAAAATGATCATACACCATGATCAAGTGGGATTTATCGCAGGAATGCAAGGGTTCTTCAATACATGCAAAACAATCAATGTGATACACCATATTAACAAACTGAAGAGTAAAAACCACATGAAAGGATGCTCAACATCACTAATCATTAGAGAAATGCAAATCAAAACTACAATGAGGTATCACCTCACACCAGTCAGAATGGCCATCATCAAAAAATCTAAAAACAATAAATGCTGGAGGGGGTGTGGAGAAAAGGGAACCCTCTTGCACTGTTGGTGGGAATGTAAATTGATACAGCGACTATGGAGAACAGTATGGAGGTTCCTTAAAAAACTAAAAATAGAATTACCATATGATCCAGCAGTCTCACTACTGGGCATATACCCAGAGAAAACCATAATCCAAAAAGACACATGCATGCCAATGTTCATTGCAGCACTATTTACAATAGTCAGGTCATGGAAGCAACCTAAATGCCCATCAAGAGACGAATGGATAAAGAAGTTGTGGTACATATATACAATGGAATATTACTCAGCCATAAAAAGGAACGAAATTGAGTCATTTGTTGAGACGTGGATGAATCTACAGACTGTCATACAGAGTGAAGTAAGAAAGAGAAAAACAAATATAGTATATTAACGCGTGTATGTGGAACCTAGAGATGAACCGGTTTGCAGGGCAGAAGTTGAGACACAGATGTAGAGAACAAACGTATGGACACCAAGGGGGGAAAACCGGGGTGGGGTGGGGATGGTGGTGTGCTGAATTGGGCGATTGGGATTGACATGTATACACTGATGTGTATAAAATTGATGACTAATAAGAACCTGCAGTATAAACAAACAAACAAACAAAAAACAACTAATACTAAACTTTCTTTGGGTTATTTGTATGGAAGTATGTTAATATAAATGTTTCAGACATTACATGAAATTTCTAAAAATCTTATATGTTCTGGTATAAAGTTATAAGTCATAATTCTAGTTATTTAAAATGTATATCTCAGAAATAACTAAATTTCCTTGTCGATTGCATTATTATGAACTTTCATCAAATCTTTAACCGTAGTCATTTTTAAGTCTTTTGTCATTTACAGACAGTTCTGGGTGTACTCTTATGCTTTTGCAAAAATGTTCCTATAAAAGGGTTTCATCTTCAAGGAATTCACGGAAACGACTCTGACAAGTACAGGTTTCTGGTAACTGACTACACTGCTGAACTGAATGAATAAGCGTTTTCAGAACTCTAATGGAAAACTGATGAATTCATAAAAGTGCTAACAGAAGATCAAGATGTAAAAAAAAAATTAATTACATGGGACTGAGTGAACTGATGAAGATAATTATAATTTTTGTGACTTTCTGTTTGAATAAAAAAAAAATCCCACAAGGACTCAGAGGCAAAAAATATACAAATCAATTTTCACTGCAAGTAAAGGAGCTGTTACAGTGGAGGATTACTGGACTGAATGTCAATATTATGACATAGCATGAGTGTGTTTCGTGTTTGGTAATTGCAATCATTGTTGCTTTTGTTGTGGTCATCCAAAAAAAAAATTTATTCTTACAGTTGTCTCATCTGTTGTTCAGCCACATTATCTGACACAGATAGGATTTAGAGAGAATAATCTTAGAAAATCAGTATGGTTGAAATCCTCAAGAAAAAAAATCCTGTGGATCAATCCAAAAGAAAATCTTGATGGAATGTTTTTATCTTATGTAGAAAAACAACTTTGGAAAGAAAATAAAAGATTTTGCCAAAAAAATAAATAGAACCATACAGTATAAAAAAAAAAAGAAAAGAAAACAAAGGGCACAACAAGGGTCCGATTAAAACTTTAGTTTTGCCAGCACTTTAGTATTGATGTAGAGAAGTTGCCTTACCCATTCTTGTACCTCATTTCATATCATTAGAGTTAAATCCAGTGAGTTAATATTAAAGTTAACTCATTCCTGCATGAGAAGTAGAGCTTCTGAAATGTATAGTGTTATCTAGCAAAGCATCATATTAAGAGATAATTCTAGTTTTAATAAGTTCCAGTTGTCTGAAAATTTGTGGTTTCATACACTTTTAAGAGCATTAAAGGGCAATGGACCGTATTTCAACAAAACTTTAGTTTTCTGATAAGAGTCTGTTTACAAATGACTGGAGATTCTCTAGAACTATTTGAATAGACTTTTAATACATTAAGGGGGTGATCCTCAATCTGAAGTCTGCAGAAGCCAAATAGATATTATATATTTATCAATGACACTGTGTAGCTTAAATTTATTTTGTCTGAGCTGCAAGTACACCAACTAAGTGTGGGAAAGGCGGTTAAACCAATCAGAAGTTCTTGTTGGCAGATGTAAATATCTTTGATGAACTGAAAATAGGAATATAATTTATTCCTTAATAAATGAACATTTTTCATGAGGTCTATGCAAGAAGATAATAAAAAGGAAACCTAATGGTTGAAAATAATTAAGATGAACTTAAATGATAAAACTGTAGAATCTACTGAATCTCTTTAAAAACAAGACAACCAGCTATTCATCTGAAATCGTTCCATTCTGTATAAAGATGGAAGGACTTGATTACTTAACTTCTGAGATTCCTTTTACTTGTGACGTTCTGATTTTGGTTCAGGCAAATACAAGTGATAATTTGCTGTTTTAAGTGTCTGTCTGAGGTTGAATACTAAGGGTTTCAGTAAGATTCCCATCTCTTTTTCATATTATTATCCATGTCTACTTTGTGCCTGGAGAGGCTTTGACCCAGCCTTGAGACGTCCATCCTTTTTCATTGCAGGAGAAGGATGACATCCAGAGGGCAGAATGCATGTTGCAGCAGGCGGAGAGGCTGGGCTGCCGGCAGTTTGTCACAGCTACAGATGTTGTCCGAGGGAACCCCAAGTTGAACTTGGCTTTTATTGCCAACCTCTTTAACAGATACCCTGCCCTGCACAAACCAGAGAACCAGGACATCGACTGGGGGGCCCTTGAAGGTAACTGGAAATTGGTTGCTTAAATGTTCGGAAAAGCAGTCACAATTCTAATTCAAGGGCAATTCAAAATCACCTCCTAAGCAAACATAAGCCCCTCACGTGGAAGATTTGCAAACAGGTCATCAATTCTCTGGTACATAACAAAGAGAATAAATAGATGAATCAAGTCAGTTACAGACAAACAGGAATAATCAAATACCATTATATCACATCCATTATACATAGGCTTCATCCATTATCAGAATTAAATGTTTTAGGGAAGACAATGCATTTAATTATCAGATGAAATAAATCCTGAGTTCCAAAAACCTAATTTATGTACTTAATGGACTGAGTGTTAATTCCTAGAGGCAAGAAATTGCAGGCACTCATCATTTAAAAATGATATTTAACTTATGTTAAGAGATGCTTACTGAGATTTTTGTTTTGCTTCTTTGATTTGGATAATGGGGGCCACAAAATAATATTTTGAGGCAGAATCCATGACCGTTACATTTAGGAGGTTAAAGCCCTAAGACTGGACAAAAAAATCACACAGCTTTAGTCAAGTTCTAATAGGTGATAGTGCCAGAGATGTTTTTCTTTTTTTCATCATGAATTGTCCCGATATTGAGACAGAAAATCAATACAAAAGTAATAATAAATGAATGTCACCAAAGAAAGAAAATCCAGATTTAAAGAATTGGTTGATCCTTTTCTGCAGCGCTTTACTCTAGCTGGAAGTGCAAAATCAATCTGTGTTCCAACGCTGCTGCATTTGTATGATTTGATAAACAGTGGTCAGGGGTCTATGCATTCTGTTGACTACCAAATATGTACGTCAAGCCCTCTAATCACCCGTTTCTAGCTGCCTCTAGATCATCCAGATTTGGGTCCATCACTATCGCTTGAAATTCAGCATATACAAGACAGAATTGATCATTTCCCCTTCCCGCATTGCCTCTCTACCCCCTGCCCCCATTCCATCTACTCTCCTTTAGAAATTCTCCATTTCCATTAATCATACCATTTTTTTTCTTCAGTTACCAAAACTCTGGGTTCCACTTTGATATCTTCCTCTCCTTCACGCCAAAATCTCTTGAATCAACAAATACTAATAATTCTTCCCACAGAATGACTTTTAGATTGTTATTTTTCCTTTCGGCTCTTCTGGACTCTTATTAAATCATACACCAACTGTTTCACTAGGTCTTAGGGACCTACTCCTCCATCCATCAAGCACTGGAATGTGCCCACGTGCTGGTGTCAAACACTATCCCCTCTGTGTGTTTAATTTAAATGCATATTGCCTTTCAGTAATTCTGCACACTGCTGCCGAGCACATCACAGCGCTGCTTTCGTTATATCTCCGCCTTGCTCAAGAATTTATCATAGTAATAAAAAAAAGAACCCATAATGACTGTCATTGTCTAATATATCAACCAAAATCTGCTACCTGGCATCCGAAGATCCCTGATTCTGGTTCCAGCCACTAGACAGCCTTGTCTCTGTGGCCTATACAACACAGATCCCTGAAAAATCAGTTCTTAATGGTTTTAAGACAGACCTTGCCTATCGCTCCCTTTGTGTTCATATTTACACAACCTCCTACTTCCACTCCTTACTTATCCCCCCCAGATCCTTTCCTCTTTCCTCTTTAGTATCCAGATTTTACTAACCCTCTAAGGTAAAGCTCAGATTGCGTTCCCTCCAAATTTAGCCCATAAAATTCTCTCCTTTATCTCAACTCAAATATAAATATCTACCTCATATTTTTGCCTTCTAGCTTGCATGATCCCTCTTTGATGCCTAAAATACTTGTTTTTCCAGAAAGAATGTAAGCCTTTGAGGGACAGCCCTGAAGAGTTTCCCCACACAGGATCTTGCGCACCACTAATAGATGCTCTAGAGATACTCATTGAATTGAAATGGAAAAAAAAATTAACACAGAATAGCAACCCTCATCCAAATCCATTAGGGTTTTTTTTTTTCTACTTTCAGTATTTATTACAGCTTCTTTAGTTAAACTTTGATCATAAAAAAAGGCATATTTTCTAGGTACGTGAAAGATAACTGGTCTTCATTCATTTAGGTGAGACAAGAGAAGAGCGGACATTTAGGAACTGGATGAACTCCTTGGGCGTAAGCCCTCGAGTCAATCATTTGTACAGGTAAGAATATTGGGAGACTCTTCCTTAATATGGGGTACCAAGACCTGGAAAGATCCCCAAGATTTCAGATACCACTGTGGTGTGCAATCCTCTTTACAAAGTGGGTGCACCTCGGTGAGAAGGGGGAAATGCCACATTGAGCAGCAGATGTTAAGAAACTCACTTCCATACACTAACCTTGCTGTGTATTTAGGACAAAAATCATAACCCAGCAGCAAAAGGACAAATGGAATCCCTGTTGTAAACCCAAGATCTGCTCAGAAGCAGGCCAAACAGTAAATGTTCAGTTTGTGGCTGTATCTCCTATGCCATTTGTTAGAGCCGTATTTCTTTTTCTGGAGGCTGCGTGTTTCTGCTGAAGGGGCAAAGGTGGTCACACCTGGGGGAGACCTCCAGTAAATTCCCTCCCCTTCTCTGAGTCGAGGTTTCTTCACCTCTAAAGATGGAGCTACTGATGCCACTGTTGCTAAGTTGCTGGGAATATTCCTTGAGCTAATATATAAGGAATTGCCTGGCCTGCTGCAGGAGCTTCATAAATGCTGAGTATCTGAGAATTCTTTTGTGTTTGTTTTTGTTCAGTGACTTATCAGATGCCCTGGTCATCTTCCAGCTCTATGAAAAGATTAAAGTCCCTGTTGATTGGAACAGAGTAAACAAACCACCATACCCCAAACTGGGGGGCAATATGAAGAAGGTAAACAATGACTCTTTTTTTTTTTTTTTTTTTGGTTGCATTGGGTCTTCGTTGCCGCATGCGGGCTTTCTCTAGTTGCATCGAGTAGGGGCTACTCTTCATTGCGTTGCGCAGGCTTCTCACTGCAGTGGTTTCTCTTGTTGCGGAGCTCGGGCTTTAGGTGCATGGGCTTCAGTAGTTGTGGCACATGGGCTCAGTAGTTGTGGCTCGCGGGCTCAGCTTCTCGGCGGCATGTGGCATCTTCCGGACCAGGGCTCAAACCCGTGTCCCCTGCATTGGCAGGCGGATTCCTAACCACTGCGCCACCAGGGAAATCCCAAACAATGACTTTTCTGATGTTCTGGTAGGCAGTTGAAGTCATAAGCCTGCAAGAGTACCTTGTGAATACTTTATCAGGAGGCCAAACTTAGATAACTGTTTATCCATGGATTAAATTAGAGTACTGCAATCAGAAACCTGAATGGTTTTTTTAAAGTGAGTTCATTATTTCAGTTGATTACTTATTTATAATTCCATGTTGGATGTCTTTAAACTTTATGATGTAAAAATTCTAATTAAGATAATTAGAGCAAGCAGAGCTGCAGGGTTGCTTTTGCCCCAGCAAGATCATCATTCTAATTTTCTAAAGAATCGAAGCCTTGTACTAACAGTTTGACTTGTACAAATAGTATGTCTAGTGTCAACGTAATGGGAACACATTGTTTTGTAAAAGCAGCCACGGGGTTGGCACGAACATTTCCCACCATTTCTCGTGCCTGTGACCCAATGATGCATGAGTCACAGCCACAGGAATATCTGTCCCACATGTCGGTCTACCGTGTGCGTGTAGGATGGAGAATTCAGATGTTCTGTGTCAATCTCTATGAATTCAGCTATTTTAGGAATATTATAGACAGGTCACTTAGTATGGCTGTCTAGTTCTGTAGTGTGATATAGCCATGAAAATGTCCATCATAATTCATTTTGGTTTTGCACTTAAAGTACACTATGAATATGTTTTTGGTGGGAGTGAGGGGTTCGATTTAAGAAGAGACAGAAAATTATTTGACTAACTTAGAATCCTAGAATTGCAGAACCACGCGCGGCTTGAGAGATCAATCAATCTCACCTTATTGTTTCATTTCGTGTCTTTATTATCTTATTTTCTCGGGTATTTATCATCATCAAGATGCTGACATTAGATTGTTTCCCTTCCCGCTCATTAACAGCTTGAGAACTGTAACTATGCAGTGGAACTGGGGAAGAATCAAGCGAAATTTTCCCTGGTGGGCATTGGGGGACAAGATCTCAATGAAGGAAACCGCACTCTGACATTGGCCTTGGTTTGGCAGTTAATGAGAAGGTAAATGCAACCCGGGGGAATGACATTTTATTGAATGTATTCTTCATCTAGAAAAATACTTGCAAATTTCAGAGTTGTGATTTAATTTGATAAAACTATATTTTAAGCTAAACTTAAAACCAAAGGAATGTTGGCAGAGCAGTCCTGCTTTATTTTTTTCTTCCGTTCAGTTCTGACAGTTCTGTTTCAGGTACTTTGAAACTCTGTTATTAGGTTCGTCAGTGTTTTAGATTGTTATGTTCTCTTAATGAATCACCCTGTTTCATTATGGAGTGACCCTGTTTATGCCTGGTAATATTCTTTTCTCTAAAACCTATTTTTCCTGATATTAATACAGCCAGTCCTGCTTCTTCCTGATTAGTTTAGTGTGGCACATCTTTTTTCCATCCTTTAACTTTTAACTGATTTGTGTAAATACAGTCACTTATCTTTTAAAGGGGCTTTCAGAATAAGGGGGTAAATATGCTATATTTACCTACATATCTGCCATTTCAGGTTCTCTTCTTCCCATGGTGTAGATCCAGATTTCAATCTGATATCATTTGCCTTCTACTTGAAATATTTCTAGCAGTGTGCATCTGTTGGCGAGGAATTATTTCAGCTCCTGTCTGAGAAAATCTTTATTATATTTTCATTTTTGAAAGGTATTTTATCTGAGTGTACAATTCTAGGTTGATAGTTTTTTCTTTCACTATTTTGAAGATGTGTTCACTCTCTTCTAGCTTGCATCATTTCCAATGATAAATCTGTTGTCATTCCTGTCTTTGTTCCTCTGTATGTAATATGTCTTTTTTCCTCTGGCTTCTTTTAAGATTTTCTCTTTATCACTCATTTTAAGTAATTTGGTTATGATGTGCTTTGGTATTTCTTGTGCTTGAGGTTTCTTGAGCTTCTTGAATCTGTGGGCTTACAGTTTTCACCAAATTTGGAAAAATCTTGGCCTCTATTTCTTCAAATATGACTCCTGTACCCACCCTCTAGTTTTTTGGGAACTCCAGGTACACATTTATTTGGTCATCTGAAGTTGTCCCAAAATTCACTGATGCTCAAATCATCTTTTTCCTTTATATTTCATTTTTTCCTCTCTCTCTTTCATTTGGGATCATTTCTATTGCCTTGTCTTAAATTCACCACTCCCTTCTTCTACAATGTCTACCATTAATTCCATTTGGCGTATACTTTTTTTATCTCCGACATAATAGTTTTCGTGTATAGAAATTTGATGTGGGTCTTTTTGACATCTCCTCTACGTCTTTCCTTAACACGCTTGAACATATAGAATATAATTGTAATAACTGTTATTTCTGGGTCTGTTTCTATTAACTGATTTTTGTCTTCATTATGGGTCATACTTTTCTACTTCTCTGCATGCCTACTGATTTTTCATAGTATGTGAGGCACTGTGAATTTTACCTTGCTGTGTGCTAGATATTTCTGTATTCCTTTAAATATTCTTGAATTTTGTCCTGGGATGCAGTTAAGTTACTTAAGCACAATTTGATCCTTTGGGGGCTTACTTAAAATCTTAATTAATCTCGAGCTAATTTTGTCTCTCAATACTGAGATAATCTCTTCTGAGTACTTCACTTGATGCTCCATATATCATGAGATTTTTCCACTCTGCCTGGTAGGGACCAAATTTATGCCAGCCCCTGTGTGAACTCCAAGGATTGTTCTGCCCATTCATTTCTGAAAGTTCTTTTCCCAGCCTCTGGTAATTTCCTCACATGAATGCTCCAAGTAGCACTCAGCTGAACCCTTGAGGCAAACCCTCTGAAGATCTCGGGAGCTTTCTTTCTAGATGACTGTCCTCTCCAGGCAGCTCTCTTCTCTCTGCTATTCTGCCCCACACATTCTAGCGCCCTGGCTTCCTTGAGTTCTCAACCCTGCCCGCCTGGCTCAGGGTCACTGTCATGCTCTGTTTGAGTTCTCTTTCCCTGCACTGCAGCCTGGAAACTCTCCATGCAATAATCTGGGACAATCTTAGGGTTTACCACATTTGTTTCCCTCCTCTCGGGGACCACTGCTTTCTGCTTCCTGTTGCCCAGTGTCTGAACAACATCGTTTCATAGTTTTTCATTGTGCTTTATGTGTTTAAGGCAGAAAGGTAAACTGGTCCCTGTTATTCCATCATGACCAAAAGCAGAATTTCCTGCTACTTCCTTAACAGAACTTTAGATACCTTTTAGAGTCAAACATAAAATTGATTAATGTGAGAGCTATGTGGCCATAATATTTAAGCAATAGTAGAATATAATAAGATATACAAATAGAAAATAAATGGTGAGAAAAGTAAACAATTTTGGGTACAAAAGCATGAGCCTGGGAAGAATTCTAGACAGCAAATCTGTAAGCATGAACAGGTTTACTTTTCCATGCTTTGCTCTTTCCCCCTTTACTGATAGCTCTGACCAGGCAGAAGTCTTCCGCTCCTTAATTAGAACCTATGTTAGTGTGACTTAATTCACTTTTCTACCTGGAAGGAAGCCCGAGAAACCATATGTCACATTACATTATGTCTAACAAGGTAATGGCAGAGACGAGGGTTTGTCCCTAAGCACTGCCGCTTTATTCCCAGGCCACTGTCTGCAGATCCTAATATTTATAATGGTCCTTGGAGTAATCATGTCAGTGTCTCCAGGTGATGTAGGGTGATCAGAAATGATCATAATCAATTTAACTACCTGATTTACATTTGCTTTATCAAGTATGATGCTCCATTACTCTTTTCTCAACTGGGATCTCTTTAATGGTTGAAGGCAGATATCATAAGGCTTCTCTGGCACAGAAAACTCCAGAGCTAAAGAAACTTTAGCCTCTATTTCACTGCATGTATCTAGAACATCACTGAAAGTTCCTAAGGGCTGTTCTCACTGGTGTATTTGTAGAAACGATTTCTGAACTACTCTCTATTTTCTTTCACATGTGTTTTTAATTCTTAACAGACTGGCTTTTGGTACTGATTGCTTTAAAAACCAAAGCAAAAGTCTTTTTAGTTGCAACAGTTAAATTGACTCATGGGTTTGAAGATGAAATTATCTTTGATATTTTCTATTTTAGTGACTTTAAAAGAAAACTCAGGGGGGCTTCCCTGGTGGCGCAGTGGTTGAGAGTCTGCCTGTGGATGCAGGGGAGGCGGGTTCGTGTCCCGGTCCGGGAAGATCCCACACGCCGCGGAGCGGCTGGGCCCGTGAGCCATGGCCGCTGAGCCTGCGCGTCCGGAGCCTGTGCTCCGCAACGGGAGAGGCCACAACAGTGAGAGGCCCACGTACCACAAAAAAAAAAAAAAAAAAACGAAAAGAAAACTCAGGCCAACTCTATTCTATTTTGAATTTCATAATATCTGAAAATCACTTTGTAATATGATCTTCGTTCTGGAAGTTTTATAAAAATGTGACCCAACATCATAGTTTAAGGCTAGTATATATATGATAAGGGCTAGTTTGCTGCTGTGTCTCTACCTGGTAAATAAGTCATATTTCTCATGTGTCTTTACTATATAAGAATTGTGCCTATAAGAAAATGGACAGAGAAATACGTTACTGTGAAAGGTGATGAAATGACTGATAATTATGTAAATGCCACCAGAAGGATATTTTTTTTTCTCTGTATGCCACACATGAACAGATCTAATAAATTTAGAGCCAGTTCTAGCTGGAATTTGTTTCATTGGGTTTCACAGATGTGCTAATTTGGTCATTTATCTGGACAATAAATGGCATGTCATTTTTCCCTCTAAAAACAAATGAAAGCTTAAACCTCCCTTTCCCCTTCAGTAGCCTGGAAGTCATTCTCAGATTGGAAAGGTGGCAAATTGCACGTGTCTAAGTTTGGAGACAAAAGCCTGAGGCAAGCAGGCTGCCAGCAGACAGCCACAGTAGTTAGACTCCAACAGATGAATCAAGAGTCTGAGGCAGGCCAAGGAGGGAATTCTCCCCAGATCAAACAGGCTGTGGATGGTGAATTGGGGATAGGTCCCTGAAAAACAAAACACTGAGGTATGTCCCTCTGGGTCACATGTTAAATAAATAACACAAGTGTTTGATGGCAGGAAATCACACAAGTCATAATCACAGCTTCTCCAGCCCCGCACCCCACCCATCGTCTGCTGTTGGATGAGGCCCTGGCTTAAGCTGGAGCTCACGGGGCCATTTCATTTTGACAGAGGGCTTCTCAGCACCGCGTGGTGTGCAAACACCAGAGATACTGGGATCTTGTCTGCAGGGTTCCATTTAATAATAGCACAGTCCCCCCAAAACATGTTTCATGATAAGGAATGATTATCTCACAAGGAAAATCCTAGGAAGACACAAGCCAAATTGATTTTTGTTTTCAATTTTGAATCTACATTTGGTGCTTCATGGACTTTCTAGACTGGAGTCTCCAACCTAAATTTTTACCTTTCTTCCCTTTGTTTTTCTGATGTCCTTACAAGCAGGTGTCTGATTCCTTTTAAACCTCCACATCTCCCTTGAGGTGGCAGAAGGACAACTCTGTGCTCCCTAGCACTGTGTGCCACCATGAGGGGCTATTCTCAGACCCCTGAATGCAGTCAGCTGCCTCCAGGATGTTCTGTGTCTAAGTTTCCCTGTCCCTTTGTGGCCTTTTATATTTGCATGAATAGACTTTTGTATAAAGGTGAGCTTCTCCTCTGCACCATTTTCTTCCCTCACTCAAGGAGTGGCTTGAAAGCACTGCTCCTGTCCACTGGAGAGAGTCAACAAAGCAGCCTGGGCCTCCTGGCAAAGGGAAGTGAGAGTTTGGTCCTGAGATGAGTGAGGCTGAAGATTAAACCTAGTCTGTTTCTCAGGTTATTTATGGACGTGACCTGATGAAACAAACACTAACCCACCATCTCTTAATGAGCGGACTAGGCAGAAATTCTTACATGGTATAGTAAATGCTGGTAACTTAATGCACATGCTGTTAGGAAACAAGCCGGTTATGACATAAATGATATGATCAAACCTCAGGCCTTTTTCCAAACTAGTAATATTTTGAAAATCTAACTGGAACTTATCCCATTTGTACTCATTATTCCTTAGCACTTTGGTCCCATCTCTGGGCCCAGACTAAGCATTTCCCATCTTGACTTTCTCCTTGCTTTTCCTGGGAGAAAATCATTCTGTTCGTTTCATCTACTACTCTACTCCTTCATTTGCTAGATGCCCAGTATGTACTGGGCACTCTGCTAACCCGTGAAAGCACTGAGATGAATATGGTCTATGGACTCTGTCCAAGGGCACAAGGTAGGCAGAGAGACATGCACATCAACTCCATGAAAAGCTCTGGGAAACAGGTTGGAAGCAAGTGTAGCAATAATGATTAATATACTGCATGGGTCAGAAAAATGATGCTTGAACTGGGACTTGTTCTCAGGATTAGAAATTCACTAGAGAGGAAGGACATCCAAGGCAGAGCACGCATCTGAGTCATGGAAGCAGGAGGCAGGAGGACACATGGTGCGGTCGGTGAGCTGCTGATGGTTATGTGCAGCTGGGAGAGCATGAGTGTGTGTGACCATAAAGCCTCGAAGAAGGAGGGGAAGGAGGAAATGAGAGAGGCACTGACAAGGGACACTCAGGTCAAATTGCGAAAGGACTCATGTGCCATTCTAAGGAATTTGATCTGTGTTCTTTGGGCCTCGGAGAGTCACTTTAAATGACATGACCGGAACAGTAGTTTAGAAAAGGCAGAATGAAGAGGAACCAGCTGATGTGAGGGAGTCTGGGGAGGTGTCATTGAGAGGACTTGGATGCCGGATTGGTCCACACGATTTTACTGTTTTGATAAAGAAAAGTTGCAGAAACCCTCTTCCTTCCCATCGACAATGATAGGAAAGTGCTTTCACCTGAAGGAAGCAGGGCATTGCTCCTGTTTCCGAGATTACACTTGGAAACCATTGTGGAAGAACTGTGTTTAGCGCAGAAGCCGTAACTGGAGGAAGATATCCGATGGATTATGTAATGAGCAAAACCCTGGGCACCCAAGTGGAGGGTGACCTCATTTAGGGAGGCCCTCAAGACAGGACTCAATGGCACAATACTTGAGTTTCATTTTGGACAACACACACTGAAATTCTAGTCTTTCGTGGGTAATTTGACTCTCCCCCCTTACAAGACTGAACCGTGAGGCCAGCAGACCTGCCCACCTGCCCTACTGCTTGGCTCTCTCCCTGTGTTTACTCTTTGAGAGAGATTAGCTTGGGGAATGGTGAGTCTTCTCTGCTCCATGGAATTTGTTTTGTTTGTTTTTTTTGCGGTACGCGGGCCTCTCACTGTTGTGGCCTCTCCCGTTGCGGAGCACAGGCTCCGGACGCGCAGGCTCAGCGGCCATGTCTCACAGGCCCAGCCGCTCCGCGGCATATGGGATCTTCCCGGACCGGGGCACGAACCCGTGTCCCCTGCATCCACAGGCGGACTCTCAACCACTGCGCCACCAGGGAAGCCCTGCTCCATGGAATTTTAAGAGCTTGAAGCATCTTCTTAATGTTTCCCCTGCAAAACCCACTTCTCATAACAGTATGTATCTAAGGCAATTCTTACCCTCAAACTAGAGACTAACTAGAGATTACTGTGTATTCCCAATATTTCTACTTCTGTGATACACAGAGGAAACTCTTTCATATTTTTTCTTTATTATGTTGGCTGCCTGGGCTGATTTACAATGTTGTGTTAATTTCTGCTGTACAGCAAAGTGATTCAGTTATATATATATATATATTTTTTTCCATTATGGTTTATCACAGGATATTGACTATAGTTCCCTGTGCTATACAGTAGGACCTTGTTGTTTATCCATTCTATTATAATAGTTTGCATCTCCTAACCCCAAACTCCCAATCCATCCCTCGGCCACCCTCTAACCCCCTTGGCAACCACAAGTCTGTTCTCTATGTCTGAGAGTCTGTTTCTGTTTCATAGATACATTCATTTGTGTCATATTTTAGATTCCACATATAAGTGATATCATATGGTATTTGTCTTTCTCTGTCTGACTTACTTCACTTAGTATGATAATCTCTAAGTCCATCCATGTCGCTGCAAATGGCATTATTTCATTCTTTTTATGGCTGAGTAATATTCCGTTGTATATATGCCACATCTTCTTTATCCATTCATCTGTCGATGGACATTTAGGTTGTTTCCATGTCTTGACTAATGTGAATAGTGCTGCTATGAACATTGGGGTACATGTAGCTTTTTGAACTATAGTTTTTTCCGGATGTAAGTGCTTGGGCTTTTCTAACGTTGAATTGTTCCTTGATTTTCATAGTTCCTTTAAGAAAAGCATCACTGGTTCAAATCCTTTATTTCATTTTCCTTTCCCTGCTTCTCTTCTGCTTTCTCTCTGTACAATGACAGTGGTATTCACTCTGCATCTGACTCTAAGTATGAAGTTCTATTTTGTTATTCTAAAAGGAACTAATGTCGTTACATATTCTTTTTTCCTCAGATGTAATGGTGTTCAGGCCATCTTCTGTGACAGGAAAAAGAAAACTTTTCTATGCTGGCGACTCTCTGTGAATAGTGAATTCTTTTTTAAAACATTTTTATTGGAGTATAGTTGATTTAAAATGTTGTGTTACTTTCTGCTGTACAGCAAAGTGAATCACTTGTACACATACACACATCCACTCTTTTTTAGATTATTTTCCCATATAGGTCATTACAGAGTATTGATAAAGTTCTCTGTGCTATACAATAGTGAATTCTTTAGCAACTTTTCTCCAGAAATCATTCTTGATTTTGTTCAGGTACACACTGAATATTCTTGAAGAACTTGGAGGTGGGCAGAAGGTCAACGATGACACTATTGTCAACTGGGTGAATGAAACATTGAAGGAAGCGGAGAAAAGTTCATCCATCTCTAGTTTCAAGGTAACATGCGTGTCTCCTGCTCGCGGCCACATGAGCATTATGCTTATCTTTATTGCTTCCACTCTGTTTTCAAGAGTGACCTTCAGTGTGAGGTCTTTGAGGCTCCCCCTCCCGTTTTGATTTTGCTTGAATGACCCATTATTGTTTTGACGTTCATAGGCCATTTCATTGACAGATTTCTTGTCGTTTTCTCCCATAATAATTAATTTTAAAAACCCGATCATTTTTTAGATGTTGTTCTTCCAAAGTAATGTAAAATATAATGTTTTTTAAATGTGCATAGCTCCATGGTTCAGATTGTTAACATAATGAGGGTGAAATGTAAAATGCTAAGAGATCTCCCATGGGATGTCTTTCTTTCTGAGAAAAAAGCAGTTGTTTACTTGTATCCAAATCCCATTTTTATTAATAACAGCATGACATTTTATTACATTTCTTCACTCATGTTTTATACATTAGCTGGATCCTTCCTCAAGGGCCCTGTGCCCTTGATCGACAGTATAATGTCTGCGTCATATCTTAACTACATTTTCCTGGCTTAAGGGTCAGGATGGCTGAGAGGGACCCCCTTCAGAGTTATATTAACAGGGCGGGTGAGGCAGTTCATCATGCTATCAGTCCTCTCCCTCAAAATCAAGAGAAAAAATGAAAATCTCTCCCCTCCCAGAAAGGGCAGAAGGTATATCTGTAGGCTGGGCTCTACCAGGAGTGCCCAGTCCCTGTGAGCTCAGCACAGGAAGCGGCCAGCTCTGTCCTCCCTCTGCTTACCATCCGTTTGGTCTGGAGGTCGAAGTGGAGGCTGGTGACAGATGTGAGCAAGTCCTTCCAGAAGATTTGGGAAGGCGGTGGCGAACTGTACAGTAGAGCGGTGATCCCACGATGGAGCGCGGTCTCAGTACTAGGGGCTCCTTGTTGGTAACAGGGGGGCTCCTCATTTCCTCTTCACAGACATGATGAAGACAGCTTTACCATTTTCCTGATGTTTTTCTCTTTTTGGCTGCTTTGGGCGGCATGCGGGATCTTAGTTCCCTGACCTGGGATCCCACCCGCGGCCCCTGCAGTGGGAGCGTGGAGTCTTAACCACTGAAGCACCAGGGAAGTCCCACCATTTTCCTGAGTTTATAGTGAGGAAACTGGGGGCTCATTGAACTCCTGAGGTTACAGCTACAGGTGGTGTCCATCAGGGAGGGAAAGCACCTTTCACCTGCGAGGTGAGGTTATAGAGTGGAGGGTATCTATAGGTCACTTAACCATGGCTATGAAGTGAATAGCCCCGGGCATGCGTCTCTCTGTACAACAGCTGCCACCTTACCGGAATGCATCCCATTTCCTTACCCAGCAGCTTCCGGGGTGATCCTGTGGGGATTCACTCTTGGGAATGTTTGGCAGTTTTTTGATTCTTGTGATGCTCTGGGCTAACTTTCTCCTGTCTTCCCGCTGAGTCATTGCGGAATTGATTAGGTCAAAAGGACCACAAAAGGAAAATGTCAGATTAGCCCCACGCTGCTTTTAAGTGAAACCCTTCAAAAACCGAGCACAGCGCACCCCTATTAACCATTGCAGAAACAGTCCTGGGCCCTCCTCACCTATGAACACTGCCAGCTGCTGGCCATCTCGCTGCCTGTCAGCCCACCAAGACTGTGGGGAGGAAGCGGGAAAGAAGGTGAAACTCAAATCTCTGCGTTTTGTTTCCGTTGTGCTTCTTTACCAAAAAGTTCTATGGAGACAGAAGCTCAGGCTAATGGTGGAAATTAGATTACGATTATATGTATATTGATCTTAATTTTGTGGTAGTTCTTACATCACCCAGAAGTAAATAAAAATGGACCCGTTCTACCTTTTAAAATAGTATGCTACCTCTACAGAGGGCCAGTGCTGGAGACCTAGCATCTTGCAGGGGTCCTGTGTCTTGTTTCTTTGTTAGAATTGGTTCTGATTTGGACCCGCAAGGTATGAGGTGTTTGAACTTGACTATGCTCGGATGGTGACACACAGTTGCCTCGGCATGTCTGTACTCACAGGTGCAGAGTTTTGTGCATTTACACCTTAAAAGCATTCACAGGGAGTTCCCTGGTGGTGCAGTGGTTCAGAATCCGCCTGCCAACACAGGGGACACAGGTTCGATCCCTGGTCTGGGAAGTTCCCACATGCCGCGGAGCAGCTAAGCCCGTGAGCCACAACTGCTGAGCCTGCGCTCTAGAGCCCATGAGCCACAACTACTGAGCCCGTGAGCCACAACTACTGAGCCTGCGTGCCTGGAGCCTGTGCTCCGCAACAAGAGAAGCCACCACAATGAGAAGCCAGCGCACCACAACGAAGAGTAGCCCCCGCTCGCTGCAACTAGAGAAAGCCCGCGCACAGCAATGAAGACCCAACGCCACCAAAAAACTAAATAAATAATGTTTCTTTTTTTAAAAAATCAGGTAGAACCTTTAAAAAAAAAAAAAAGCATTCACAGCTTTGCGTGTGTCCATCAAACTGTTTACAGACGCCAAAGAGCGAGCCCAAGATTTTAAGTCAGAATACCTGGGTTCAGATCCCAGCCCCACCACTTATTAGCAAGCCACTTAACCTCAGAAACTCCCTTTGCTTGCTATAAATTAAGATTAGATGCCTCCATCCAAGGCTTGTGGCAATAAGTGAGATAACCTATAAAAAGTGCTGAGCAAACTGTGAGACACCAATGGATATTAGTTGCAGTCATTGCATTTGATCACATAATTGCTGTCACTGTCTACCTGGACCTATGGACCCTTTTCTTTCCCTAAGGTCCCCAGGAAAGGAGCATTCACTGAATCCCATCCAACTGAGCCCGCATCACTCTCCCTGCCTGTCACCTCTGGGATGTCCCCTGAAAATGAATCGGGGTTCCTCTTAATGTCTTTAGTCTCTCTTTTCTGATGGTTTCTTTTTCAAATCATCCCTTCCTCTACTAATAACCAGTACTTGAATGAAACATACTATATATCAACCTCTCTGCTTTTCTCTAGTTGCTCTAACTTCCTTCCATTCACTATTTGGGAATGACTCCCTGCCTGTTGGCAGACAATGGATTTCCTCCACTTAGTGAACCACCAGGATGCTACTAGTGATGCCCCTACAGAAATGACCACTGGTTTGAAACACCATGTGCGACACTGTGGCATTTCCCACACCAGGATGTATATATTCGTATTTAAGAGGAAAGCACCACTCACTTTCCTTGAGCCAAATAGAAGTAACTTGGGAGCATATTGTTAAAACCCATGCTTTCTCTCTATGCAGGACCCAAAGATTAGTACAAGTCTGCCCGTCCTGGATCTCATTGATGCCATTCAACCAGGTTCCATTAACTATGACCTCCTGAAGACAGAAAACCTGAACGATGAAGAGAAACTCAACAATGCAAAGTACGTAAATAAACCTGGGGTCGGGGAGGATAGGATGAGCCGGCATCTGGGGAGCTGTGAACTCCAGTGCCTGTGCCTTCGTGCAAACACTTCTAGGTTCACTGTTGATGCTTTTTCTTCTCATGACGTACTGTGTCCCATCATCATTATTTTCAATACTGGGCAATAGCAGTTTAAGGCTCCAGGTGTTAGAGGGAACGAGACAAAAACGATTGATAACAATTGAAACAATTGAAATTGAAAACAGTTGACTTCTGATTGATAAGCAAGCCTGTAATTTCATAAAACCAATTTCCTAGTCATAATCTATGGGAGGCTTCCTGAATAGAGTTTGTACACGGTGCGTGCAAATATAAACATTCTATTTGTGAATATCTGTGGATGTGCCTGGGCAGGGGTGGGGTTCAAGACCAGAGTCTTCACCAGCTTAAGAGCAACTGCCGTTTGCTTTACTTGTAGAATGAGGGTCAGCAGAGTCCAAATTTGGTCTGTTGTCAGCTTTTATACATCAGGTTTTATTTACATAGTTTCTATAGCTCTTTCCCGGATACAATAGCAGAGTTGAAATAGTTGTGACAAAGCCCACAGAGTCTGAAATATTTGCTACCTGGTCTTTATGGAAAGCTTGCCTTCCTAGAGAGGTGCCTTTCTACCCTAGACAGGCACCTTTCTACCCTAGAGAGGCGCCTTTCTACCCTAGAGAGGTGCCTTTCTACCCTAGAGAGGTGCCTTTCTCAGAGCAGGCTGTATTATTTCCTAGGTCTGTCATAACAAAATACCACAAACGAGGTGACTTCAAACAACAGAAATTTCTTCTCTCACTGTTGTGGAGGCTAGAAGTCCAAGATCAAGGTGTCGGCAGGGTTGGTTCCTCCTGAGGGCTTGGATGGAGAATCTGTCCCACACCTCCCTCATCCTTGGGCTTATAGATGCACCACTCCAATCTCCAACCCTGTCTTCACGTGGCCTTCCCTGTGTCTCTGTGACTTCACGTAGCTGTCTTCTCTGTGTGTGTGTATGTCTGTGTCTCTTCTCCCTCTCTTTTATAAGGACATCAGTCATACTGGATTAGGGCTCCAACCTACCCCAGCATGACCTCATCTGAACTAGCTATACCTTAAATAACACTTTTTCCAAATAACATCACCATCTGAGGTACCAGGGGTTAGGTCTTCTGCATACGTTTGAGGGGGGGCAGTATTCAACCCGTAACACAAGTCCAGGGTTGACGAATGACTAGTGCCCAGCAGCCCTGCTATGTATCTAATCCCAGCAGCGCCCTTCTCTCTATGCCCAGTTTGGGAAAGTGGGGACGTGCGTTCCTGATATGCTGATGTCTAGCACAATCTAATGGAGAGAAGAGAAATAATTCAACAGCAGTTACAGTAGAGTGTGAGGGATGGTACGGAAGGAGGACCCCAGGGTGCTGTGGAGGGGACAGGAAGCTCTACCAAATAACATCTAAGCTGGGACGCATTGAAAGGACAAGTAAGAAGGAGCTGGACAGGTGAAAGAGCTAGGAAGACTATTCCAGCAGAGGGAAGAACACGGATGAAGACGCAGAAGTTAAAAAAAAAAAAAAAGACCTTGAACCTATAGATGTTCAAGAGGGATGTGATTAAGTTTAAGGAACTCACCCAAGGTTTTACAATTATCAAGTGGTTCAACTGAAATTCAAAGTCTGACTTGAGAGCCCAGGCTCCTAAGCACTGTCCTGTAAGGGCAAGATACAAAATTACTTAGAAAAACGGGTAAAAAGAATTATACAGAATCCTAAAGGCGGCTATGGTGGCAGGATTGTGCATGGTTTGTTTGGTGTCTGAAGCTCTATTTTCTAACTTTTTAATAATTTTTCCTCTATTTTATAATGGGAAAATTAATTTTATTTCATTAATAATTAATATAGAGGAAGTGATTGAGAGATGGACAAGGAGAAAAAATGGGGATGCTCTGGCCCTATGCTCTTAAATTAATTTGATCAATAAAGTAAGAGTAAAGTCATTTCAGGAGAGCAAAGGGAGTAATGGGGCTTTGGGTGGAATGGAGAATCTCTGGAGTAGCCACTGCAAGAAGTTACTAGATAATGAATGAGGAGAAGAAAAGAACTGCCAGGTAATAGTGTGGGCCCGTTTGAAAATAGACTACAGCTAATAAAAATTACCTTCATATAACTATAAACAGAGCAAAAATATTCTGCTACAGCTATGGTAATCTTATGTGAAAAATGTGTAATATAAAACTCTGGTTAGGGGCTTCCCTGGTGGTGCAGTGGTTGAGAGTCCGCCTGCCGATGCAGGGGACACGGGTTCGAACCCTGGTCCGGGAAGATCCCGCATGCCGCGGAGCGGCTGGGCCCGTGAGCCATGGCCGCTAAGCCTGGCATCCGGAGCCTGTGCTCTGCAACGGGAGAGGCCACATAGTGAGAGGCCCGCGTACCGCAAAAAAACAAAAACAAAAACAAAAAAACCTCTGGTTATTCTACTATTATAGTATCATAAATAAATACACATACATGTAGGCGAGGATTAGAATGGAACAAGGAAGAAAGGACTTGACGGGTAAGGTCGAGGTATTACAGGTGCATTTCCCCTTTTTTCTGCCTTGTAAAAATGTTTCTGTAGTTAAAATGGTGTCTGCAGACCTTCCCTAGCACACACTCTTGTTCAGTTCTATGACATTTTCTGCACTGTACAGCCCAAGTGAATAAGCATGCTGTAGGCACCAAAAGTGGTGCTAGTTAGGAAGCTCTCGAAGGACAAATCATAAATTTGGTCATTATCACGAGGCTGGACAGCAAGTTTGGCGGAGTCAGGAGCTTTGTCAGGCCAGCATTTGCCCTCGGATCTCGGGAGGAACCCAGTGATTGGCTCCAGCCATACCAGGAATGAGCTCTGTCTAGCAGGTAGTCTATAGTGCAGAGTGGAGAGTATAGATTATATAGAATGACTATAACTATGATCCTCAGGGGTCCGCTTCATACTTGCTTAGGCTCCCCTCATTCCCCCTCTTTTCTCTTTTAGGTATGCCATCTCTATGTCCCGCAAAATTGGAGCACGAGTATATGCCCTTCCAGAAGACTTGGTGGAAGTGAACCCCAAGATGGTCATGACGGTGTTTGCTTGCCTCATGGGGAAAGGAATGAAGAGGGTGTAAGGCCCAGCGGGCAGGACTGGAGGCGCACATGCGTTTCTGACTGCTCAGCACTGGGTGCTCCCAGGAAACACAGGGACAAGTCAAACCATTCCGAAGTTTTCAACTTGGTGACATTATACAAGGTTCCAAAAAACATGTGTATCTGTTCAGCCAAGTAGCCTTCGCGTATTTAACAAAAAGTGCTTTATTCTTTGCAAAAGACCCAGTCTCTTACAAATTTTTTTTTTTATGATTGAATTGATTGCTTTGAAAATCTAGAGACAAAAAGAACTTATTTTCCAGGCACCCTTTCTGCTTTTGCCATTATAGTCAAGCATAGAAGCTGTATGTAGTGTTGTTAATTTTAACATAATCTTTCGAACCAGCTTAAATCGGCTGCTTTCTTGTTTAGGGTGAGAACCAGGTGGGGAGAATCATCAGACCAGCCCTAAAACCGGCTTCTGGAGGCCAGCGTTTGATCTGTTACGAGCCTCCTTCGTGTAGCCCTTCTGCACTCTGTCTCCCTGTGACTTTGCAATCCAGTCTCTCAGAACTCTGCCTTCTCTGTGGCCGACCTCTGCCGGCCATCCTCCTCTTGGGGCCGTTTGGATCATCTGACGAATCAGTCAGGCTGCTGGGATCTCCAGGGGTCTCTGGTAACCTGAAGACCCAAGACTCGTCATCAGAGCCTTTTCTCGGAACTAGGGTCCCAAAGGTCATCAGATTTTAGTTTTTCAGCCAATAGGAAGCCCTCTGTTTTTAACCCTACGATTTGGGCTCTGACCAGATCTAACATCTTGAATACTGTGCCTTCAAATAGATTCTTAACTCTTGGTGGAAGGTTCTATCCAAGGAGGGTGTCATTGAGCAGCAAGACACTAGGGGGCAGTGCAGAGCCATAAAAAAAAGCATCTGTTCTTGGGTGCAGCCTCTCCGTGTATTTAGCTCTGTGTGTTAGATCTAGTATGGCTGGATATCTGGTGACTGGGAACCATCTTGCTCTGATTTCATTTGCTCTTAGATCATAGTGCACGTGATTGCTGCCAGGCCATAGGACTGATGTTTACTTTTTTGGTACCCTCAAGTTCGCAGGGGCCATATGTGCCAATGACCGGTGACCCGCACCTCACCCCCGTACGCCAACACACACACACACTCACATACACACATACCTAGCCAGGTGTCAAGCTGGGTAAGAACTGGCTGCATTGCTTTGCAAAGAGCTAATGACTGGATAGTTAAAGAATTCCAAAATAAAACCAGAGGAACAGTGTGAATTTGAGCAGCTCTAATAGACTATGCAATTTCCTTGAAAACTTACCAAAGGCTAAATAGCAACAGAGCACTGGGCACCAACACTAGACCCCCTCTATGGTGGTGAGGTATCTTCTTTAGGGGTGGTATGTAGTGGAACTTAGCCATTTTTCAAAGCAATTGAAATGCATCGCCCCAGATCTGCTCCCTGGCAGTGGGCTCAGGAAGCCGACATGTGGCTTCTCCTGGCCCATAACCTGTGTTTCTGCTGCAAAGTGGTTGGCTTTGTCTTAATCTGCACTTCACCATGTAGCCTCAGACAATTCTCCCCCTTCTGCCTCCAGGAAGCATGTTACTGCCTTAAAGGACAATGAAAATGAAGTAACGCTCAAGTTCTCTCCAAATAAAATGTTCCCTGTATTGGATGTCTTCTGAAGGTTTCGTAAGAGTGTACTCTAACTTATTCATTCATTCGGCCAACACGCACTGAGGGCTGAAATGTGTCAGGCACTGCGCACGGTTTTGGGAATACACCGTAAATGAGGCAGGCATTGCGCTCAGCTGATCAGGAAAGCCTGAGGATAAAGAACTCCACTGACAGCTGTGATGAGCGATTGATGCGGGCAGGGTGAGACAGGCTTACAACAGAGGAAGCCATCTAAAGAGAAATATTTTAGCTGAAAGCTGAAGAGTAAGTTGGAGGGGGTTGGACAAAAAGCAGGCCAGAATGAAAGGTTTAAGACACAAATTCTCAGACACACACTGAACCCAGTCATGAGCAAAAGCCAGACTTGGGAATTGGTGCGAAATGGTTTCTAGAATGATTCGAGGAGGAATCTTTAGGGCTGGCGGTGCCTGGGGTTTCCTCTCTAGCCTGTCTGGGCCTCACTTTGGCTGGCACGGGGTGGGAGGCAAGGCGTTTGCTGAGGAATTCTGCTGCAGCCGGCCCCCGCGGGTGGGCTGCTGGGACAGAAAAGCATCTGTTTGGCAGGGTCACATCCTGAGCTGCGCAGGTGTCACTCGCCCGCACAGCTGCTAGGAAGCTGGGCTTTTATGCTTAAGCTGTGCGTCCTGACTTCACCAGCAGCAGCTCTTTGGAGATGGCTCTTTCCTGGCCTGACATTCCTACAGCTCCTACACTTAGGAGGTAGCGGCCTGCCCTACATATCAAGAGGTTACCAATATTAAGTGTGTTTTTGTGTGTATAAGACTGCACTGATAGGTCCTGACCAGAAAGACCGAACAGGTACAGGAAAGCAGAATACTATCAAGGGAAGAAAACTAAGACTCTTGGAGAACGAGAAGGCTAAAGGAATACAGCCATCTGAACATGATAATTTTTCTAAATTTAAAAGTTTATTGTTACATTTTAGCCCATCCAAGTATGACGTCAGAAAGTAAAATTGTACCAAAGGGTCCACAGTGGGAAGCAGGCCACCTTCCCACCCCCGTGTCTAGTGATGTGCTTTGAAGCCAGCTCGTATTGGCTCCACCTGGCTCCAGTGTTAAACCATTGTTATCTTGAAATTGGCCATGGTGGGCGTATTTACAGCATAGAAATAATCAGACTCTACAAATAGGGGTTTTTATCCCCAGAGATCTGGTTTACCAACCCACCACTACCTCTGTCCCGAAACCTCAGTTCCCCTCCTCGTCAGCGACCACTGTTACCAATTTCTTTTGTATCTTTCTAGAAATAGCCTACGCACGTTACACACACACACACACACCTTTTTATTGCAAATATTAGCATACCATACACATCATTCTGCATCTCATTTTCTTCACACCAAACCTTGGAGACTGTTCCACGTTGCCGAATATAGACCTGCCTCAGTCTTTTCAACAGGTGCGCAGTATTCTGTTGAATGGACGTGCCAACCTGTATTTAACCAGTGGCCTACAAATGGGTATTTAGGTTGTTTCAATCCTTTGCTACAGCATATAAAGCCACCGTGAATATTATGTCCACTTTTTGTGCTCAGAATGTTCATTTTAATGTAACAGGTACTTAAGTTGCTGCTCTAGCAAAGGTATTAAACACTGTAGAGTCACACATCAATCCTCCTCTGAAGTTTCCTTGAAGTATTTGACAAAGAGCCCTGACCTGGGATGGGCCCTTGAGCCCCTCCCATCTTCTCCATTTCACATCTAAAGTATGTTAATCCAGTGGGGGGATAATGTGCACATGCAAAATGTACTCAAAAGCTGAATGTGATAAATGCTATAACAAATTTGTAAATAAAGTATGGGAGCTCAGGGGAGAGAGTAGTTCTGAAGGAAGGATTAGCAACATTTTGCAGAAGATCTGAGCCCCGACTAATGAGAAGTGGGCAGGCACCATGCCTCTCCATGTTGATGTCTCCAGCAGTGCCAAGCACTTTCTAGATTTTTAAGGAGAGCTGGGTAACTGAAAAATCGATTTGTATTAGCCATGAACAAATGTTTCCTGACTGTGGGAGATGCCAGAGAGAAGTCATTGTGAGAAAAGTTGTGAAATAGACCTACCTGCAGAGTTTTTAGAAGGGGATGGATTCCTGTTTGTTTGGAAATTATGCCATTAGAGCCCGTCTTGAGACAATGCATAGGACTAGATGGGCTCTTCAAGTCTCAGCCAATCTAGCGATTTTATCCACCTAAACGCACACACACAATCTAGTCTGTCCCTTGGAGCACAGCTGTGGTCTCGATTATAAAAAGTATGGAAACTCAGCCCACCTTACACCAGCCCATCTCAGACTGGTGCTTAATGCACGAGAGACATTCCCCTGTGCTCCCAGTGTCCCTGGGCAGCTCCGAGGCCCACCTTCCCTGCAGTTACTGTACCTGTTGTCATTCAGCAGCTGCCGAGATATCATCGGCTTTGCTCTCTGTCCCCCCCCAACCCCCCAGCGTACCAGTGTGCTTGGATGAAATGCTGGCGCTGCTGTCCTAGTGAGCTAGACATGGCACGTCTCTGCCGCCCTCACGATCCAGTAACCAGAGCTGATGCTCAGCACGAGTCAGCAGTGCTGACCGATCCTCTTGTGAAATCTAGTTCCTTTGACGGTTTCCTAATAAAATTCCAGGAATTGAACTCTCGGCTGCCAAGGACTGCTCTTTCCACGGTGTCCTCACCCCCTATTTTCCAGAAGCCGGAGTTTACCAACTGCGGCTGTGTGTAGGTGACCAAAAAAAAAAAAAGGAAAAGGAAAATTGTGTAAATGTCTTCTCATGTCTGAAGTCTACATATACTTAATAACCCACCTTAGGTCAGACACAAAAGCACAGATAAGCTAGTCAGGACCCACGGTCTCACCTTTAACAACTCAGAGAGAGGTCGGCAAAACGGCAGGGATTTTTATATTATCTGGCATGTCAAAATTGGGGAGTTCCATTTCAATAAGTATTTTGGTGAATAAAGAGCTACCACGTCTAATTTTTGGAGGATTAGAATGCATGCAAATATTTCATCCTAAAGCTCTGTGCAATACAACGTAAAAGTGAATGATTCAGCAGGCACTTTTGGATTGGGCAAGACCACGGGCCCACTGTTAAGAGTCGGAATGTTCAAACCTCCTTGCTCTAAGTTTGGGGCCAAGACCAGGGGCACTTGGAGGCTGGTTAGAAATGCAGAATCTCAGCCCCACCCCAGACCTACTGAGTCGGAATCTGCAGTTTAATAAGATCAGCACTTAATTCATGTGCACTTGAAAGTTTGAGAAACGCTTGAGAAAAGAAGATCTGCAGTTGATAGTCAGTTGCATTTGAACCAACTTTTTAAATCAGATCACACTTTCCCAGTAACACTAGACTTGAGAGATTGAAAAAACCCTCCACTAACATTTCCCCATCATCACTGTTCATTGGAGGTAGCCAAAGTGGCTCTGCCCTCCATCTGGGTATATCCCCCATCACCCAGCCTTGTCCTTTGCTGTCCCTCTCCCCCATGGCCCCTCTCTCCCCTACGGCACCCACTGCCAGCCACAGGTTCCAAAAGCTACATGTCCCTGGTCCTGCTGGGTAACTTAAGGTGTCTCTTGGCACTGCCTTCTCTTACCTGCAGCCCAGGGCTGCTGCTTTCATGCATCTGACCCAGTTGGTGCCACATCACTTAAGTCTTCTCTCTCGTTCCTTCAATACCTCCATCAAACCTACTGAGTTTTCTCCCACCATCTCTGGAGCAACCTCTCTATGACTTCCAGTGACAGCTAGCTGACTTAGTAAACCAAACTGCCCCAGGGGGAGGGGATTGTGGCCCTTCGGTGCCTACTCTTTTCTCCTCCAAAACATGCACTTTACAATGATTTTCTAGGGCTATAGCTTCATCATTGTTATCTTTGCCAATTTCCTAATGGCAAAGAGAGAGCAAAGTGCCTTCCAGATAAACAGCTATAATAGGCAAAGGTCCAGAGGCTGGAAGAAGATGGTTATCTTTGAGGAACTGAAAGACTAGTATGGCTGAAGGAAAGGGAAAATTACCATATCATGAGAAACAGATGGACTAGAGAAAGGTTTAGAGCTGATTCTCAGACTCAGGTGTGCTTGAGAATCACCTGGGGAAGTTGTTAAAACACAGACTTTCCAGATCCCACCTTGAGGTTCAGTGCTGAGAGGGCTGGTGGGTCCAGGAGTCTGCATTGTCCACCAATACTCTCAGAGATTCTGGGACTCACAGGCCACCCCTGGAGAAGCGCTAGCGCAACCCAGCTGTTCTCACCTCTGGCTGCACAATGGAATCATCTCAGGAGATTTACAAGAAGCTGGTGTCTATGCCCCGCCCTCTGGTGTTTTGATATAATTGATCTGACGTGTGTGGCCAGGGCAGCTGGAGATTTAAAAGATGTGCAGGTGACTCTAATTACCAGTCAAGTTTGAGAACCAATGGGATACAGCCTGGGGTGCTCTTCAAAGGGGCGGCCTGGCTGCAGCATCTTAAAAAGCGGATAGGGCTTCCCTGGTGGTGCAGTGGTTGAGAGTCCGCCTGACGATGCAGGGGACACGGGTTCGTGCCCTGATTTGGGAAGATCCCACATGCCGCGGAGCGGCTGGGCCCGTGAGCCATGGCCGTTGAGCCTGCGCGTCCGGAGCCTGTGCTCCGCAACGGGAGTGGCCACAACAGTGAGAGGCCCACGTACCGCAAAAAAAAAAAAAAAGCGGATAGACGCATAAGAGGGAGTAATGGTTAGAAACGGGGAATGAAGGGATGGAAGTGTTTCAAGGACAAACCCTGCTTTCTTCACAATTGAACCATCCAGCCGACGAGCATTTGCCTCTCTGGGTGTCTAGTAACCTTCCTGGTGCCACGACTCCCAGGCTCAGTATTTGTAGCCAAAGCGAGGGCATGAGAACCTGAGATGGAGTTCTCTGCCTTCGGGCCTCAAATCCCCCTCTACAATGACTCCCAAGATGGCATCATCTTTCCTCCCCCCTCAGAAACACAGGGGGCCGGATACGCCAACCTTTTGTGCAAATTCTAAAACTGCTTCGCTCTGCATGAATAAACATGAGAGAGAGTGTGTGGAGGAAAACACATTTATCAATTATGTGTCCTCCAAACCTCCCAAGATTATGCAGCTTTAATGGCTGAAAGACTCTGAAAGGAAAACTTGAAAATTGAGCTGCACCTAAACTCATGACAAAATGCCATGAAATTGACTGACTCTCTCAGCGCTTACCTAACAGTAAGCCTGAGCTGCATATCCAAGTCCCGGCCCGTCCAGATCACGGTGGCGTTGCCCTTATCCTCAGCCCGCTCCAATTGAGAGAAGGCAAAGCAGCCACTATTCACAGGGAGGTTATCCTTTTAGGCACCGTCTTAATAAAAGCAGAGGGTTACGGCTCTTGAAGAAACACTTGCCATATTATTTTTGCCACCTAATGTTACAAATTGACTGGAGAGCAACTGTACAAATTAGCTGGTCCCTAGGGGACATGATTCAGTGAGATCGATCCCCCAGGACTAGATTGGCTTCTGGGGCAGTGACTCATCCCCTAACTCTTTGGGAGCAGCCGAAGAAGAAGAGGACAGCTGTCACCAAGGTTCACCTGACCTGGGTAAGGCTCCGGGAAGAGAACACATTGGCCCCTCTCAGCTCCCTTCCTGGTTTATCTTTTTTTTAATGAATGGGACATACTAAACACCTGTTTTTTTTTGTTTTTTTTTTTTGGTACGCGGGCCTCTCACTGTTGTGGCCCCTCCCGTTGCGGAGCACAGGCTCCGGACGCGCAGGCTCAGCAGCCATGTTTCACGGGCCCAGCAGCTCCGCGGCATGTGGGTTCTTCCCGGACCGGGGCAGGAACCCGTGTCCCCTCCATCGGCAGGCGGACTCTCAACCACTGCGCCACCAAGGAAGCCCTAAACACCTGTTTTGCCAGTCACTTTCAGCTGCTATCCCATTGAATTCCCACAACAGCCCTCAGAGGTAGGTTATCATTAACCTCATTTTTCTGCAGGGGAAACTGCACCTCCGAGAAGCTAAGAGATTTGCCTGTGAGCCAGGGTGGAGTCCATCTGATCAAGCTGTTGTGTTCTTCTCTCTCTCTCTTCATGCAATAAATGTAACTTAAGAGTTCAGTTTGAGGAATTTTGCCTGTACACAGTGTAAATACCACCACAATCAAAACAGAGAATTTTCCCACCACTCCAAAAACTTCTCCTGTACCTCTTTGTAGGTTAATCCCTTCCTCCCCAGCCTCAGGCCCTGGCAACAGCTAACCTATTTTCTGTATCTGTAATTTTGCCTTTTATTGTGTCATATAGATGTCCGGAGTATATAAATACCTCTACAAATCAGTAATAAGACAAACCATCTGATTAAAAATCAGGCAAACAATTGGAACTCACATACACACACATATACTTATCGCCAATGAGCACAAAAAAGGTTCTCAACATTATTAGCCATCTCAGAAATTTAAATGAAAGCCAAATTAGACACCACCATACACTTACTAGAATGGCTGAAATGAAAAAGACGGCGTCAGGTAACAAGGATGTGGACCAACTAGAACTCTAATATATTGTTGGTGGGCGTATAAAATGATACAACTACCTAGAAAAAAGGCACAGGAGTTGCTTATAAAACTAAATATCTTTATGACCTAGCAATTCCATTCCTAGATATCTACCCAAGAGAAACAAAAATGTTTGTCCATCAAAAAAGCCTTGTGAGGCTTCCCTGGTGGCGCAGTGGTTGAGAGTCCACCTGCCGATGCAGGGGACGCGGGTTCGTGCCCCGGTCCGGGAGGCTCCCACGTGCCGCGGAGCGGCAGGGCCCGTGAGCCATGGCCACTGGGCCTGCGCGTCCGGAGCCTGTGCTCCGCAACGGGAGAGGCCACAACAGTGAGAGGCCCGCGTATTGCCAAAAAAAAAAAAAAAAAAAAGTTCACTTTGGTTAGTTTTTCCCCCTCTTCACTTCAGTGTGGTTATGTTATTTATTTGAAACAAAATTACATTCATTTGGTTTGGTTTGTATTCATTTTATTTACTTGACTGGTTGTTTTGAGTATGTGAAAAATTAACACGGTTCTAAAATACAGAGGTATTCAAAAAGTTTTACTCGCAGAAATGTCCCTCCCCCCATCTCTTCTACCTGGTTCGTATTCCCTCTTCTACCCACTTCTTATTCCCACTGTTTTTCACTCACCTACTGGAGGTAACCCAACTCATTGATTTCTGGTCTATCCTGCCTGTGCTTCTTTCTCCACAAATGAGCAGAAACGCATGTATTTTCTTTTTTCTCCTTCTTTCTTATATAAAATGTATTGGGTTGGCCAGAAAACTCGTTCGGGTTTTTCCATAAGATGTTATGGAATGGAAAAACATGAACAAGCTTTCTGGCCAACCCAGTCGTTTCAGTGGCGGTCACCTCGATCCATTAAATATGTTTCAATACCTTTGAATCCCAGAGAGAGCTCTGAACTCTCAATCCTTTCCTTCTCAGAAGTCCACTGAAGGGAGGATGATTTATTTTGCAAATTTGCCTGCCCTGACCTCAAGAGCATTCAAATGCACTTACCAGTGGGAATGTAGGAAGGGGACCAGGGTCCTTCCACTTACAGAGGTTAGATGTGGCCTCACACCAGACAAAATGTTAGATGGTGCTACCTTCAGAATGACATACGGTAGGCTTTGATTCAGACTGTTATGGTGTTATGGCTGTTATGGTGACCTTCCCTAAATAAACATGATTCACAACTACCTGATTCTTTTACTTCTCAGAAGAGCTCCCCACACATAGCATTCTTATTCTTTTACGGGTGGAGCCATCATTCCACATGGACGAGGAAAACTCTCTTTGAATGGAGATCCTATAATCCTCCATATAAGCTCTCCTTCTCAGCCATAAATTTGAAAAGCTCACCTTTTATGTCTTCATGTAAGTTGAAAATGTTGAAAAAGAGAAAAGCAACGGAAGACCTAATGAGTTAGTACTCCACAGGAGACCTCCCTCAGCATGGGCTGAGATCCATGGGTCAATACTCTATGGCAATGGTTCTTCAACAAACAAGACACGTTTCCACTGTATTACTATCCTTTTATTCTTGGCCTCATCTTCCCTGAAGAGTTAAATATTTTCTAGATAGTCTACAATGAGAATAACAGCTCTCATCATACTTTCTTTTTGAGGGTGGGAATGGAAGCGAAGTCGAATGAGCACAGAAACGACAGGGAACATGCCATTATATTTTAACCAGTGTGCAAAGAAGGCTCTTAAGTAATCAGCTATCTGGACCCTTCTCTTCAGAGAGTTTTGTTTGATAGCAAATCGCTGTGGGGATGAAGCTTGATAGCTTTGGAGTCCTTGTGGCCACCATCCTGTTCTGTGAGCAGCATGCCTTCGCATTTCAGAGGTAACCCGCTAGAATCCTAGATGGTGGTGGGTCGTTTCCCCCACTTGTTTGCCCCTCATGGAATCCAATCAGTGCATTGGACTGGGGAGCAGAACATTCAAGTCTGAAGGTCAGCTCTTTCTGAAACTTTCCATGTTGCCCTTCCAAATTGTAGATGTCAGTATAATAAGGATCTCACTAGATCTAGGGTCTTTTTTTCTTTTCTGGCTCTAGTTTTATTACTGAGAAAATTCTGGATGATATGTATATTCAGTAGCTATGAAAATTAAAGAAATAGACTCTTGATTTTTTAAAATATGTAATTATTTACACCTTAACACTTCACATGATTTATGTTTTTCTTGTCTTCACATGTACTATGCATTGTCTATGGATAATTTACTTTTTTCTTGTACATAGAACATGGGAGGGAGAAGAGGATAAAGGTATCAGAGAGGAGGTTTGGGTTGTGCATGGGTGTTCAGCATGGAGTAGGAAAGGAAGAATAGTTGTGTTATAAAGAACACACACATGAACATATCTAGTTCTTATTTTGCTTGGTAGGGTGAATCCCTTAGGACTTTCTACTATAAACCACTTGACAGAACAGAAACTCATGCCCTAGCATATATAAAACATGGTGTAAATAGTTTTGAGGCTATATGTATTATTGTCATTCATTAGTCAACTTTTAGGCTTTTCAAAATTGATGTTGTTTCCTTTGGAATTATCTTTTTTTCCTGTTGTTTTTTTCTATGATCCTTTTCTCCTCCAGTTGTCTCTGAGATGTATTCCTCTCCTCAGTGAATGGCAAAGAGGGAAGGGACATACCAGGGGCAGGGGAAATTCTGCCAAAGAAACTGAGTCATAAAGAGCCATAGGACAGCATTTAGGAAAATAGAGTTTGGGAATTTCCTGACGGTCCAGTAGTTAGGACTTGGCACTTTCACTGCTGAGGGCCCGAGTTCAATCCCCAGTTGGGGAACTAAGATCCCGCAAGCTGCACAGCGCGGCCACAAAAAAAAGTTTGACTTGTGAGTTGGAAGCTGTGTTTGCCCATCATTACTAAACTAAGAAGAGTTGGTTGATTCTTTTTTGTTGAATATAATCGCCAAGTATCAAGTAACAAATTTCATCACCAAATGATTGTTACTGAAATTGACACGGGAGACAAATTGCTAGGAGAATTGGTGACTTATGTCTCTATGTATTGTCAATAAATCAGATGGCTATGATTTCTAAGGTTCTTGCTAGTTCTAATATCCAATTACTTGGCAGTTGGCTTTAATTAAGGGTAAAGGAGAGGGAAGGAGAAAAACTGCTCTCAACATGTCCAACCTGGACACTGTAGGCAATGGTAGTGTCGTTGCCAGAGAGGGAAAGGGGAGGAAGTGAGTGACTATTCAGCATCTGTGTTGTCCCAGGCACTGGGATAGGCACTTATAAATGTTAACCTGTTAAGTGCCCACAATCCTCCAGTCTTTCTTACTGACACTTTACAGAGGAGGAAAATATGCCTCAGGAAGAATAACACTGGCTCCAAGTCAAACAACAAATGTTGAGTTTGTATTCAACCCCATTTTCACCTCATTTCTACTCTTTTCACTGCACAGCATTGCCTCTAAAAATTATAGAAATTAGGAAGACAGCCAATTTGAAGGGAGGTCAGATTTAGTCACAGTGAATTGGCAGAGACAGGCAGTCTGGAAGGTAGCCTGGAAGAGAGGCCGGGGTTGCAAGTCCGGTCTCAAGGTCCTCACTACGGCAGGTCTAAAGGTGGCCTCAGCGGCAGCCTGGCACGAGCATCATAACAGCTGGCTGTGCCAGAGGTTAGCAGGCTCACCTACAGACCACCATCTGCATCATATAGTAAACTAAACTCCTTGATAAGACAACCACTAGCAAGATATACCAAAGCTTGACCATGTTGCTGCAAAACGAATAAGCTTATAACAGTTCAGTGGAACTACACGTTAGGCAAATAAAGGAAATACACAGAAAGAAAATAGTAAGAAGTGAATGAGAAAAATTCCCTCACGCACGGCTCTTCTTACTATTTTTTGCTTCAGCATATACTTTGAAGTCTGATTGATACCTATGCTTGAAGAGAGGGGTGAGACTATGACTATATTTTAATCAAATATCATGTTGAAAATATTTAATACTTTGTACCTATCGTAATGGTCCCCATGTACTGGGGAAGGGGAACTGCAGCTCTGTGGGCAGATGCATATCTGATTCCTGGGTCCCATTCCTCCACTAGAAATAAAATCACAAACTCTCTTTCTGTGAGTAAAAATATATATATATATATATATATATATTTTTTTTTTTTTAACCAAATGTTTCTGAGCATTGCTTTTCCACGACTTGCCTATTACCAAAGCTAAAAGAAAACTCTAATTTTATTCAGGGTGACAGACTTTGATGAATTATTTCTGGGGGTAAAAAATATAACCCCTCCTAAGAAGAGTTAAGGGTCTGGCTTTTTTTTTAAAGCTGCTCTTTGTTATTGTTTCCTTGTCATGATCATTTTCCTAATAGCACTTTGTGTTCAGACAATCAATGGCGGATCTGCAGTTGCATTTTGATAAATCTCATCAGTAAAAGGTTCTGGAATGAAAACAAAAAAAGTTTTAAAGGCATAAATACCATTTGTCAAAGAGAAAGACAGCCAAAAAAAAAAAAAGTCTCCATGTTCACTTGATTTTAAAGGCCAAACACTATAAAGCGTAAAAAAATACTAGCAAGAATCTTGTAAACAGTCATTAATTGCATTGTGCTCTGATTACCCAAGTGTGGCCAGTCAGCTGAGGCTATTTATTTGGAAAGAAGATGAAATAGGATGAAAAGAAGGAAAAGGAGCTGGAGGAGAGTGGAGGAGGCTTTTGAATTATTAATAGACCACAGGAAGAGCTCCTTTTGTTGACTCCATATACTGTCTGCCACCTGGAGACCAGCTTGTTCTCTTTGACTTAGCTCCTACTGATATATTACTTTCATCTTAGAGAACAGGGCACTAGTGGCTTTAAAATGCTGTAATGCATAAAACAAAACTGCAGCCTTGGGCTATATTCCATTGTTCAGAGCCATCTCACCAGCTTTTTAAATTCAAAAATCATCTTTCAGAGCTATGGCGAGTGTGACTCATCCCTGTAAACCACAGCAGGGAACAGACCTTGAGGACCATAATCATATCCTTAGAGGGGAAGCAGCAGAGGAAATGTTGCCTAGGTATTAAAAGCTCAGGAGCTGGAGAGTTGAGTTGAAACCTTAGGTCTGCTACTTATGAGTCATGCAGTCTTGAACAATTTGAGCCCTCCTTGAGCCTCGTTTTACTTTTTGTGTAAAGTGACCTGTTATCTCACTGTGCTTGTATTTTTAACTTTATTTTTGGTGCAAGCTTTTTTTTTTCCTAAATGGTTATTGGTTACATCTGTAACTGTATCCCTTCAGAGTCATCATCAAAACACATCTTTACAAAACAGAAATAGATACAGATACAGAAAACAAACTTATGGTGGGGGGGAAGGGGGGAGGGATAAATTGGTAAATTGGGATTGCCATATACACACTACTATATATAAAATAGATAACTAATAAGGACCTACTGTATAGCACAAGGAAGTCTACTCAATACTCTGTAATGACCTATATGGAAAAAGAATCTAAAAAAGAGTGGATATATGTATATATATAACTGATTCACTTTCCTGTACACCTGAAACTAACACAACATTGTAAATCAACTTTACTCCAATAAAAAGTAAAACAAACAAACAAAAATACCCCACACCTTTATTTTTCATCTCCCATTGCCCCAGTATATTCTATGTGACAGAGTAATCTTTCCCCGCCCTTGCATGGAAAGTTAGAAAATTCTATGGCTTTTTAGCCCACTCTTAAGTAATTGGTAGTCCTTGAGTCATGTTGAAATGCAAACCTCAATTCAGACACTAGAATGTCTACTCCAACCAAGGCATTATTCAAATATCTCAATCTTTGTAGGAAAACAACTCCTCACCCCTCTCCACACACACACACACACCTGACTCCTTTTCTCATTAGTCCTTTTCTTGGGTTTTAAGTTCTTAGAGATTTCTGAGATTCCCTTGCTCAGAAATTCTGCAGACCAGGATAGAGGCAGCTGTTTCTAGGTAGCCACTTGTGACTCCATCTTTCATTCTAAGAATTTTGCCTTCACCTCCAGGTTCTTGCTGCTGTGAGCTCTCCACCCCTTTAGGTGGCGCTATTGGACGGCATCTGAGCCATAACGAATACATAACATGAAGTGCCTTTTCTTCTGATATTAATGGCTAATCTAGTCAACTGGAGGCCAGCCCATGCAGGTTTAGCTTTCTCAGAAGCAAGTCAGGCACCGGTGCTTGTGTCAGTTAAACTTGAGGGAACATGCTTAGACTCACCCATCCTCCCCCCCACTAGGCTGAGTTGAAGGAAGTAACATCCCCAAACTTCATCCCCTTTGGGAGAGTGGGGATTCACAGAATCGCAACAATTTGATGCAAAGAAATATACTCACAAATTCTCCCCCTGTCTCCCCTCTGACCGCTTTTCACATCCTCTCTCTGACTTAAGGGGGCACGGAGCCAGGAAACTTATTTGAAAAAATGGTAAGCCCTACATAAGGTGATCTTGTTACCAAATGAGATGTGAAGCCCCCCCTCTTGGGGCCCCGGCTGAACCGAAGCCCCCCTGGCTGGGTCAGGGAGCTCCTTCCGGCTCAGGTTTGTGCTGCCAATGATGAAACTGTTTGGTGCAAGCAAGACAGGCTTTTACTCAATGGCCAGAGAATGGAGAAGGGGAGCTCGAGCTCTAAAGGCACCTTCTCCCAGAAGGGAGGGCAGTAAGGGAACTTTAAGGGTTAGGAGGCACAGAGGTCATCTGGGCTCGAGGAAGGGGGCGGAGACTTCCAGGGGCAGCCAGGCATGCGCAGTCTTCCATGCTCCTTTGCACACGGCACAAACTGTGCCAGCAGAGTACAAATCCCCTCTTAGGGCGGAGATATAAGCATGGTGATGAAGCAAAGCGCATTCTCTGACACCTCCAGGTTTCATCTACGTAGGTGTGTTCCTGTGGTCAAGTCAGAGCCGGTTCGGGACGGTTGACCGTTGTGTATCTCTCAAAGTACAGCTGCAAAACATCTCTGCCGAACACCAGGTACTTTTGAAACAAACACAGAGATAAATCAAGTTCAGGAAAGCGGTGACCTTTAGCCTATTTTGCCCTCTATCTAGGATCTCGCTGGTTCAGTCTGGTTTTGTTGTGGGCCTTTGCAGCAACCTGTTGATAAAACCCAACTAGCCTGTGTGGTTAAAACCAGTTTCTATGCCTGGGTTTCATAGCCTCTGACTGACCCCATCTCATTATTTGATTCTGTTGTGTTGGCACTTTTGTCAAACTTGAGATAGGAAGAGTCCAGCTCACCACAGTTTGAACTTGGACATATTAATATATTTTATGGTAAATTTATATCCCCATAATTTTACTCCTCCACATTTCCTAATTTACATTTCCTTAATTTTTTTTTCTCCTTAAGAAAGAGACCCATTTAGATAACACATTTTTTACCTTTACATTTTCTTTCCCCTTCTGTTGACTAACTTTGTTACTTTCTTGTCTTCTAATACATATGAAAAACACCCAAGCATCTTATCTTCTAGTCAACACAAAATTTCCTTTATGCGAAATTGAAATTCAGCCTCTATTTTTTTTTAACTTTTTATTTTATATTGGAGTATAATTGATTAGCAATGCTGTGTTAGTTTCAGGTGTACAGCAAAGTGATTCAGTTATACATATACACACATCTATTCTTTTTCAAATTCTTTTCCCATTTAGGTTGGTACATAATATTGAGCAGAGCTCCCTGTGCTATACAGCAGGTCCTTGTTGATTATCCTTTTTTTTAAAAATAGATCTTTATTGGAGTATAATTGCTTCACAATACCGTGTTAGTTTCTGTTGCACAACAAAGCGAATCAGCCATATGCGTACACTTGTCCCCATATCCCCTCCCTCTTGAGCCTCCCGCCCATCCTCCCTATCCCACCCCTCTAGGTCATCGCAAAGTACCGAGCCGATCTCCCTGTGCTGTGCTGCTGCTTCCCACCAGCCAACTATTTTACATTCCGTAGTGTATACGTGTCGATGCTACTCTCATTGCGCGCCAGCTTCGCCCTCCCACCCCATGTCATCAAGTCCATTCTCTATGCCTACCTCTATGCCCTGCCACTAGGTTTATCAGTACCATTTTTTTCTTTTTAGATTCCATATATATGCGTTAGCATATGGTATTTGTTTTTCTCTTTCTGACTTACTTCCCTCTGTATGACAGACTCTAGGTCCATCCACCTGACTACAAATAACTCAATTTCGTTTCTTTTTATGGCTGAGTAATATTCCACTGTATATGTGTGCCACATCTTCTTTATCAATTCATCTGTTGATGGACACTTAGGTTGCTTCCATGTCCTGGCTATTGTAAATAGTGCTGCAGTGAACATTGTGGTACATGACTCTTTTTGAATTATGGTTTTCTCAGGGTATATGCCCAGTAGTGGGATTGCTGGGTCATATGGTAGTTCTATTTTTAGGTTTTTAAGGAACCTCCATACTGTTCTCCATAGTGGTTGTATCAATTTACATTCCCACCAACAGTGCAGGAGGGTTCCCTTTTCACCACACCCTTTCCAGCATTTATTGTTTCTAGCTTTTTTGATAATGGCCATTCTGACTGGTGTAGGTGATACCTCATTGTAGTTTTGATTTACATTTCTGTAATAATTAGTGATGTTGAGCATCTTTTCATGTGCCTCTTGGCCATCTGTATGTCTTCCTTGCTGAAATGTCTATTTAGGTCTTCTGCCCAGTTTTTAACTGGGTTGTTTGTTTATTTGATATTGAGCTCCATGAGCTGTTTGTATATTTTGGAGATTAATCCTTTGTCTGTTGTTTCATTTGCAAATACTTTCTCCCATTCTGAGGGCTGTCTTTTTGTCTTGTTTCCTTTGCTGTACAGAAGGTTTTAGATTTAATTAAGTCCCATTTGTTTATTTTTGCTTTTATTTCTGTTACTCTAGGAGGTGGGTCAAAAAAGATCTTGCTGCCCTTTATGTCAAAGAGTGTTATTCCTATGTTTTCCTCTAAAAGTTTTATACTGTCTGGTCTTACGTTTAAGGCTTTATTTAATCCCTTTGGAGTTTACTTTTGTGTATGGTATTAAGTAGTGTTCTAATTTCATTCTTTTACATGTAGCTGTCCAGTTTTCCCAGCACCACTTATTGAAGAGGCTGTCTTTTCTCCATTGTATGTTCTTGCCTCCTTTGTGGCTGTGGCTAGGACTTCCAAAACTATGTTGAGCAAGAGGGGTGACAGTGGACATCCTTGTCTTGTTCCTGATCCTAGTGGAAACGCTTTCAGTTTTTCACCATTGAGTATGATGCTTGCTGCGGGTTTGTCATATATGGCCTTATTATGTTGAGGGAGGTTCCCTCTATATCCATTTTCTGGAGAGTTTTTATCATAAGTTGGTGTTGAATTTTCTCAAAAGCTTTTTCTGCATCTATTGAGGTGATCATATGGTTTTTACTCCTTAATTTGTTAGTGTGCATTGATTTGCGTATATTACGTATATTGAAGAATCCTTGCATCCCTGGGATAAATCCCACTTGATCATGGTGTATGATCCTTTTAATGTGTTGTTGGATTCTGTTTGCTAGTATTTTGTTCAGGATTTTTGCATCTCTGTTCATCAGTGATATTGGTCTATGATTTTCTTTTTTTGTGATATCTTTTTCTGGTTTTGGTATCAGGGTGATGGTGGCTTCATAGAATGAATTTTGGAGTGTTTCTCCCTCAGCAATTTTCTGGAAGAATTTGAGAGCGATCGGTGTTAGCTCTTCTCTAAATGTTTGATAGAATTTGCCTGTGAAGCCATCTGGTCCTGGACTTTTGTTTGTTGGAAAATTTTTAATTATGGTTTCAGTTTTGTTACTTATGTTAAGTCTGTTTATATTCTCTAATTCTTCATGGTTCAGTCTTGGAAAATAGTACCTTTCCAAGAATTTGTCCATTTCTTCACGGTTGTCCATTTTATTGGCATATAGTTGTTTGTAGTAGTCTCATAATCCTTTGTATTTCTGCGTGTCAGTTGTGATTTCTCATTTTTCATTTCTAATTTTATTGAGTTACATCCTCTCCCTTTTTTTCTTCATGAGTCTGGCTAAGGGTTTATCAATTTTGTTTATCTTCTCAAAGAAGCAGCTTTTAGTTTTATTGATCTTTGCTATTGTTTTCTTTGTTTCTATTTCATTTATTTCTGCTCTGATCTTTTTTTTTCAGTACGCGGGCCTCTCACTGTTGTGGCCTCTCCCGTTGCGGAGCAACAGGCTCCGGACACGCAGGCTCAGCGGCCATGGCTCATGGGCCCAGCCGCTCTGTGGCATGTGGGATCTTCCCAGACTGGGGCACGAACCCGTGTCCCCTGCATCGGCAGGCGGACTCTCAGCCACTGCACCACCAGGGAAGCCCCTGCTCTGATCTTTATGATTTCTTTCCTTCTACTGACTTTGGGTTTTCTTTGTTCTTCTTTCTCTAGTTGTTTCAAGTGTAGGGTAGATTGTTTATTTGAGATTTTTCTTGTTTCTTGAGGTGAGATTGAATTGCTATAAACTTCCCTCTTAGAACTGCTTTTGCTGTGTCCCATAGGTTTTGGGTCATCGTGTTTTCATTGTCATTTGTTTCTATGTATTTGTAAACTTCTTCTTTGATTTCTTCAGTGAACTCTTGGTTATTTAGTAGCACACTGTTTAGCCTCCATGTATTTGTGTTTTATACAGTTTTTCCTGTAATTGATTTCTAACCTCGTAGTGTTGTGGTCAGAAAAGATGCTTGATACAATTTCAATTTTCTTGAATTTTCTGAGGCTTGATTTGTGACCGAAGATGTGATCTATCCTGGAGAATATTCCATGTGTACTTGAGAAGAAAGTGTAATCTTCTGTTTTGGGATGGAATGTCCTATAAATGTCAATTAAATCTATCTGGTCTATTGTGTCATTTAAAGCTTGTGTTTCCTTGTTTATTTTCTGTTTGGATGATCTGTCCACTGGTGTAAGTGGGGTGTTAAAGTCCCCTACTATGATTGTATTACTGTTGATTTCCCCTTTTATGGCTGTTAGCATTTGCCTTATGTATTGAGTTGCTCCTATGTTGGATGCATATATATTTACCATTGTTGTATCTTCTTCTTGGATTGATCCCTTGATCATTAAGCAGTGTCCTTCCTTGTCTCTTGTAACATTCTTTATTTTAAAGTCTATTTTATCTGATATGATTATTGCTACTCCAGCTTTCTTTTGATTTCCATTTGCATGGAATATCTTTTTCCATCCCCTCACTTTCAGTCTGTATGTGTCCCTAGGTCTGAAGTGGGTCTCTTGTAGACAACATATAGATGGGTCTTGTTTTTGTATCCATTCAACAAGCCTGTGTCTTTTGGTTGGAGCATTTAATCCATTCACGTTTAAGGTAATTATCAATATGTATGTTCCTATTACCATTTTCTTAATTGTTTTGGGTTTGTTTTTGTATGTCCTTATCTTCTCTTGTGTTTCCCACTTAGAGAAGTTCCTTTAGCATTTGTTGTAGAGCTGGTTTGGTGGTGCTGAATTGTCTTAGCTTTTGCTTGTCTGTAAAGCTTTTGATTTCTCCATCGAATCTGAGTGAGATTCTTGCTGGGTCGAGTAATCTTGGTTGTAGGTTCTTCCCTTTCGTCACTTTAAGTATATCATGCCACTCCTTTCTGGCTTGTAGAGTTTCTGCTGAGAAATCAGCTGTTAACGTTATGGGAGTTCCCTAGTATGTTATTTGTCATTTTTCCCTTGCTGCTTTCAATAATTTTTCTTTGTCTTTAGTTTTTGCCAATTTGATTACTATGTGTCTCAGTGTTTCTCCTTGGGTTTATCCTGTATGGGACTCTCTGCGCTTCCTGGACTTGGGTGGTTATTTCCGTTCCCATATTAGGGAAGTTTTCAACTATAATCTCTTCAAATGTTTTCTCGGGTCCCTTCTCTCTCTCTTCTCCTTCTGGGACCCCTATAATACGAATGTTGTTGCATTTAATGTTGTCCCAGAGGTCTCTTAGGCTGTCTTCATTTCTTTTCATTCTTTTTTCTTTATTCTGTTCCACAGCAATGAAGTCCACCACTCTGTCCTCCAGGTCACTTATCCGTTCTTCTTCCTCAGTTATTCTGCTATTGATTCCTTCTAGTGTATTTTTTGTTTCAGTTATTGTATTGTTCATCTCTGTTTGTTTGTTCTTTAATTCTTCTAGGTCTTTGTTAAACATTTCTTGCATCTCCTCGATCTTTGCCTCCATTCTTTTTCTGAGGTCCTGGATCATCTTCCCTATCATTATTCTGAATTCTTTTTCTGGAAGGTTGCCTATCTCCACTTCATTTAGTTGTTTTTCTGGGGTTTTATCTTGTTCCTCCCTCTGGTCCATAGCCCTCTGCTTTTTCATCTTATCTATCTTTCTGTGAATGTGGTTTTTGTTCCACAGGCTGCAGGATTGTAGTTCTTCTTGCTTCTGCTGTCTGCTCTCTCATGGATGAAGCTCTTTTCTCCTGCTTTTAACACTTATAAGTTTCCTTTTTCTTTCTAACTTATTTTTTTACAAAAATGGGATAATATTTCTTACAATTCTCCACTCACTTCTTGCTTCTTTCTCTTAATGCCTCACATAAATCTCCCCCAAGTTAACTATTTTAACTAACTCTTTCTTTATAATGGCTACAAAACATTCTAGAATGTGGAGACATCACCAACATTCAACAATTCTGTTACTGATAAGCGCTTATGTGGTTCCCAGTTATTGTTACTATGAATCATCTTGTGATACATATCCTTGGACATATGTCATTTATCACTAGTTGAATAGTTTACACTTAACTGTACCAATGATTGGCACCAAATCTCTGAATCTATTGTTTCTGGGAGCTCCTCTTTCTCTTTTTTGATAATCAAGTCTCCATAGGCTTATTTCCAGAGTTTAGAATCTTTTGATCAGGCTTTCCAAAATAAACCATCCTCCACGCTGGCATCAAAATTATTCTTGTAAATCACAAGTCAAATGATGTGACTTTCTTAACTCCTAATTGCCTGCTAGATAAAGGCCAAATTTCTCAGCATGCATTGGAAAACTTCTCTAGGGGAGAACTAACATAAGTTTCCAAACTCACTTCTGTTTGGCTACCATTCTTCTCTTGCCCTAAATACCTAAATCCTACACTTGGCAAAAATAAACAACTTTCCGTTTCCCCAACAATGCCCTTTTGTCTCCTGCCAGTCTGCCATTACACTGCTTACTTACCCAGTTACCTCTTCCATGAAGCCTTTGCTCATAATGACAAGCAGAAATTATCATAAACTTTTGTGCTTCTGGAGTTCTCAGTACATGATTTTGTTTTATTTTTTAAATAAAATTTTATTTGAAGTATTTTTAGATTTACAGAAAGGTTGCAAAGATATTACAGAGAGTTTCTCTATACCGTGCACCCAGTTTCACCCATTGTTAGCATTTTATATTATCATGGTATATTTATCAAAACTAAGGAACCAACATTGGTACACTACTCTTAACAAAACTGCAGGCTTTCTATAGATGACACCAGTTTTTCCACGATTCTGTTCCAAGACCCAATCCAGGATACAGTGTTTCGTCATATTACAGATATTCAATTTCTTGAGTGACATTATTTTACATACATTGTCCAGTGTTTTATTTGTTTCAAGCAGGAGGGTAAACTTGGTCCCTGTTTCTCCATCTTGACTGGAAGCAAAATCTAAGGTTATTTTAAAATCTGTGGTGAGATCCTCTTTTCTTTCAACATTTTGTTTCCTTTTTACAGTTTCCTAGGAGCCCCTCCCAATATAATTTATCTTATTTTCACTTTTTGTTTAAGGTCAAACTCCTGTTTTATTTTTTCCCCCAGTGGCCAGGTTTTATCTGCTCTTCCTAGAACCTCCAGGCAAGTTCAAATTCTGCAGAATACTACTACAACATACGAGGTAACTTCTCCCTCATTTATCTTCTTATTGTTTATATTTTATACAAGTCTGGTGTACCATGTTCTCTCCTATATGTCGTCTGACTTATATACAGCTGGTATAAACCCCTCTCCTTGTACCCTTCTCCTCCTTCCCATAATCACATGATTTTACTGCTTCCCTAAATCAAACTTTCTTCATTTATGCTATTGGCTTTTCAGCAAATTACATGACAGTACCTAGGCATTGAAAGTGTGAACTTACTGGTTCATTCCTGGGTTTCAGCACCAAAAAAAAGGGGGGGGGTACTTACAAAGATGCTACAGTAACAGAAATCCAATAGATCTTTGTTTAAAAAGCAATAATACTTAGCCAAGGTGTAAGCATCAAAAATACAAAGGAAAATTTATTAAAATTTTCATGCCTGGGACTCAACTCCCCAGAAAATAGAAAACTGATACATTACAAAATATCCTGATAGAATATTGATGGCTCCATGGTTGTTGGGTTAGGGCTCTGTGAGAAGCAGAGGTCACAACTATATTAGAGATGTGTGAGACTTGTTATGGGGGCTGCTTGTGAAGGATGAAGAGGAGGGAGCTGGAGGTGGCAGGGAGTACCCCCCAGACCATCAAGCAGCTCTGACATGTGTGCAGAAAGGAGGGTTGTGTGTGGACAACCTCTAGACCACAGGGCAGTCCCAGTGAAGGTTTGCCTGGACCATGATAAGTCCTTAAGCCAAAGACATCTGTAAGAGGAGACCATAATCTAGCAGGAACGGGGCTGCAATAATACACCCGCAGTGCTCTGTCACTGGCTGGCTGCAGCCCTGGAGAAGGCAGGGGGGAATCAAGAGGGACAACGGTGGGGAAGGTTAGTGAACTAAGCCCCTCCCAACAGAAGAGCTGCCCAGCGCATCCTCACAGCCACCACACCGTGGACAGACGAACTACTGCCAGAGGAAGCATCTGAGATTCAGGACTTAGATCTGGTTCTGCCACTTCTTGGTGTGTGATTTTAGGCGACTTAGCATCGAGCCTTAATTTCTTCATCTGAACAATGAAAATAATAACACCTGCTTGGTTTATGGCAAAATGTTGTTATAATGATCAAAGGCAATGCGTGTGAAAGTGCTTTAAAAAAGCTCAGTAAAATAGAAAAAAAAATGTAAATATTATGTATGGGAAGACATTTCCCAAAGGCAATTAGATTAAAGAAAAGGCATAATAGTGTCAAGGATATGGAATTTTTATTAAAGAAAAGCAACATTTCATCAACTTTCTAGACAAACTTTCATTTCTCTTTAAACATGTGACATACACATCCAGTTCTACAGTTGGGCCATAAATATATTCATTCATGAATTCATTCATTAGTTCATTGCCTTGCCAAATATTTATTGAGTACCTAGTAAGTTCCAGGCCCTCTTTAGCTACTGGGGTTACAGAAAAGAATAAAACTAGCCCCCTGTAAAATAAATGCTTACATTACCACATGTGTAAATGGGGACCAGTCACCAGGAATGTCTTTTTTATTTCCCTTATAAAAAACCTTTTATGGCTTTAGCTACAGACGAGAATGGTGTGAAAAACTGTCTTTGTTTTTATCAATTTTCCCCCTTGAAACTGCAGATTGTCCTCTGGCAGCCAGTGACAGCTGAATTTATCACGAAGAGCAAAGAAGTCCATTTTTTTGTGAATGCGTCTGATGTAAGCAACGTGAAAGCCCATTTAAATGAGAGCAGAATTCCGTTCAGGTAGAGGCATGATTCCATATTTACTGAGCAGCTATTCTAAGCACCTATGATGCATTTTACTAGTGGATGGTGTCGTTGCTTCCTGGAAAAAATATTTACATTAAACATGGCAACATGGAAATCTCTGGAACGGATTGGTGATGAAGCCCAAGGGGCTAGCTCTGTGACCCTGGACAAGTGGTTTACCTCTCATGACCTTGGTCCCTTATCTGCAAAGCACTGTGAGACTCAACGATCTGAGGAGGCTCTTACCATTCCTCCCAGTTGCTTCCTTCTTATAGTTCCTCTACCCTGTTCCTGGACTCGGGGAGCAAAACTGTCATTCACTTTAGTAGGCTTTGTGGTGTCTCTTGAAAAAGCAGCTACTGAAGGAGATTTTGCTTCCTTCACAAGGTCAGTGAACATTCTGGAATGTCTGGCCCTAAACTAAAATTTGCATTAGGTATGATTTCTGTTCAGAGTCCATGCCTTCTTCCTTTTGGAGTCTCCTGTCCACATCTCCTTTCTGTATCCATTGCCCAAGCGCCAGTGTCCCTCTGCTGCCCTGTCACTTCCTGGAGGCCGTGCTTTCTTCTGTGTATCAATGGGCAACCTTTGGATAATACACTATGATTATTATTAATAATATGTTATTGGTGTTTTCTGCCTTCCTGGAAAGGTGCTGAGCCTTTCTATACATTGTATCATTTAATCCTTATTTAATCCTGTGAGGTAAATACTATCCTCATTGTGTGTATGAAAAAAATTTTTCAAAGGAATTTCTCAAGGTCAGCTAGCTGGAACGTGGCAGAGCTAGGAGTCATACTCAGACCTTTCTGATGTCAAAGGCTTGGCTTTTACCCCCTGACCTAAGTAAAAGTAAAGAAAGCTTTATTAGAATGACAGCTAACTTTCAATTGTTCATCCCAGGTAACAGAATGGCTTCAGGCTGTCTTAATTAAGATGTTTGTGCCTAGTTAACTGTGTGATCCTTTGCAAGAGAAATTAAATGAGATCACCTTTCTGTACCTTCCCTGTTCCTGTGCTCTTATTTCTCTAGAGATTTGACCAACTTTGGCCATGCAGAACCTATACATGCTTATATATACCTATACATGCATCTGGTGTAGGTCAGTGACTCACAGGGAAAAATAAAAAGAGAAGGCTTTCTGCTTCTCCTCGGTCCTTAACTGAAAACAGAATAATACATTGTTCCTCTGGATTGAAGAACATTGTCCATTAACCTGTATGTTCACATAAAACACACTAATGAGTCACAGTCAAGAAATGTTCATAATGTTGGAGAAGGGGTGAGATTTTGGAGGCCCTGAAAACATACCCCATAGGAGCCACTATCCCTCCAATGCCCATGAGGCTCTACCCAGAGGGCTTGTGTATTTCAGCTCATCATAATGTTAGCTGGCGGTGTTTTCACCTTGTGCTTGTTAGATTTCTTAGTGACTTTTCCCCCTTGCTCACCTGTTGTGCCTGCAATGGGCCATGCAGGAAAATCAGAGCCCTCTTTGGCAACCAGCTCATGCCCTGTTTCATAACCCAGGGTCTTGTTGGAAAATGTGGAAGATCTTATCCGGCAGCAGACTTCCAATGACAGCATCAGCCCCCGGGCCTCCTCCTCCTACTATGAACAGTATCACTCACTAAATGAGGTAAGCTGTCACGTTTCTCTCGAAAATTCCTATTTTCGTTTAACGAGCTTTGCCATTTCAGCCATGGGAAATTATTAGAGAATCAAAATTAGTGGAAGAGGGTGAAAAAAAAAATCACAATGAGGTTGATTATACAGAAGTAATTCATCCTTTTGTAGATATCTTCCCTGGGAAGATTGCATCGTATTTTGGAAATTGCCTCTAAGCAGCCTGTTTGTCCATAGCTAAGAGTATCTCTGTTAGGAGTAACACTGCATTCTAAGGAACAACAGGAAATTAAAAATAGGGCCTTTTTATTGAAACTGCCACAGAAAAATTAACAGTCCAATTAATCATGTCTCCTTAGACCATTATCCTAATTGTACTCTTTCGGAATAATCGCCATATTATCTCGCTGAATTAAAGAAATTTATTCACTTATATTTAGTTCACAATAAAGTGTTTAAGTGCATTTTATTCCTCTCAGAAAGAACCTATTTAAGTAATAATAGTAATAATAATAATGTTGATAATGCCTGTGTTTTAATATTTAAGAAATTGGTTTCTTTTCCTATTAGTACTTATAGGTTCCGATTTTTCTAGAGGGAACCTAAGCAAGATATCAGTGTTCAATTGGCCTCAGTAAGCTTTCACATCATACTCTAAGAGCCATTTCCCCATATTTGTTAGTTGAACCCCTTGGAGCACTTTCTTTTCAATATAATATACTCCAAGTAGTACAAATCCCTTGATACCTTCTATTCTTTCATAGGAGTATGCTGCTATATTCCTTAATACAAGTATTTTTTATCGTCTTTGGCTAGGTGCCCAGAAACTGTTAAGAACCATATCCATATTTTTAAGACATCTAAGGCTTAAGTAATAAGAAAGTTTTCTATTGAATCTTCAAAAGCATCTGTTCTTTTCCAGTTAGTTAAACCAGAACTCAGTGTGCTTCTAGAATCGATGTACCTGGCTGGTTGACGGGGATCTTAAAATTGCAACCCTCTCTTTTCTCTCTCCTACCTTGCCTCTGTCTATTCCACCTAGACCACCTCCCTCCAGCCTCCTACATCAGCCCTGCATCAGCAAACTTGAGGTCCAGAGTGGAGAGGCTGGGTAGGCACAATTTGCAAATGGAGAACCTAACTATGTCAATGCTGTGTTGGGTTTGGTGGGAAGAGTGGAATGCCTTATACAGAGGTATTTAAAAACATTTTTCTGGGAACTCCCTGGCAGTCCAGTGGTTAGGACTCTGTGCTTTCACTGCCGAGGACCCACATTCAATCCCTGGTTGCAGAACTAAGATCCTACAAGCCGCATGGTGTAGCCTAAATAAATAAATAAAGGATATGAACATTTAAAAAAATTTTTTTTTCTGGTATATTTTAAATACTTTGTTCAAATAAATAAAGGATATGAACATTTAAAAAAAATTTTTTTTCTGGTATATTTTAAATACTTTGTTCAAAGGGCTTATTTTTTTCTTACCCTCACCCCAGGAAAGAGTTGGAAAGACACGGGAGGAAAAAAGTATTAGTTTGCCATACACTGTATTAGTCGGTCATAACAAAGTGACATATACTGAGTGGCTTAAACAACAGAATTTTACTCTCTCACAGTTCTGGAGGCTGGAAGTCCAAGGTCAAGGTGTCAGCAGGGCTGGTTTCTTCTGAGGCCTCTCTCCTTGACCTGCAGATGGCTACCTCCTTGCTGTGTCCTCACACGGCCATTTCTCTGTGTGTGCACATCCCTGGCGGCTCTCTGTCCGTGCTAATCTCCACTTCTTATAAGAACACCAGTCAGGTTGGATTAGGGTCCATATCAACAGCCTCATTTCAACTTAATTACCTCTTTAAAGGCCCTATCTCCAAATGCAGTTACATTCTAAGGTACTGGAGGTTAAGGCTTCAACATATGAACTTGAGGGGGGACACAATTCATTTCATTACAGTGACGTTCCAGAAAACAGTTTGGACCTCTCCTCGCTCCCACGCCCAATCCTTTCTAAGAGGTTTGTAGGAACCATGGCAATCTTGCTCCCCGGAAATTCTGCCAAGTCCTTTCTTCCCCTTCAACACTGATCTCTCCTTCAGTCCTCACCACATGTTCACTTGAGGGGCAAGAGGGGTTTCTTTTGTCATTGACTCTCACTAGGAAATTTTCAGTAATCCCCTGCAGGGGAAAAAAGCAAATGACTGAAAAACATCACTTAAAACAAATGGCAAAAGAAGAGAGTTATTCAAAGGATGTGACCATCATTACCGCAGATTGTGAAATGAATAAAGTTTTCCATAAAGCTGCCTTTATATAACACAGCCTCCCTGTTGGAGGAAATCTACTGAACCATCAATGCTGTAACACAAAATAGTTTGATGTAGTAGTTCTCTCAGGTGTATGCATGCCTTAGAGGAGTAACACAGTAAACAGAGGCCCAATGAGGAAATCCTGATAGTTAAATTTCCGGCACCTCAGACACTGACAGCACTGGTACTTGGCAGCAGGTAGGCCTTCCAGGAGCATCTGAACTCTTGGCACAAGGCAACCACTCCCACATACCACTCACCCTAGTTATGTTCCTCTAAGAGGATCCAAGGGCAAACGGTGCTCGCATTCCCATCAGCTAGGATTGCTATTTGAAATTACCTCTAGAAAAGTTCCCAGAGATAAGGCCATTGGGTTGGTCATTCCCACTGCAGAAGGTGTAAAAGTTTAAAAATCGCCCCTGAGAAGTTAGTCTACATTAAACATGGCCAGGCTCCATCATTCAATGCCTGCTTTCAGGTGGGCACTAGCCTAAAATCAGACCCAGACATATTTGTTTTTTCTTTCTATTATAACCTTGACAGAATCACAAACCACTAGACTTCCACCCGGGAGAGAGGTCCAGAATCAAACCCCTTCCCTGGGTAGAAGAGACATTTTTCTTCTCCAGATTGTTTTTCCCTTTGCTTCTCATCCTTTCACAGATTTTGTTGTGAGTGCACAGGTCTTCAGTAAGAAATAACGGCACCTCGATTTATCCTGTTCAAAGACAGCGCCCAGGACTTCCTTAGGTTACTCTTGAAAAGTGGATATTTAAAAAAAAAATTCCGTATAGAAATGAACTCTTGAATGGTAAAGAGGATTTCATGCACAGAGGCAGGGATTCAATGTGATGAGCCTTTAAAAATAACTTAAGGAGCGCTGCTTTGAAGATTATCTTTTCCTAATTTGTTGTAAGTTTCTTAGTACTTTTTCCCTAAACCTTGATATTTTTCAAAACTTTTATTGATTTTTCTAAACAGCAGAAGAAACACCCTACCCCAAGTGTTTTAGTCCCTCATTCTCTCCACATACAAGTGTTTTCGAGGGATTGCCCTTCCTCGAAGAAGTGGTCTGTTTCCTTTGTCAGGAAAATGCTTTGAACTTGCTCTGTGACTGCTGGTTTCTGCTCTGATAGATCTATTCTTGGATAGAAGTTATGACTGAGTGGTATCCTGATATGGTTGAAAAAATCCACATTGGATCCTCATACGAGAAGTACCCACTTTATGTTTTAAAGGTATGTTGTGGGAAGAGTCGTTGACCTTTCAACTTTGGGGGATGTGTTAATTCTCCAGCAGTGCTTGTTATTACTTGGATTTTTTTTTTTTTTTTGAGTTCTGGAAATATGTGTGTTATAAGTGTTCCTCAACTTTAATATCCAGCTATTTAGGGATTGGTTATTACCTTTAAATTTTTTTCCTTTACTAATGTAGTGTTGGTCTAACAGTATCAACTCTGTGACATAGATAAGCCATTTAACCTTCCTGGGCTTTAATGCCTACCTTCATAAAATGAGGGGTGTGGTCTAGATTAAATTTCAAATCCTGTTTTATTAACACCACCACCTCTGACTAATTGACTTAGGCAAAAAAAAAAAAAAAAAAAGAGTAGGGGAATCTGTGATTGAACAAATATTGACATTGATACAGTTTTTAGAACCAAAGAAAGAGTTGAACAGCGAAACTTAGGAAAGGATAGGAACCAGGACAATGCTGGGATTTGGGGCAGCAGGGCTGATATGATAGCTTTTGCTTCAGTCACCGCCTGTCTGGTTCTTTATTTTCAGTTGAATAAACTGGCCTTAGTAAAGTCAGTGAATGTGGCCACAGGAAGAATATTGGGAGCCGTGAAACTAAACTAATTCCTGCCTGTTAATTTCTAATTCTGCAGTTCTGTTTTTTTAACCACTCTTTCCCCCGAAGAAAAAAAATAAAAATAAATGAAAAAGAAGCTCTGGAAAACAATTTAATCATTGGAAAAACACATCCAATTTAGGAACATTTAATTTATACATAGTTTCCCAACATTATCTAAATTGTGATAGGTGGGCCTCTTCGATCATCCAAAGATAAGATTTTGACTCAGGATTTCTGGGTTTTCATCTGTTCTGACAAGAACTTGCAGTGCACACTCAAGGGAGACCTAGGAAAATTGGGTCCTCTTGGCAGCTGAGTTGGTCAACCAGACTGGATCCACTTAATCATGGCCTACCCACCCGTGACATTTACTTTCAGCCGTGTTGTGTGTACTCTTTGGAACTTGTGTTTCTGGGACCTAATGTACATGTTGGAGAACCATGCTTTCTGCATGCATTACTCCCAATCGTACTCAACCAAGGATGTGCACATCATGTGAGTCTCTGGGATTCCTCCATCTTCCCAGCGTCAGGACCGGCACCAAGAGAATTTGCTCAGCACAGTAAAACAGAAGGTCGAGTAAGGCAACTAGTGCAGACAACTCAGGATTTCTTTTACACTGAGTGGATTAAATCAGCTGGGTAGTTCTCCTCTTTGTACAATTTGACCCTTTGTGGCCAAAGCCATTTGACTTTCTCACTTGCCTTCTTATTGGATATCCCGAGCTCCGGGTTAGTTAAGAAGAACCTCCCTGAGTGGCATAGATGGCAGTTTAAAAATCGAACTCTCTCTTTTTCTTGTTTTGGAATTCCAACCCCACATATTTGTTTGAGTTTGCAACACTCTTCTCCCTTCCCTCCATACTCTAAAATGTGTGTCTAACTAATGTTTAAAAGCAAATGAATTATGATTCATTTTGTTTGGAGGCGTTTTTGAGAATTCTGAAGACATCAAAGCCTATCATGGAGGAAAGGTGGGGAGTTCTTATTCCAGAAAGCTGGCAGCTCCACTAGTCCCCCAGATGGTAAATCAGAATGAGGCCCCTGTCCCCAGACCTGTTGGTAATAAATTGGTGTGAAGCTAGATGTGTGCTTATTTTGGGGTGACATAGGGAAATAATCTACACATTAAGAGTGTGCACCCGGGGAAAATGGTGAGGGAATCCAAGTTTATCTTGGACCACTGGCTTTCCTCTCCCAAGCCTTTCTCTGTCCCACCCCTCCCACAGAAAGCTGTGTACCCAACACATAACCACTTAATTCTAACTAGAGTGTGAAGGTATGGCCTGAAACACTAGTTCTCTGCTGTCTACTTCTACACCCACCTCATGCAGCTCTGGTATTGCAAGGGGATTGTGAGGGAATAAAAAGAGCTTTACACAAGACTAAATCAACTTCAATAAAAATTTTTAAACATTAAAAAAAAAAAAGTTAAAGAAAAAAGAGTTTTAAATCGAGTCCTGGCTTCAGACCTCAGTCCCAACCCTCACCAGCTATGTGACCTTAGCTACTATCCTTTAATTACACCAGCTTTTAATTTCCCTTGAGAATTCTCAAAGGCATGCAGAGAATGATACGTATTTCATAGATTTGCTAAAAGGATTAAGTAGAAGCACTATATATATGGAAGTTATTATCCTGAAGCCTCTTATTACTGTTTTTTGATTTTCTCTGTGCAGGTTTCTAGGAAAGAACAAAGGGCCAAAAATGCCATGTGGATTGACTGTGGAATCCATGCCAGAGAGTGGATCTCCCCTGCTTTCTGCTTGTGGTTCATAGCCTCTGTAAGTATTCACATTCTCTTAAGCCAGAGCTTCCCAATATGTGGCCTAAGACCACTTGCATCAGAATCAACTGGCCTGTTTATTAGATGCATTTTCCCAGGTCACATCCTAGAATTCGTGACTTAAAATGTCTGGAGGTGAGACTTGGGTATCTACAATCTTCACAATCTTCTCAGGTGACTTTTATGCATATTAAGTTTGAGAACCAAGACTTTAAGCATTTAAATTACACTAAAGATTGTCTGTCTTATCCTTTCTACATTTCTGGCTGGTGCTAAACACTGGAACATAATTAAGAAATAGTATGCCATTGTGGTATGTTTCCTAAGTAAAGGAAAGAACTGAAGCAATTATCGGAATTGAGTCCCAATGAATTTTTTTCTTTTGATTTGAATTATGCAGATATCTTTTGCCATATTCTGCCCTTAGAAATTGAACATAAAGCAACATTACAGAGCAGATCGTATTATCCCATATATCATAATAGGGAATTTTGTCCCCGAAGAAGACCTCAGCATCAAAAAATCCATATATGAGACAAAGAGTACACCATAAAAGTAAAAATTATAATGACTGTAAACCTCTATAATAAATGAAAACCATTCAGAAAATTTTTGCAAATCATATATATGATCAGGGACTCATATCCAAGATATATAAATAACTTTTACAAATAAACAGTAAGAAGACAAATAAAAGACAATTTTGAATGGGCAAAATATCTGAAAGGACAATTCTCCAAAGAAGATATACAAATAGCCGATAAGCATTATGAAAAAAGATGCTCAACATCATTAGTCATTAGGGAAATATGAATCAAAACCACAATGAGATACCACTTCACATCCACCAGGATGGCTAAAATTTTAAAAAGACAGATAATAGCAAATATTGGTAAGAGTGTGGAAAAATTGGAACTCTCATCCATTGCTGTTGGGATCACAAAATGGTGTGGACACTTTAGAAAATTGTTTGGCAGTTCCTCAAAAGTTTAAGCATAGAGTTACCATTTGACCCTGCAATTCCACTCCTAGGTATATAGCCAAGAGACTTGAACATGTATGTTTACAAATGTTCAAAGCAACATTATTCATAAGTCAAAAAGTGGAAACAATCCAAACGTCCATCAACTTATGAGTGGATAAATAAAATGTGGTATATCCTTACAATGGAATACCATTCAGCAATGAAAAGGAATGAAGTACTGATTCAACATGGATGAATCTTGAAAACATTATGCTAAGTGATAGAAGCCAGACACAGAAGGCCATATATTTTATTATTCCACTTACATGAAATGTCCAGAATGGGCAGATCCACAGAGACAGAAAGTTGATTAGTGGTTGCCAGGCTGGGGGAAGAGGAGAAAGGAGAAGGGGGCTAATTCCTAATGGCTAAGGGGTTTTTGGTTTTTGGTGTTGGTCGGCGGGGTGATAAAAATATTCTACGATCAGAGAGTGGTGATGGTTGCATACCTCTGTGATATAAAATCCACTGAATTGTGCACTTAAAAATGGTGAATTTTCTGGCATGTGAATTATATCTCAATAAAGCTGTTAAAAGCTAGGCACCCCTTCCTCTGGGATTTCAGCTGCAACCACACGTGAAGGTAGGGCTTGACACACAGAGTATAGGCTATATTTCAGCCCTCACTCACCCATTCTGTTCGGAGCCCTGCTTATGAAACAAGAAACTCTCAGACTAACATTGATCATCTCTCAGAGACTAACTTTTTGCTGAAAGACTCCCATACAACCATTGCTAAAGTAGGAAAGAAATAAAGAGTGTGAAAAGGACAAAAAAAACAACAACCATAGCACATCTATTAAAATTTCAGCAAACATTGTAGAAATAAAAATGATAAATGCTTTATTATTTGAAAGAAAATAAGATCTCCTAATCTTTTTTTTCTGATAATGAATGCCACGTTATTACTGAAAAATGACTCTAACATAAATTTACAAATTTGTAGCATAAAAATATATTTAACTAGTCGCTCAACTATTTAAAAGATTGCCTCTTTCATTCTATAAAATTACTTCCTTTTCATTAAGTTTTTGTTTCTGACCTATAGTAGATTAAAAAGTAACTTGTACTTTTGCTTTCCTTTCTCCCATATTTACTAAGGGGTTATCTATGGCAAATAATTTAAATTTGACTATTATGGTTGTTCTAGGAAAATGTGGATATAATATTTTAAATATTTAAAGAAAAGATGGTAAAGCTTTAGCTATAGCAAAGGTAAGATTTAAAAGACATTTTTCTTGGATATTAGCCCTTTATTGGTCATATCATTTGCAAATATTTTCTCACATTCAGTAGGTTGTCTTCTAGTTTTGTCGATGGTTTCCTTTTCTTCTTTTTTTTTTGTGAACCACTATATTGTACACCTGTAACTTATATAAAATCGTACAGCACCTATACTTCAATTTTTAAAAAAGACATTTTCTTTTTATCAACAATGAAAAAATACTTAACAAAGTCTTTTGAGTAAAGTTTAAATCAACAACTAATTGTGAACTAATCCACAAATTAAAATGTAACAATGTTGCCACAAATGAAGAATTTATACCAAAGCTTAGTCCTAGATGAAATGATCTAACTGGCTGAAATTTGTCTTTGTGCTTCTGCTACGTCTGTATTTGGTCATTTTGGAGTGAACTTCTCAGTCGTTGGAATGTGGATGTCCTTGGATCATGTTAAAATATGTGACCCTAAGCTGGGTATGAGTCTAAAGCACAGAAGAGCAGTGTCAGATGATATCTGTTACGAAACTCACAGCCAGTACCTAGGAAAAGCTACCACTGGCTTTAAAGCCAAATGATCTGATGCTTGGGAAACGAACTCGATTCTAGCAGAAATTTAGCTCACAACTTATAAGGACAATGCAGAAAATATTATCTAGACATGTGTGGGAATAAGACAAGGTTAGTCTAAGCTTTGATTGAGATGGCTTATTGTGAAAAGAGTGGAAATATAGGTTTTTGTTTCCTTAAATCTTTGTAGTGGGCTTTAGGCTTTAATAAAGGATTCTTTTTGTTTCTTGAAGGAAGTTTTAGAAAATAGATGGTTGAATTTTCTGCCTCCATAAATAGGAAGACCAATTGTCCCATGTCCAGGGCATTTACCACCGCTTGGCAACATAGTACCCTAAGTTCAGACTTTTCAAGGAATTAATACTCTTCCTGAAAGTTGAATCTGCAAGTCTAAACATCTCAAAATTTTTTAAATAAAAAAATAGACTAAGTTTAGTGGATGTTAACTAGATGGATATTAACTAGACTTATTGTGGTGATCAGTTCACTATATAGACAAATTTTGAATCATTATACACCTTAAATTAATACAGTTGACCCTTGAACAATGCAGGGGTGAGGGGTGCCAACCCTCCCTACACTTGAAAATCCATGTATAACTTTAGTCAGCCCTCCATATCCACAGTTCTGCATCTGTGGATTCAATGAGCTGCAGATCATGTAGTACTATAAAAATCTGAAAAAAATCTGCATACAAGTGGACCCACACAGTTCAAACCTGTGTTGTTCAAGGATTATATGTCAATCATATCTCAGTTAAAGAAGAAGACACAGACTAAGTTTAGAAGGACATAAAAGATATATCATCAAATATACTTGGTTTAATTTGTAGGTAACTCGTTTCCATGGGCAAGAAAATCTGCCTACCAGTCTTCTGAGGCACATGGATTTCTATGTTATGCCAGTGGTTAACGTGGATGGTTATGACTACACATGGAAAAAGGTAGGTGAAGGTAAAGAAAACAAAATAGGGGATACAGGATACATAGGCTGAATTATTTATAGAATCCTGGACCCTGGCATAATGGTTTTATTATGAAAAAAATTTTTAAATTCATTATGGAAAAGTTCAAACATATATGAGTGGGAATAATTGTATGGTAAACTCCTATGTACCCATCGCACAGCCAATCAACTCACAGCCAATCTTTTTTTTTTTTTTAGCCAATCTTTTTTCATCTATATCCCCAACTCCCTTCTATCTTACCCGTATTATTTTGAAGCAAATCTCAGATACCATATCATCAATAAATATTTCAGTATGCCTCTCTAAAAGAGGTCTTAAAAAATAATGGTACAATTATACCTAAAAATGAACAGTAATTATTTACTAGTATAAGATTTCCAAGCAGTGTTTAAATTTCCAATTGTATCATAACTTTTTAAAAAGTTTATTTCTTTGGTTCAGGATCCAAATAGGCTAATATATTGTGATTGGTTTATAGCTTTTATTTTTATTTTAATCTGTAGATTCTCTCTCCATCTCTCTTTTTCTCTATTTCCTTGCAATTTTTTCATTGAAGAAAAGAGCTTCCTGTTGTCTGGATTTGCTAATTGCTTTGCCATGTTCCTTTGTCCTCTGTATTTTCTAAAACTTGATATTTGGATTCTAGAAGCTTTATAAGATTCAGGTTTGACGTTTTTGGCAAAACTACTTCATTGTGATAGTGTATTCTCCCAACAGGAGGTGCACAATGTCTGGCTGTATCTCTTTTTGTGATGTTAGCTACCTTGATGTGCAGTACCTACATCCATTCATTCTTACTAGGAATCGTTTGAATGGTATTTTGATTGTAAAATCATGAATTACAAGAATTAGAACAGCATTCTAACCGAACGTGCATTGTAGCAGAATTGCATTCTAACCAATATGCGAATTTAATCCTAGTACCCTTTAACTCAATCATGAACATAAGTATGAATATCATGGTCCGTCTCATCTATACTGGAAACCATTACTATTTCTAATCCATCAACATCATGATTCATGTAAAATTACTCAAGCAATATGAAGTACAGTCCTTTCTAATTTAATGTGAGGCACATAAAAACATAGTTGAACATATATGAAAAACCTACTTGAATAGCACATACAAACACTAAGGGGAATGAGAATGATTGCAGTGATTAGATACATAAGGAATTATACAGGAATTATTTTATGTAGAGGGTAATTTAAGCAGAAGAGATAGGAATAGTGAAGGAGATTGATGAAAAAGTCATCTCAGGGAAGACAAATACTGTGAGTAAAAGTTTGTCCGTAGGAGTGAGCAAACCCTGAACTAAGTAAATGAGAAATACCTAGTATAGTACCTAACACAAAATTGGTGTTCAATAAATGGTCACATTTGTAGGTTGCTATTACAATGAATTTATGCCTTCACTGGAATCACAGTGAAATTCAGCCACCTTTTAGATATTCTTACTCCCCAACTGTCCTTTGTATCTTAACTCTGCCAATTAGTTCCTGAAGTATGAGAACTTGATTTCCTCAGAACAACTGTTGCTACCAGAATCACAGGTCTGGGGTTGGAAGCAGACTGGGAGGCTTGGCAAAAGTGTTGGTGGAATAGGGAAAAGTGTGCCATGTCATCCCAACCCAGAACTTAAACAAAGTCTGTGCAACTGTTTACATGATCAAATTCCCAGATTACCCCAAGAACCCAATGGAGTATTTGCATTACGTTTAAAAACCAGAGTTGAATCAGTACAATCAAAGGAGCCATCAGGCTAGAGGTGTCTGCACAGCTCTGCCTCCTAAAGGTTTTTTTGGTTTTTTTTGCGGTATGCAGGCCTCTCACTGTTGTGGCCTCTCCCGTTGCGGAGCACAGGCTCCGGACGCGCAGGCCCAGTGGCCATGGCTCACGGGCCCAGCCGCTCCGCGGCACGAACCCGCGTCCCCTGCATCGGCAGGTGGACTCTCAACCACTGCGCCACCAGGGAAGCCCCTCCTATAGGTTTTAAGTGAGTGTTGAATTCAATCTAAAGAGAGCATTGAAACTCATGACTCAACAATTTTGTATTATAATCATCAAGCTTGCTAAAAGACTTGATCTTAATTATTCCCACCACAAAAAAGAGATGATAATTTATGTGACATGATAGAGGTGCTATCCCCCAAATGGCAATCATATTACAATATGTGAATGTATCAAATCAACATGTTGAACACCTTAAATTTGTGCAATGTTATATGTCAAATACATTTCAATTAAAAAATGACTCATAGTTTTAATTTGAGTTGAAACACCAAGTTATTTTACTTTTCACAGAAGGAACTTAAAATGACAATGCATAAAATTAAAGGAAACAAGGCCAAATAAGAAGGCCAGTAAGCAGCCTAGCAAAACCAAATGAAATGGTTTTTTTGTATAGGTCAAAGCTCATGAAATATCACCATTTCAGTTGATTCAAGTTTGAGTGAACCCAGCTGAGACCTGGATAGAACAGGGGCTATGCAAGAAGTACTGTGAAGACAGTGACAGGATAAAGAGATGGAGTTGAAGGACAGAAACACAACACTGTCCACTTAGGCTTTAAAAGTCGTGTCTTTCCTGAACTGCAAACATGGCTGCCCTGGTTACGTGTGTTTTGTTTATTTAGAATCGAATGTGGAGAAAGAACCGTTCTTTTCATGAAAACAATTCTTGCATCGGAACAGACCTGAACAGGAACTTTGCCTCCAAACACTGGTGTGGTAGGTTGTTTGCTTTATTTCTAACAAATGTCTCTTCATTTAAAAGGTGGTATTCCTAAAAGCTCATTAATTCAAACTGATTAGAGGGGAGGCCTATCTGAATCAGAAGATAATTTAGATACGAAACTTTTTGGTTAAACGTAGTGCTATGAAGTTTGACTCAGATCAGCAAAACACCCTTCCCTGTTTCTCCCTGCCATATCCATACCTTTAAAAGAAGGAAGTTGGATTAGTTCTTTAAGGTCCCTTCTAGCTTCAAAATTCTAAAATTCTATTTCTCTGAAATCATAAGGAAGTGACCACTAAATTTCCTACTTTCATCAACAAATAACATTCATTATGAGGATATCAAAAGCTAGGGTTGGGTGAGTACCTCTTATTTTCAATTGCTTTGGAAAATATTGACTTCTATAGTGCTGCAAAACATTTTGTGGGGTTTTTTTCCCTTTGGCTTGTGGGATCTCAGTTCCCCAACCAGGGATTGAACCCATGCCCCCTGCAGTGGAAGTGTGGAGTCCTAACCAATGGACCATCCTGGAATTCCCAGAACATTTTGTTTTGTATTCACTATTCACTTTCTTAAGTTCTTTCTTTCATGAATATCGTAAAGAGAAACTTGTGTCCAGCACTGTGGGAGCTCCTTGTTCCTTGATTCCAATGAGTTAAGACACTCAGTGAACACTGATTTAGGCATTTGGGGATATTGTCTGCTCTCAGGGAGGTAGGTGTTAGTTCACCACCCCCTCACTATGTTTCATAGTTACTACATTTAAGAAACGACTACAAAGCAACACTAAACTTAACGACTGAGCTGGAATCACCCATGTTTTTGGAGGTGGGAGCATGTGACAACAAGGGAGCACAGCTATTGAAACCATAGAAACATCTTCTTCCTCCCATTCCTTTACTCTACACAGCCCTAGGTACATGATCTTCTGTGTTTCCTTTTAAAAAAAGAAGTGAAAATTCATGATTTTGAACATTTCATCATTATCGCAAAGTAGATATGAAAACTTTTCGGTCGAGTACTTACCTTTTCTCTTCATTTCCTCCTTCCTGTAAGTCAGAAACCCCATGAGGGCAGTGACCACTATCCATTACCTAGTGCAGTACCTGACACACTGAGGGGTCTCTGAAAGCTATTCAAATGAACATGTGCATGAAATTAGTTGTTTTAAGAGAGCTACAGATAAAGTAAGTAAACAGAGGAAAGAACAGTTGATCCTGCCTCAGGCTAAAGGGAATCACTTAGTGGTTTCTTCGTAAGAGGCCGTCGTTAAGATTATTCAGTAAAAGTGCCCACTGAGCATTCTTTCATGTGTTTGTTGGCAATCTGTATATCTTCTTTGGAGATCATTAATCATTAGAGAAATGCAAATCAAAACTACAATGAGATATCATCTCACACGGTCAGAATGGCCATCATCAAAAAAATCTAGAAACAATAAATGCTGGAGAGGGTGTGGAGAGAAGGGAAAACTCCTGCACTGTTGGTGGGAATGGAAATTGATACAGCCACTATGGAGAACAATATGGAGGTTCCTTAAAAAACTAAAGATAGAACTACCATACGACCCAGCAATCCCACTACTGGGCATATACCCTGAGAAAACCATAATTCAAAAAGAGTCATGTACCAAAATGTTTATTGCAGCTCTATTTACAATAGCCAGGACATGGAAGCAACCTAAGTGTCCATCATCGGATGAATGGATAAAGAAGACGTGGCACATATATACAATGGAATATTACTCAGCCATAAAAGGAAACGAAATTGAGTTATTTGTAGTGAGGTGGATGGACCTAGAGTCTGTCATACAGAGTGAAGTAAGTCAGAAAGAGAAAGACAAATACAGTATGCTAACACATATATACGGAATCTAAGAAAAAAAAAAAAAGGTCATGAAGAACCTAGGGATAAGACGGGAATAAAGACACAGACCTACTAGAGAATGGACTTGAGGATATGAGGAGGGGGAAGGGTAAGCTGTGACAAAGTGAGAGAGTGGCATGGGCATATATACACTACCAAACGTAAAATAGATAGCTAGTGGGAAGCAGCCGCATAGCACAGGGAGATCAGCTCGGTGCTTTGTGACCACCTAGAGGGGTGGGATAGGGAGGGTGGGAGGGAGGGAGATGCAAGAGGGAAGAGATATGGGAACATACGTGTATGTATAACTGATTCACTTTGTTATAAAGCAGAACCTAACACCATTGTAAAGCAATTATACTCCAATAAAGATGTTAAAAAAAAAGTGCCCACTGAGGTGTAAAGACTGCCACAGCAGTGATAATTGGGCAGGGAGCCAGAGAAACAGCAACTAATATAAAAGACCTCTGAATAAATAGAGCTGACAGTTGCTAAGTGCTGAGCAGTTTATATATTCCATCCCGTGAGTTTCATTGTCTACACATCATGGATGAAGAAACCCAGACTTTAAAAGGTTAAGTCCCTTGCTCAAGAGCACAGAGCTAGGAAGTGGCAGAGCTGGGATATAAAGCCAGGCCGACTAACTCCAAGTTTGTTGAAATTCGTCTAAGTCTGACAATCACTCTTCAGTTATAAGTTCCCTTTTGGAACTTCTTTCATCCGCAAGCTCTTTTGCTGCTCTATTTTACTTAATGTTTTTCGTGGTAAAACTAGCATTACCTGGGCTTCCTTAGTGGCGCAGTGGTTGAGAGTCCGCCTGCCGATGCAGGGGACACAGGTTCGTGCCCCGGTCTGGGAGGATCCCACATGCCGCGGAGCGGCTGGGCCCGTGAGCCATGGCCGCTGAGCCTGCGCGTCCATAGCCTGTGCTCCGCAACGGGAGAGGCCACGACAGTGAGAGGCCCGCGTACCGCCAAAAAAAAAAAAAGAAAAAGGCAGGCTCTGTAAGGATAATAAGGATCATGGAGTAGCCCATGGAACCCAAGGACTAGGATGCAGGCAGACTTCGGAAACAGACTAGAACTGGGCCTGAGGCACTATAGGGAGCTCAATGGCTCCTTTCTTTCCCCACCTCATCTCTGCAATGCACACTGGCCTTCTCTGTGTCCCAATCCATGTGACGATAATGATGATGATAATGCTGATAAACAAGTTATTAAACACTCAGTATATGCCAGCACTGGGAAAAGCATTTTATAATTTATCCATTTAGTAGATAAGGAAATTGAGGTATAGATAGGTTTAAAAAAAATCAAGATTGACTTGCCTCCTAGGGCATGCCCAATAATTCTACTCTTTCTCAACCACTCTAGAAGATTGATTGAAATGCAAGTGAGTGATAAACAGCTTAAACGCCAAAATAGAAGACTAGGACTTTTAAAAATTACTGTTGAGTCTTAACAATTAGCAGTGCCTTACTGGCACTTTAAAAAAATAAAATAAAACAGAAATATATTTGAAAGGAAAACTTCCAACATGTTAAGAGTTGACAGTGCCAGATGCCCCTCTTGTGCCACAAGTGTTTTGTAAAATGTAAAATTCCCATTGAGTGAAAAGAATTTGTCTTGCTTGGTTGCTTTGGGAAGCCAGAGAGCATATGGGTATTCAGATTTCCTGCTGGGCCACAAAAGTTCTGTTGATATTACATAGAATGGGGATTCCAAACTGTCCTTATAATGGAAGTCTAAAAGTAGTGTCCAATTTAAGGCCTCATCTTTCATTACCGTTATTTATTCCTATAAAGGACTAATTTAGATTACATCAACTTTTGACTTATTGGTTAAAAAAAGTTACCCAAGCCATATAGCTATTAAATGGCAAAGACAAGATTGAAATCAAGTGATGGGGTAATTAACAATATGATACATAGCCTCTTATTGTAAAGAATGGTTATCACCAATGGTGCCCAATTTGAGTCTCCTAAAATAAGAGCATTGACTTCACAGGTTTGCCATAAAGATTAAATGAGATATCGCCTGTAAGTCTTAGCAGAGTTCCTGACAGATAGCTTGTGTTCTTTGGATGTCAGCTGGTGATGTTATTGCTGTTATCTTCTTTTTTTTCAAGAGAGTAGCTTGACTGAAACTAGAATCTGCATCTTGATTTCAAGTTATCAGTGGAGGGATTCCGAATGGCAAAAGACAAGTGAGGGACCCAAATTGGGGCTAATAAACGGTTTCCAGGAGGGAAGAATCTTTCTGGGTCAGAGGTGGCTCCCTGGGGCTCTACCGCTGTGAATTACGTACAGAGGAGAGAAGTGATGGGAGTCAGGCTACCATCCGAAGTGATGTTTCGTATAATTTCTCAAAGGAATGAACACATATCAGTCTAGCACCAAATATCGCCATTCCGTTTTACTTACTAAACCACTTTAGCAAGTTAGAAGTAGCACTGAAGGCAGACTTACATATTCTGAGTTCTCAAATGAGACTTTTATGGGCTGGATTAATTAGTGATTTTTAAGCTACACATGTCAGAAAAACCAGACTTACAATGATGAAAGAAAATGGGGTTTATTTTTCTCTTGTAACCACAAGTTTGGAGGCAGAGCTGCCATTTCTGAGATTCTCTTAGCCACTTTCTCGGGGCTGCAAGATGGCTGCCCTTAGGCAGCAACTGTTGGATGGCTGCTATGAGGGCATGTAAATATTTGAATTCAAAATAAACATAAACAACATTTAGGGGACATTAGAAATATGTTCTTTACAGAGCTCGAGTGAATCCATTTATCTAAAAATGTTACACCCTATATATTAGGAGAATACATGGTCGGGGAGATCACAAATTACAATAGGTTGCGTATCTACTTATGGTTCCACTCCATCAATTTCACTACAGAGGAAGGTGCCTCGAGTTTCTCGTGCTCGGAAACCTACTGTGGACTTTACCCTGAGTCGGAACCAGAAGTGAAGGCAGTGGCTGATTTCCTGAGACGAAATATCAACCACATTAAAGCTTATGTCAGCATGCATTCATACTCCCAGAAGATAGTGTTTCCGTATTCCTATAGCAGAAGCAAAAGCAAAGACCACGAGGAACTAGTAAGTGCCGCTTAATTAATTTTCTCATTAGCATTTCAGAAGTAAAATAATACATAGTTCAGGAATCAAAAACTGTGGGGAAAAATGTTCTGTAGAGGACAAAGGGGGATAGATGCTTTATATCTTGATCTAACATTTCTGAGAGTCACCCTAGGTCAGGGTTCATTGAGAGATTGTAAAGGACTGAGCCTTATTTTGAGGACGTGAACTTCCGTCTAGCAGAGGGGCTCTCTAGGAAAATGTCAGACTAGCTCTTGGAACCTCAGGAGGGAACCAGTCTACCTTGACCTAATCTACATATGAAGCCATATGAACAAGGACAAGGACAAGGCTTTCTGGAATTATTGGTCTGTTTGTAGGTGCTAGCTTTCTACAACAGCCCGCCACAGATCAAGTCTTAGCACAATACTTATCGATTTGATACTAGCATTGGGAATTGTTTATACACTGACCTTCCTAACTTGCAGGGGTTTGGTCCTATTAAAAGCAACTCCAATTTCAGCATTGAGGCAAGACCTCCCTCCTTTTGTGGAATGCAGTGGATGATACAGTGAGTTCAAAGAGGACTCGCAGTTGGCTACCCCCTCATCACTTTTTGGTCCCAGATATTCTATGCTTGGGTTAATGGCAAAGGATGCAAGGGTTCTTGATGGATTGTGGCTAGGTTTGGACAAATCCTCATCCCAGATGCTCTCTAGACAATGGAAGTGCTATGGCAACAGTCCACTTCTTGCCCGAGGTCTGATCTTTATGTACTGGTTTGTTTCTTATTGACTTGTTTTGGTCTGGTTCTCTTAACAGAATAAACTATAGCCACATTAGGGGCTAGCAATTCCTGATGACAAATATAAAGTTATTTGCAGTTGCTTAGAATAACTCATTTAGAACAGAAACATCCTTGATACTTATGATTCCTTTTTCCTCTCAAGGGAAAACTTTTAAGGAAAGTTCCTTTATTGGTTGTTATCTTTGAAGAAGTGAGAGGATATTCATCATGATCTGGAAATAGACTTAGTGTGATTTTGAATTATTTTTGGATTACTGTCATCACAAGTGTTTGTTGAGAGTTATTATGTGTAAAATACTGTGTTGATGGACATTGAAAGAAGCATCAGGTAGGACCCTGCCCTTTAAGAGAATATGAAATGGTTAGGGAGCTCAGCCATTAGCAATTGTTACAGATAGCTGTACTGTAAGGTATAGTAACTACTAAGTAAGTGACACAGATGGTACAACTCACTTCTGACTGGGATAACTAGGAGTGGCCTCATTAATTCATTCAGAAGGAAACAGATAAGTGAGGGGATAAAGTCCCTGTCCCGAGGGCTTATAATCTATTAAGGTGTGACATACTGTAAAGAAAAAGGAATGATAAAGCGCCAGTGAAGTGAAGGAACAGGCACAATTCCAGCCAGATACTGAAAGATAGGATTTCTGTAAGTGGACCCGGAGGGGAAGACTTTCTAAGCTGAGGCCAAGGTTCTCCCCACAGGAAGTATGTTCAGGGGAATGTAGGGTCAAAAAAAGGAAGTTGATCCCTCAGAAAGTAGATGAGGTCAGCCTGTGAAGGAGAGGTCACCTAGTCTGAATGTCAGAATCAATTTACATTTTATTCCGTAGATCGGGGGGTTCCGTTAAAACTTTTGAGCAGAGGAATGGCACAACATCATATCCACTGATATTCCTCAGGTCCTTCAAGGGAGGGACAGTGAATACCATGATGTTAGTGCCAATTTCAGAAAAGATCTGCATAAGCTAGAAGCAAAAATAGTGGAACAGGGGACTTTGTTACTATCCTGCAGCACACCAGGGATATAAACTTTTTTATTTGATGAGTCTTTGGGAGGTATTAGACATTTTACACGAAAAGGAAATAGAGTTTGTGAGAAGAATGAGGAGGGAATCATACATTGCTGACATACGTGTATTGTTTAGAGAAGCTGGGTTTAAAGTTTGGTGACAATTTTGTCTAGTTGTTTGCCTTTGAAATATAGTTAGACTTTGTTTTACAGTATAATTTTGTTACATATACTTTGTTTTACAAAATAAATGAATTCCTAAAAAAGGCGTATGAGAATTATTTTTTCTTCAACTTAAATAAAATTTCAATATATTGGAAGAGTCTGTGTCTAAAGCCACCCAACTGTGATTTCCGTAAAGAGAAAAACATTTTTAAAAGTTAATTTATTCTTCTCAATTTATCTCTTGGATAAATGCAGATTTTTTCATATATACAATTCTCCCCACACCCCGGCTCTATTGAGATATAATTAATTGACTTGTATGTAAATTGTGTAAGTACAAGGTGTACAATGTGACGATTTGATACACGTATATATTGTGAAATGATTACCACAATAAAGTTAATTAACACGTTCGTCACCTCACATAATTAGTTTCTTCCTTTGTGCTGAGAACACTTAAAATCTACTCCCTTAGCAACCTTCAAGTATATAATACAGTATTGTTAACTATATTCACCAGGCTGTATTTTAGATTCTCAGAACTTACTCGTCTTATAACTGGAAGTTTGTATCCTTTGACCAGCATCTCCACATTCTCCTCCCTCCACCACCCCCAGCCCCTGGCAACAACCATTCTGCTATTTCTTCATATATACAGTTTGATTGAATAAATATATGATTGGGTTTTTGTGTTTTTTTTAAGAAACTTCTACCTGTCTTGTTTTAAAGCTGTACATTAACTGAAATTCCATATCTTATTGATTTCAGTCTCTAGTGGCCAGTGAAGCAGTCCATGCTATTGAGAATACTAATAAAAATACCAGATATACACATGGCAGTGGTTCAGAAAGTTTATGTAAGTATTTCTTCTTAAGATCTTAGGGGACTGTGAGGTACTAAAGAAATTTGTGTTTGGTTTTTCTGTGTGGATTTAATTTTTCTAAGTGGAATCTTTAAACATGGTCCCATGTAAAACAATTGGATTATAACAGTTAGAATTGCAAGCATGATAGCTATGACAGTACTGAACAAGGCTATATTAATACATAAATATACTAAAAAGAAACCAAAATGATACTTAAGAAATTATGCTCAGTGCTATAGAGTAGGGATTATAGAATTGGTATCACACTAGTTGAGTGAAACAGAAAAAGTCATAAAGGGTCAAAAGAATGTTTAAGATGCCCAGGGCCACCATGTAAGGTTGTGCAGGTTGAACACTGTACAAATCTAGGAATACCATTTACATTAGATGCTTTTTTAGTGGCAACCTGTGTCCAAGAGTATAGCTCATGGCACACTACAGTTGAATGTCCTTTGTTTGTATCACACTGATGGAACATGTGTGTGGCAAGCTCTTAACAAATATTTTAAATTAATTTCTGCTGGGAGATATTTGTTGAGGGACTCCTTTGTATCCACAGTGGAATAACAGACAATTTTGCTCTTTTTTAAACTGGAAGGGGAGATAGGAGAAGAGAAACAGAAAATAAGCATGTAACAAGGTGTCAGCAAACTATAACCCACAGGCCAAATCCAGCCCACTGCTTGTTTTTGGATAGCCTGTAAGCTAAGAATGGTTTTTCCATTTCTTAAATGGTTGAAGAAAACCAAAAGAAGAATAAGATTTTGTGACATGCGAAAATTACGTAAAATTCAAATTTCAGTGTCCACAAATAAAGCTTTATTCAAACACAGCCACACTCATTCATTTGCATATTGTCTATATAGCTTTCAGGACAGTGGAGTTGAGTAGCTCTGACATAGACTATGTGGCCCTCAAAGCCTAAAATATTAATTATCTGGTCCTTCACAGAAAAAGTTCGCCAATCTCCGATGTAAACAATTAAATAGTAAAACATAGGGTAATCCCATTGATAAGTGAACAACATAATATTAGCGTATAGGTTTGAAAATGACCTGAGAGAGAGGCAGCTTAGCTCAGGTGGCCTGGAAAGGTCTTCCTCGGTAGGTGACATGTCTGGGAGACCTACCCAGTAAGTGGCTGCCAAACAAAGGTGTGGGAAAAAACCAGGGAGAGGAAATGGCATGTGAAAAGGCTTTGAGATAATATGTGCCAAGTCCCAGAGTTTCCTTTAACAGGTATGATTTATAGGGGGATAAAAACACATTCATATTAATAATCACATCCATATTATTTTCAGTAAATTACTTGAGCACCAAAGGTCTATTAGTAGAAAGTCCAGAATCTTCCTTTTCCTCCTCAATCATCCCAAATTATCTCAGGACAAACTGAGGCCAGATTGGTCCACGTGGTGTCTCTGTCTCTTGCTGTCACTGGTCTATCTCTGCCTTTGCCGACCCAGGTCCTTGCTCTGGGTCACAACTTCCTTTCATAATTCAGAGCTTTCTTGATTCCCATCCTCTCTCTCCTGTTGTTCCCCAAAGCATGACCATAGTGCCTCAGGGCTGGAGGCACTTCTAGAGCAACTTCTTGTTTTGACGAAATCATTCCATCTCCAGGCATGCATTCATTCAATACAAATCTCTGTGTGTGTGTGTGTGTGTGTGTGTGTGTGTGTGTGTGTGTGAGCGCGCGCGTGCGCACGTGTACATAAGTATAAAAAAAATTCTGGAAGAATAAATGCCAAATATTAATAATAGCTATCAGAAATATTTGCTGAATGAATAACAACTAATCCACTGTTGATGGATATATTTCAATACTTCAGTATAAACAGTGCTTCAGTAAACACCTTTGTCATTAATTCAAGTATAGGTATTGGAAGGAGGAAAAATGATCACTTTGCATATTATATGAGTGCCTACCTGGAAAACACAAAAATAGAGTAACAAAGAGTTGAGTAAGGTGGCTGACTATGAACTAAATATAAACGAATCTATAACTTACTTATATACCAAAAACAATCAGGAAGAAAGTAAAATGGAAAAAAGATCCTACTGCCCCCCCAATATACATGTATACACATGCAGACGTGTACATATAGATACATACATACATATATAGATTCATTGTTAAATGTATATACGTGCGCACACAAATCCATATGATCTCTATGAAAAACCTAGAAAACTTTACTGGTGTACATAAATGAAGACAAATAAAAGGAGAAACCCACTATGGTTTTGAGTGGAAAAGCAATACAAAAAAAAGTGCTAGTCATTCTAAATTAGTTTGTATATTTAATGCAGTCCCAATGAACACTTAATGACTTTGAACTTCATTTGAAAGAATACATTTGGTAGAAGAGCTTGTAAAATTCTGAAAAATAAGATTAATAAAAGAAAATTTGCTCCAACCAAGTATTAAAACACATTATAAACCTGTCATAGTTGCAGGGGTTTTTTGTTTTAATTATACTAATTGTAAAGACACAAAGAAGCAATTATGGATAAACAAGAAGGTTCAATGTAAAGGAACTGAGCCTGGAAGTGACATCATTAGAAGGGAATACTGAGTACAGAAAGACACTCAGATATATAAGATCTAGTATCTCATAAAGAAGGCATTTCAAACAGTGAAGAATGTTAGACATTGTTCAATTAATAGGGTTGGAAAAACTGGTGAGTTACTTAGAAAAAAATTGTACTTAGATTACTAACATGTCTTTCTCCAAAATAAATTCCGGATACATAAAATATTTTAACATAAAAACACTGCCATAAACCAAGTTGAAGGCTAAATGACCAAATAAGAAAAAAAAATTCTTCACATATTACACAGGGCTAATAACACTAATGCTGCTTTTATAAGTAATCTATAAAATGAATCAAGAAGAAAAATGAGCAAAGACAATTGATAAAAATATAAAGATGGTCAATAAATATACCAAAAAAATGTTCAACTCACTGATAATCAAACATAAAGACAATTTGATATTATTTTTCACCCACAAAATTGCCAGAAATGTATAATTCACATGGATGGTATGGGAATGGAGCATGGGCATATTCATACCCTGCTAATGGAGGTATAAATTAGTTCAATTCTTTTGAAGGCTATTTGGCAACGTGCGGCACAACAGCACAACGTGCAGCTCTCCAAATAAATATTAAAATTAATTACATCCAGCTTTACAGAGCAATGCTATGAGATCATTAAAAATGATAAGGTAGGGCTTCCCTGGTGGTGCAGTGGTCAAGAATCCACCTGCCAATGCAGGGGTTATGGGTTCGAGCCCTGGTGCGGGAAGATCCCACATGCCACGGAACAGCTAAGCCTGTACACCACAACTACTGAGACCATGTGCCACAACTACTGAAGCCCGCGTGCCTAGAGCCCATGCTCCGCAACAAGAGAAGCCAACGCAGTGAGAAGCCCGCACACCGCAACTAGAGAAAGCCCGCGCGCAGCAAGGAAGACCCAATGCCGCCAAAAATTAAAGAAAAAAAATGATAAGGTAGATTTGAACTCATTAATACATAAAGCTGGCCAGGATAGATTATGTTTAGGAATGTTCCTGAATAGCTTGTATAGAATGATCTTATTTATGTAGGAAAAATATTATGTTAAAGTATGCACTGAAAAAGAAAGCACTAGAATATAAATGGTGACCATCACTCCTTGGTAGGGTTATATGGGTAATTTTTATTTTCTTCCTTAACCTGCTTTCCTTCAATCTCTATTTTCTTCCACAAACTTAGATTATTTAGTAATCAGAAAAAAGCAAAACTATTTTCATTTTTAGGGAAAAAAATCCCATCTTGTTAGTTAACTTGAAACATCTGTATTTCAAAAAGTAATTTCTTTTTTCTTTTTGTAGATCTAGCTCCTGGAGGTTCGGATGACTGGATCCATGACTTGGGCATCAAATATTCGTTTACAATTGAACTTCGAGATACAGGCAGATACGGATTCTTGCTGCCAGAGAGTTACATCAAACCCACTTGTACAGAAGCTTTCGCTGCTGTCTCTAAAATAGCTTGGCATGTCATCAGGAATGTTTAATGCCCTTGATTTTTTCACTCTGTTCCCATATTTTAATTTACTGATTCCAGCCAAACCAAATCTTTGTACCAGTTTCTTTTTAAGTTTTATCAGTTTTCATAAAAGGTTTTCCCATTCCTTGGTTTTGTCAAAGAACAAAATAAATGCTACCTTAAAATTAAGGCAGACAAGGGTTCACATTTCTTTTTCCTTTTTTTTTTTTTTTTGAGAGGCTAGGTACTGATTTTTTTCTTTGATTCGCGACATTTGACTAGACATCTCAAGCAATTGTAATACCTACTTTCATGCAGAGCATTGCATCCTGAACAAAAAAAGGAAAGGCTGTCACAAGTACATTAAAGATTTCTGCTCCAAATTTACAGTAAGTTTCTGCTAACGCCTTTAAAAACACACCCGTGCATTCCGTTTGCTCCACTGTAATAGACGATGGCCGAGAAAGCAGAGGAGTGTGAAAAACAGGACAAATACCGCCTGTCACTCCAGTTCAGCTGCTCAATAAAAACGTTGAGCGAATGAATGCAGTTATCTTCGACAACAAACGTGGCATTTTTGCATATTCACAACAGCTGTCTATTGTAAGAAATTATGTAATAAAAGTAGAAAACGCTTTCTCTTAAATCCACTGTTAATTGGGAATTTTATCTCTCCCGGGTTCCCGGTTTCTTTTCCAGGGCTAGCTCGCTAGGCACAGGTTTTTTGATTTCGACAGCACGCCTAGGAAGCGACGTTACGCCCAGGGGGCGCGTCCACAAAGGGGCGGTGCATACGCGCTGACGACTAATCTGGCAGCCGGAAGCTGCCTCGGTCTACAGAGGAACAGGGCGAGCTCTTGACTTCCGGCGGCATTTTGAGGCGATCCTCTTAGCGGCCTGATAGTGTTTTCCTTGTCTTTTCTTACTCTCCAGTCTCTCTTCGTTCCTTTTTTTCCTACGTCCCAGGCTCGCTTGACCCTGGCGAAGCGGCAGGTGGGTTCCGCTCCCCAGCCATCCCGGAGTCCCTCGGTAGCCGAGGACAGGTTCCCGGGAGCCGCGCGCACCTCCTTCTCGCTGTCGTCTTCCCGGGGCCAGGCGCGGGGACAGAGAGTCGCCTCCCCCGCTCCTTGGAGCGGCGGCGGCGGCGCCACCTCCGGACTGCGCTTGCGAAAGGAGCTCAGCGAGGAGGTAAGTTTGAACTCCGTGAATTGGCGTGGGTACCGGGGGAAAGGCGTTGGGTGGGCCCGGGATGGGGAGGCCCCGCTTGTCCTCCATCCCTGCTTGGGTCACGCCGGAATTTTGAGCTCTCCTTGAGCATTCCACCCTTAACTCTGCAATAGATCCCTGTGCTCCTGACTGGTTTCTCGCCCTGGTTCTGATTCTGGCGAGTTTGCCTAAGGGGGCAAGTGGATTCAGACTGGAGGCTTTGCTGGGTCACTACCATTTGATGTGAGCCTGGGAACTCTTGCGCGGTATTCGCATTGGTATGAGATGGAAGGGTGCCGGAGTATGGTCTTAGATTGAGAAGCTCCCTCTTTACACATTCCAGACCCGTTAGGGAAAGGTATCTTACTTTTGGTTATATTTGGTCTTGGTTATTTCCCGGCAGTGATTACGACGCAGGTGCTCGGAGTTGAGGAGTGCTACTTTTATCTTCACAGTCCCTAGGTAGTTACTTTTGGCAACTATCTGTCAGAAACCCGGAAAGGTGAATGAAAGGAGAGGCTCTGATGTTTGGCATTGTCTCTTTCTAAATAGCTTAAAATAATTTATGTGGCTGGAAAATTATTCAGAGTCGATATCACGTGAATGATATCGGTAGGATCTTGTTTGTGGAGCGTAGTGTCGAGCCATTCGGTTATATCCCGAGGTTTTCAGATAATTTGAGCTACTTTGAAAATTATGGGCGTACGCAACCTCTTCAGGTTTTTGATTGTTTTGAAGAAATAATTTAAAAGTTTGGAAAAATCTTCACACCTCAAGTTTTCAAAGTTTTGCCAAAAATACTGTTGCAGTAGATCTAAATGCTTATGCAGTACAATCCATGCGTATGTATGTGGTGCCGGTTATCGGAGTCTGGTTCTGCAGTGTTTGAAATTACTGACTTTAGAACCTAAGCGACAATGTTTTGGACAGTTTTGTGGACATATCTCTAGATTTTCGAATAATTTAGAATTTAATGAAATATTTCGATTATAACATGACAGTTTCACAAAGAGACTAAGAATGTAGGTGCAGGTATGTAGCAATTTGTGTCTAAAAATAGTTGTATTGTGAAACTAAGACTTTTACTGTGGGAATCTGGGAGGATCTAGTTTTTTCAGGTGCATGCCTCTTACGCGCTTCCTAACTATCTGGTGATTCGAAATGAACATTGCGTATGTTAAGATATGCAAATTTATCTAATTTTCATATTTATAAATTAAAACTAAAATCCCACAGGTGGATGCTATTTTACTTTCTGTACAAGTTATCAAACATTTAATAAGTTATCGGTGTTAACTTGTATTGTAATATGCACTGACATTTACATATAGAAAGCAGTTGTTTAACATTTATTTATAGAATTGGTTTTCAGTAAATTTTAGTCTTTCCTACCTCCCCCAAACCCCACTCTGCTTCTCATATAGAGTTGAGCTGGAGCTTTTTCAACAGATACTTAGCAGCAGTTGAAATGTTAACCGGTGTTGGCATATATAAAGTGTCTTCTATTCTCTTTTTGGTCGTTTTGTATGTTGCAGTTCTGTTTACTTCACTTTATAGTAGTTGCCAGCATGGGATATTCTCCCTGCATAGTCTTTTTAACAAAATGTATTTTCTGCACAACGCTACAATATTGCCTTCCTCACACCTGTGTAGTCAGTTTAGTGCTGACGATTCTGTTTTGAATTCAGTTTGAAATTGTTTTAGTCTATCTACATATAAGCAATTGGCAAGATTGTTCAAGAAAGTTCTTTTTTTCTTAAAATATGTTAAGAAAAAATTCTCTCACACTATGCAACAAATAAACGTAACTGTTTTTCTTTCAAAACTAAGAAATATAAATATGAAGAGGTCTTATTTTTAATATAACACTTTTAATTTTAGGATGCCAGTGGATAGAGATTTATTCTCCTACCAGTTAGTACCAGTAATTATGTAGCTTTAATTGCTTAGTTATTTCACAGTTTCCTAATATTATGGTGCTACTTATCCAGATTAAAGTGTTTTATGCTTTCATTTATGCTACCGGAAGATGAGAACTCAAAAAGATGTAATTGTGGATTGCAGTGAGAATACTAGAACTAATAAGTTTTATTGACAAGATTTTAGTAATCAGGATTCAGAAATAATTTAAAAAGAGGCCCCTGTGTTTCTCCCCTCTCAGTCATATTTATAGCATGAAGCTGTGAGTACATTGTGATATTTGTAAGTTTCCGGGGGAAGGAGGACATTTCCCATTTATTAAGACTTTTTGTTGTGTCTTAATAGGTTTAAACTTTGTGTCCCATGTTTTTCATTTTCTTTATGCCACGCGGCTTGTGGGATCTTAGTTCCTCTGACCAGGGATCGAACCTGGGCCCTTGGCAGTGAGAGCTCAGAGTCCTAACCGCTGAACCGCCAGGGAATTCCCTTCATTTTCTTTTTTCAGTTGAAAAAATATTAAAACTTCTGATATTTATTTACTCTACAAATGGAGAGGAGAAATAGGAGAATAACTCAACAGGCTTTTACCACTGTCACTCTGGCTTTGCTAATAATGCTCATGTTTGGGAAAGGCATGATAATGTGAGTGGGAGTGTGATGGTTACTTAAAACTAAAGAATAAATTGAAAACTGAGGGAAAGCCTTCAAAGTCTCTGAGATAGGGAAGACTTTAATATTTACATTTTTCTTATTGTTTCTAATTTTTCTCTTATATTTTGAAGCATTTACTTCTTATTGAAGCCTGTTCAGATATTAATTGAAAAACTTTTCCTCCTCTCATTCAAATCTACATTTTATTCTTTTGTGGTTTATCTTTCTCTTTGGGCCCAAATTTTTAGAGTGAAAATTCTAATCATCATGTTAGATGGTAACATAGTTTTAAGTTAGTATATATGAGCAAATGTTTTCCTCGTGTATTGTAGGTTATGTGTATATATTTAGAAAAATGGGATTTAAAATATTATATTTTGTATTTGCAGGCATAAGGCATTTTATCTGTGCAAAAATCATAAATGTTTCATAATAATATTTAGATAATTTGTTGACTACTGATAGAAGTTCCTAGATAGATGATCAGAAAAATTTCTGTTTCTGTCAATTAGAAAAGTTCAGTTTCTACTTTTTCTTTTATTGCCTCAGGGTTTTTTTTCTTTCTTCTTTTTTCCTGTCTAGGACCTCCCTGTAACCTAGACCTGGTCCTCAAACTCAGTGTCATTTTAGGCCAAGGTCTGACACTGTTGGACTCTCTAAGAAAAGAGAATACGTCTTTACTTCATTGCTGTTCTTCCCTAAGTTGGAAGACTCAACAGTAGCAGAAGTAAAACTCCTGGGATAATCACTATGTAGGTGAATCTTGTAGTTCTTGATGTCACCTGTAAAAGCTACTTTGTCTCTGTTGGAAGGAACTTTTTTAGTGTCAAGAATACAAGTAAAGGGATAAGATTGGATCATTAGTCCTCACTTGATTGTCTGTCGCAGTCCAAACCCTTTGAAGCCTTCAAAGCTTATGTTAGGGATCTAGGATGGGAGAGAAGCTGTGAGACCCTTGCTTTCCAGCGGTAGGTCAGAGGAAGAGAGGAGTGCTGATTCAAACAACAGATTATAGGTGGGGAAGAGAAACAGTAGAGTTAATAATACCTGGAGCCCTCAGAAAGACAAGAAAAGAGATATGACCAGTGTTTCAAGTATAATAATAAATAGCTTGTTGCCCCAGTTGTGCAAAACACTACTGTTGATTTTTTTTGGAGGAGGGAGGGTGTGTTTGGAGTTATGGGCATGTTGGGGATAGAGATTTTGGGGGCAGACCATTTCCACTGATAATGGAAGGAAAAATGTAAGCTTAGGGTTACTTGTCTTGATGCAGTGTGGTGGGATGGTGTGCCTGTTTCCCAAGTTGTAGATAACTAATAATAACTAATAAGAAACTTTTAGAACACATTCATTTTTAAGTTTATTAATAAATGTTTTTAAAATTGAATTAATGAATGAGGATTTCAATGTACACCTGTCTGTTTTTATAGTAACAGATAATGAGACTTTAAAAATTTGTTTTTGTTCTAACTTTTTCCATACATTTTGTTACATGTTTACTTCTTATCGAATCCTAGTTATAAATTATAAAAAAGTGTTTTTCTCAGTTAATCAAAGCTCTACGTTTTCTAGATCTTTCTCAGCTCCACTTATCGCTTATCTTGGCTTTTATTTATGTTCAGTAAGTCAAATGTACATGTGGAATTTACCACCTTTTCCTTTATAAATTCACATTTGGGCTGAGAATAAGCTCAAGAAAAGTTAAATCAAAGATTATCTTACAATACTCACTCTAGTGTGGAGGGTGGACCTCATAGTTCCTTACTTGATGAACAGTTGATACATAAGTGATTTTATGTTGCACAAATTCTTGTTCACTTATGTGACACTCTGTAATTTTTTTAAATTTGTAATTACTTTAAAGTTACCTTTTTTGAATCACTAAAAATTGATTGTAATCGTAATTAATGATTACATTGTATATTAGAAAATAAGAATATAAAATTTTCCAATTTAAAACTACCGTATTGTATCATATCATATTTTCCTTTTGGTTCATTACCTGTTAATTTGTCAAATGTCCATATTCTTTGGACCTTTTCAAAGTGTGACTTGACAAGAAGTATCTAACTGGACCAAACATTGTAATTTTTTTTTTAAAGTTTTGATTCTGTACTACCATGATTTAATTTCCTTTTAAGTGATAGGACCTTACTTTGAAACCACATTAAAGAGCATTTGTGAACTTTATAGAGACCAGTTCTTTACCAAATGGAACTTTTACTTCTTTAGTTGACATCATTCATTCTAGTAACTTTTGACTACTAACAAAATTTCAACTAATATTTAGTGTATAAAGTGTGATATGGTTTAGTTCCCTTTTCTTTCTCTTAGGCAGTTCCTACCCACTTCCCACAGTAGTGTACTCTCTAGATTATTCTAGGTCTAGAATTTAACATTGTTTTCTAATGTATATCATAGTGCTGATATTTTCATTTCTAGTTGAATCACCTGATTGTATATTTTAGTTTCTAATGTTTTATTTACTTTTGTAAAATATTTTTATAATTCATCTTTCTTTTCTTGTTAATAATAATGGTAAATAGCCTGTTTATTTCTTTTAGCATCTTTGACTTTTATGTCAATTCAGTGCAGTATAGATTATCAAAACATCTTCCCTTTTTCTAGTTCTACAGCCTGTCATATTTTGAAAGAAGGTCACTTATCAACATTGAGGGTTTTGTTTTTTGTATTATTGCAAAATAAATTTCCTGATTATGCTGTTCTTCTTTGGCTTCTGTAAGACAAAGAAAATATTTAAATAGTATTTTTCTCCCAAGCTGATTTTTGGGACATAGCTGATGTTATCACTTAAACTGTGTAAAACATAATTTCTACTCTGACTAAAATTCTTACCTGATTTTATTTTTGGCAAAGCTTTCTTTAACCGTTAACTAGTTGATGGAGAATGATAGCACAGCTTTCTTTAAAAGACAGTTATTAAATTTTGAAACAACTTTTATAAGGAACTTAGAAACTAAACATTTTATAGTGTGTTTTCTGAAATTGAATGTACTATGGAAACTTAACTGTGTGAGTAGAATCTTACTCTGTAGAAGAGGTAAAATTCTAGGCAAAAGATTCAAAATTGTTCTAAATTCACTAATAAGGTATGTCTTAGAAGACAGTTTCTGTTTACCTCTGTTTACTTGTGACCTCTCCTATGGCTTTTTTCTTCTGAGAAAAATCCCCTGTAATTTTGCAGTGTTATCTTATCTACCATTTTATCTACTTGTAAGTTATTGGCTCAGTTATTTAAAACTGAAGAATTTTACAGTTTGCCTCTCTCTTTTTTGGTTAAAGTAGTACAAAATGTCAAAAATTAGAAGGAAGGTCACAGTGGAAAATACCAAGACCATATCTGATAGCACATCCCGAAGACCCAGTGTATTTGAGAGGCTTGGACCCAGCACTGGCAGTACAGCAGAGGTGAGTTGTCACTAGTACAGTCACAGGGGTTCTCTTGAATTCCTGTTCTTCAACTTCTTATTTATATCACAAAAGTGAATAGGTTGTTGTATTATAGGAATATTGGTTTAGTAAATTTTTTTAAAATGTGTTTCATAAAAAAGGAGTGAGATGGGCATTAGGGTTTATGGGCTTTTTTTTTTGATGTTTTTATTATTTGGGGAGTAATATATCTCAGGTTAGTTGGAATTTTGATAGCATTTATTTAAATTTTGTCCCACTAGCATCTTTTTTTCCAGAAATAAATATGACTAAATATGAAATTTACATAGTAATATCTGTCTCTTAGACACAGTGCCGTAACTGGCTGAAGACTGGCAACTGCCTCTATGGAAACACATGTAGATTCGTACATGGCCCTTCACCCCGTGGTAAAGGTTATAGCAGCAATTATAGAAGGTAAATTGAGAACTTTGAATTGTTCATATACTATTAGAAGATGGCTTTTGTAATTTATCTAGTATAAAAATCTGAAATACTACCATATGTTTGGTCAGATTTTCTATTTTGGTGGTAGTCTTATCAACAGCAAAGATCGACAGGATCTTTTTAGTTGTTAATTTCAAGATTAATAGAGATGTTTGCTTTAAAATTAATTTGCTCAAAAATTTGTTTTTTTAATATACGTATGGCTTACTTTCGTGCCCTGCCCCGCAATTATGTATTAAAGTGCTGTTTAAGACGGCAGAATTTCATGGATTTGCTTTTAGTGAGGAGAGACTACATTCAACTCTTAAAATAGTAGAATTTAAATAAGTATAATTTTAGCTTTTTAAGATGTTCTAAATTCAAATCGTAATTACAAAAGATAATCTAATGCAAGCTCTGTAGGTTAAAATGCATTTGCCAAATCTCTTATCACAATATATTGAGGTAAATGAAAGTATGTATTTATATGTGGATAAATGTACTACCTATTTAGAATATCATTTTTCCTTTAATAAAGGCAAGGCTAAATTAGACTTTCCTAATAAAAATCTTTTATTTTTCTTTTGGCTCCCTCATGATGATTTTGTTATGGTGTTTAAAGATGTAACATACATAAAGATTGTCACAAAAGCAGTTTAAACTTGATTGGTAAACAACTGATTTACCTAGTCCTAAAATTGAATGTGCTGATTGCTTTGGCTTCAGCAACAGTGTAAAAACTGAACATTAGCATTTGGAGATTTCCTTTTTAATTGGGTGAATTTTTGTGTATGTGTATGGATTTTGAAGTTTAACAGAACTTAAAATTCAAAACCTTAACATTAGCTGACTTTCTGTTCACTTAAATGTTGTACATTTTTAGGTTACTTGTGATGCTGAGTACTCTGTTTTATTTGTATCTAGATTGTCATCTGTCCCTTCTGTCAATGTGGGAAAGTTAGTCTTTATAAGTTTAATACCTGTATAAACAAACACATACCTGGAGAAACTGTTTCAATAATTTTAATGTTTTGCTTATATTATTACTGTAATTTTAATACATGCTTTACTTCATCTGTGACATTAACATACTCAAAATTTTTATACGAGAGATGGTTGTGAGGCAAATGGGCAGAGAAATTTGTCTAAAATGGAAAAAAATAGTGTCATTACTAGATTTAGAATAAAGGATTTTTTGTTATAATTTTGCTATTTTGTGCATTTTTTCCCCAATAACTTCCTTCGTATTTGTGTATTTTCCCTTGTTTTTTATAAGGAAGAAAAATATAGTTCATAATATGATTCAGAGATGGAAAGAAAAGTAATGTATTTCAGAAATGCTTACTTAGTCACAGATCATTTAAGTCACTGAGCATTCACTGTATGTAGAGCATTCTGTTAGGTACTCTTTAGGATAGAAACAAGTTTATTACTGTCTTATTATATGAAGGAAACTAGGGTACATAAAATTTACATGTGCATCATAATTATAATTTAAAGCATTTAAGTGCTGGTTCTTAATAAGAAGATCCATTTACCAGTTCAGCTTTAACTGTTAAAACATTTAATATAGATCTATAAAATGTGCATGTAAATGTTAATGAGCTCCTTTAAAGTGAATTGACTGAAATTATTTTTTCACTAATCATGTGATTTGTATTAATGATTGATAAAGGACTCGATTTGATTGAACAGCTATTACTTGAAATAGATGTCAGTATTTTTGTAATCTGTTTATATCTTTTAAAAACATTATACACATTTTTTTTTGGTGGCTAAAGAGGGACATGTCATTCCTTAACAACTATTGCCCTCTTTTAATGGTGCTCTAGGAATAGTCTATAAAGGCAGTGTGTTTTTTACCTCTGCTTTATTTTTCTCACTTAGTGATGGTGTGAAAATAATTGAACATCCATTTATCAAATTGCTAATATAAATTATGAAGCTTTACCAGTGTTAAATATAAATATGTATATTTTTCCTTAATTAAAAACGAGTATAAAAGCAGAGTATAAACTCACTGTTGAAAATCTTGCTTTGAATTTTTCAACTACTTTCTACTCTGAAATAATTTCAAATTTAAGAAGAATTGTAAGAATAACATTATTTGCTTTCATTCTTGAGATGCATAAAATATTTTCACAGTTGTTGATGTTGCATCCAACCATATACGTGTATAGATGATAATACTGTTGTTTCTAGATTAATTTTGCAGTGCTGTGGTTTAAAACTTTACCTTCCTACTCTTTGCTTTCGAATATAACTAATATATTTATGTGATTCATAGGAAAACAAATTAAGCTATTAATTACAAATTCCTTTCTCTCAGCTCACCTATAGTTTCTTATTAATATCACCAGTACCTGCCACCCCATGGAGTTTTAGTGTATGCATTTTGATTGGTATTGGGAGAAAACTTGTAAGTGATGCTTATATTTTTTTATATATTAATATATAAACAAATTTATTAATTGTTTTTCTGAACTTTAGGAGCCATGGATAGTAGAAAAACTATATTGAGATTTGTGAGGTTATTTCTGTAAATATATTCTTATAAAATGTTATATAAATATAGATTTTTGTTGTTTTGTTTTGTTTTTTGTTTTGTTTTTGTTTTTTGGTTCAAAGGTCACCAGAAAGACCTACAGGGGATCTTAGAGAAAGAATGAAGAACAAGCGCCAAGATGTGGACACTGAGTCCCAGAAACGAAATACAGAGGAGTCATCCTCACCTGTTAGGGTAGGAATGAATTTCCCCAAACAAAGTTAAATTTCAGTAGTGATTTATTATTTATGTTCTATTTTAAATATTATCTTGTGTGCTAAATATATGGTAAATGTGTAATATTGCATTACAGTGTTCTATATGGATAATGTAATTTAGAGGGAAAAAGTCCTCTGGAAAAACTCATAATTCTTACCGTTTTAGTTCTTGGTGGTAGTTAAAATGAAGGGATCTGGTTGACAGAGCTCAAGCTGAACTTCATAGGGTTTCTGTGCCATGGTGGACATCATGAGTATTTAAATGTATTCTTAAGTTTTCGGAATTCAGCCAGCCATCGTTTCCTGCCTGCTTCCAAGAAGGGTTGAAGTGCCTTGCAGTACAACACTTTTAAATTAAAACAGTGAAGGCAAGGCATGGTGGTGACAGAAACTGAACTAGAAAGCACATATGATCACAGAATTTAGTGGTAAAACCAAAAGAGAAGCACAATTTATGATGTAGTTTATTGATTAAAAGAAAACATAGATGTTTGTCAGGAATGGAAATTTCCCAGATCTAATTTTTTTTTTAAAGAAATTTATCGTGCTCTTGTGTGTGCATTTGCAATGAATTTATTGAGATACAGTTCATCCATTTAAAGTGTACACTTGGGCAGCTTTACACATATTCAGTCATGCATCCATCACCACAGTCTATTTTAGAACAATTTCATCACCCCAGAAAGAATACCCATAACCTTTAGCGGTCATTTCCCTAGCCCCTCAGTTGACCACCAGCCCTGGGCAAACACTATTCCAGTTACTGTCACTGTAAATTTGCCTATTCTGGATATTCATATAAATCGAGTCATACAATATGTGAGTTTTTTTGTCACTAGTTTCTTTCACTTAGCATAGCGTTTTCAAGGTTTGTGAAAGATTAGGGGATGTATCAGTATTTCACTTCTTGTTTTTGCCAAATAATATTCCATTGTATTGAGATATCACATACTTTTTATCCATTCATCAGTCGATGAATGTTGGGGTTGTTTCCATGTTTTGGCTCTTATGAATAATGCTGCTATGAACATTTGTATACAAGTTTTTGTGTGGCCATATGTTTTTATTTCTCTTGAGTTTATATCTGGGAGTGGGATTGCTCAGTCATGTGGTAACTATGTTTAACCTTTTGAGGAACTGCTAGGATGTTTTCCAAAGCAGCTGCACCATTTTAAATTCTTTACATCAGTGTGTGAGATTTCCAGTACTCCACATCTTTGCCAGAATTTGCTGTTATCTAATTTTTTGATTATACCTATCGGTAATCTCATTGTAGTTTTGACTTGCATTTCTCTGATTGCTAGTGATGTTGAACATCTTCTTGTGTGCTTATTGGCCATTTGTATATGTTCTTTGGAGAAATGTCTATTCAGATCCTTTGTCCATTTTTAGATTGGGTTGTCTTTTTATTGTTGATTTGTAAGAATTCTTTATGTATTTTGGATCCAAGTCCCTTATATATATGACTTGTAAAAATTTTCTCCTATTCTGTGGGTTGTCTTTTCATGTTCTTGATGGTGTCCTTTAAAAAATGTTTTTAATTTGATGAAATCCAATTTATCTATATTTTTGTTGTGCTTTTGGTGTCACATTTAAGAAACTGTTGTCTAATTCAAGGTCAGAAAGATTTATGCCTATGTTTTCTTCAAAGAATCTTAGAGCTTTAGCTCTTACATTTAAATCTTTGATCCATTTTGAGTTAATTTTTATTTATGGTGTGAGGTAAGGGTCCAACCTCATTCTTTTGCATATGGATATCTAGTCGTCTCATTATAGCCTTTTTACGAAAGTTACTGAATTGTATAAGCAGCAACCTCTTTGATAATTTTAGATATATAGAAGCTTTCTTTTGGCTATTTTGATCCTTGAAAAAAAGCTGTGTCACAGTTTTATATTATGGTTTGTAAAGACATCTTTGGGGACTTAAAGTAATGCAGTTTTAAGTATGTAGCTTTCTAATGTCTGATACGATACATAAAACCGTTTTAAAAATCTCAAATGGTAGTTCTCAGCTGGCGGTATGTATCAAAATCCTTTTGGAGGAGAAATGGTCTTTTTCAAAATACACACGCAGGTACTTTACCCTTAATCTACTGAATTAGAATTTCTGGGTAGGGGCTGAGCATGTGTATTGCATTTTGAAATAACTTTTTATTTCAGAATAATGAATGGACTCCATGGTTTGCTGGTATATGTTTAACAACCACTCAGAAAAAAAGAAAGCCATACTTTGTAGGATTTACCAATTTCTTTGGTGTAAATACTCCCATCATGGTCAGTTTCAAGCTACTAAAATGGTATCACTGAATACAGAGTTGGGAAGTGTGGGAATACACACACACAATAAATGTAATTAACCACAAGAGTAAAGTGTACTAAAATATTTGGGAAGTGAGTTTTGAATAATTAGTACTGTTGGTTTTAATATTACTTATTTAATTGTTAGTTTTTATGATTTAAGTTTTAGTTACAGCTTGTGCAGTTCCTAAAAATTTAACAGTTAGCTCTTGTGAGTCAGTGTGAACTGGCTCCAGCATACCACTAGGTAGATTGTACTTAATGTAAAGGGCAGACATCTGGAATTCATATTCTGAACACATTACTTTAGGAATTGTTATTTAATGCTACTGTCAGTTTCTTTATCTGTAAAATGGAGGTGATAGCTATATTATTGTGTTGCTGTGAAGAAAATATATGTAAAACAAGTATCATGACTGACTCTTCCAATGTGACAGCTTAATAAATGGTATTAGAATAGCTCTTAGCCTTTTTTCTCAAATATAAATTGGTTTTAGGCTCTTAATAGGAGATGAATATCGGCATCGGAGATTGAGGTTTTTAACAGATTATCTAAGTGTAAGTAGTTGTTGATTGTAAAGGTTTATATGTTCAGCATATCATTTTAGTAGACAGCAAAGTTGGTATTTTGTTAAGACATTTAAAGCCTGGTTCTTGCTTTCCTTAGATGAGATAGTCCTCAAAGGCACTTAACTTCATGCACACCTAAGGGATAAAGTCTCAAGATTCAAGAGCAGTCAGGTTTTAGGGAATTCACTATCCAAACTTAGAGAAAACTGTTAATAAGTTAGGATAGCAGGTATTAATTATTTTGAGTGCTATATCTGGCACGAAAACAGGTGCTGATCATTTCTGTGGTACATTCCCTATTGTAACATGTGTGAGTCTTGATCTTCACATAATGAATTTCTATGGGAAAATCAGATGTAGTTTATGTAGGGGCAAGTATCGCATAGATAACATAGCATGGCTAAGATAGGATGTGTGTGATTTTCTGCAAACTAATTCCACCGTTTCTCTGCTATTGACCTCAACTCCAATGTGTCTGAGGTTGATAAACCCTGAACTTGTGGAGAGACCAATTCATAAATAGGTAAACTGTAATGCTATAGACTCTGGTAGTATGTCAGAGAGAGGAGAGCAGAGCTCACAATGGAGGGAATAAGTAACTGCCTGGGGAACCAGAGGAAAATGACATTTGCACTGGATATTGAAGGATAGATGGGATGAAGGAGGGAATGGGTGAGAGTCTAGGAAGAGGAAGAAAACCAACACAATAACAATAAGGTGTTTTAAAGGACTTGTGTGTTTGAGAACCTGTGAAGCTGTGCACCTAGAGTGAAAGAATTAACAGCATGTGTATGTGAGATGAGGGCTGAAGAGATCTATCTTGTTTACCAATTCATCTCCAGACCCTGGAACTAGTAAGTTCACTTACTGAATAAATGAAAAGTGATTCTGATGTGCAGCCATTGTTGAGAACTCCTGATGGTCTCAGGTCTGCGCTGTCCAGTGGGGCTGTTGAGCACTTGAAGTGTAGCTAGTCTGAATTGAGATGTGCTGTAAGTATAAAATACATACTGAATTTCAAGGACTTAGTATGAAAAAAAGAAAGTCAAATATCTTGTTAATAATTTTTTGTGTTCGTCATATGTTGCATTGGCAATATTTTGGACATGTTGGCTGGTCTAGGTGATCAGAACCATGCTTAACATAATGGAACTGAATTTAACATGGTGAGAGGCTAATTTGAGGTAGTGTCAGTAGGATTTGATGACCAAAAGAATGAGTGGAGGGGAGGTGTTAAGCCTAACTACAGGCTTTCCATGCTATTAACTGAGATGGAAAGGCCCCTTTTGTGCACTAGACTCATAGCATCACGGACTACTAACTTTTGGCACTGTTTTCTGTATTTGCACAGACAGTAGTATGCTATTTTAGAACAGTTATGAAATAATAAACATATTTTTATGGTACTGGATACTTTCCACCAGTCTATAGAACTTTTCAAATGCAGTCATTGAATTGTGTTTTCTTCTTCTATAACAGAGACTTGTTATTTTACATAATTCGAGCACACAATTAAAATAGCTTTGAAAGCAAAATTAGACCTGTGAATATAGAGTCAGGAGGAACATTCGAGCATTTGTTGATGATTAGGGCATGCATTTGCTATAGGGAATCTCTGTCTCTTAAGAGAAGCTTTGTGGCCACATTCAAGAAAGTATAAAATAATTCATCATTGTGGGAGGATATCTAATAGTTTAGGATTTAGAGATGCACTGTGAGCATCCCTTGCTCACCTTGAAATCTTACCTTAGAGCAGATGGGCAATGGTCTGAGTTTATTTGTATGAATTGATCTTTTAAAACATGTTTTTCTTTTTTAAGTTATAAAATACATTATACATTTACCATTTTAAACATTTTTAAGTGTATAGTTCTGTGGCATTAAGTATATTTACATTGTTATGCAGTCTTTATCACCATCCATCTCCGGTATTTTTCATGATCTTTGTTTTTAACGTCTTAATCTTTTTTGTCAATCTGCTTTCTCATATATGAAATTAAAACCATTGGAATAATGTTTCAACTGATCTGTGTAATATATTTAAAATATTTTTTCTTAATCATTTTAATGACCTTCTCTGGTTCCAATAATAAGTCATTTTCAGAAGTTTTTCTTTTGAGACTTCAGAATGATGTTCCCTTTTCCTTGTCCGGTATTTTTTCAAAGGTCATTTTTATCATTTCCTACCCCACCTCAACCTGATGACTTATCTTCAGACAGTCTATTTAGACTTGATATTTATCCTCACCTCCACTCTGGATCTATTTAAAATGACTACTATGCAAATTACTTTTTCAGATCTCAGTCTTTAGCTGAATCGTAAGTTGATTATCCAACTTCCAGCCTCTTTCAGATATTTTATAGGCTACCATTGATGTTGACTTTGCACACTACAGTTGATTTTGACTTTGCACACTACAGTTGATTTTGACCTACCCTTAGTGCTTGGTTCTCTGGTTTTCTGAATTGAGAACTAATTTCTAGCATGAAGCTTTCTGTCTCTGGGAACTGTACCTCCCAGAATGTATACATAATTATTAGCTTTGCTTTGTAGTCCCCTACCCAGTTCTATTCCTGTCCCTCATTTCCCTCCCCCCACCACCTAAAAAAATTCCCTTGTTCTTTTTCTACATCTTGATATTTCTGGCTAGATGAGGAAAAAGTTTCACTGATAAGGAAGGAGATAGGACTATATGTGTTATAAAAAGCTGACTCATGCAATGGAGGGCTTTAACTTAAAAGGCCTTATTAACAGTTTTATAACCATCCTGAGTAAGTCTCTTGCACCAATATGTCACAAGTTATAGTGAGAACCAAGTGAGGACGTACATGTGAAAATTCTTTGGAAAGAATAAAACACAGTAAATGTAAAACAGCAAGAGTAGAGAGTCACCAAATTAAAAATTTGAGAATGAGTATAGGATTAAGTAGAACACAGGAGTGTTGTTTACCCATTTCAAAGGAAAAGGTTTAGAAGAGAAGGGGAAGGGTGTAAGTGGAGATACAATATATACCACCTGGTAGGAATTTGATAATGTATATATAGTACATGATTGATTACTGTGATTTTTAAATTTAGATTAAAATGTTCATTTTATATAAAAATGTCTTTAGCCTTGTATGATCTGCAAATACATAATATTTTTTGATAGTATTAAAAGGAGTTCCAGTTGCCAAACCTTGGCGTATAACAACCATTTATTTTGTTCATGGATTCTGTCAGGAAATCAGAAAGGGCACAGTAGGCATGGCTTATCTCTTCCTTTATGTCTGGAACCTCAGCTAAAGTATTAGGATGCTGGAGGCAGGAATCATTTGAAGATTTTTTCACTCTCATGTCTGGTTGTTGATGCTGGAAGTCAGCTGGAGGCCTCAGTTTCTATGTGGACCTCTTTGTATGGGTAGCATGGACATTTTCTCTGATGGCTAGGGGAGGGGGGGGGAGAGAGAGAGAGAGAGAGAGCGAGAGCTGAAATCTGGTACTAGGTGTGCTTGTTCCTACTGGGGTGCTGTTTTTTTTTAGGCCCTCTCAGCTGACAGAGCAATGAAATATATGAGTGTATACTAATTGGTGTATATGCATATATCTATAAATATTACAGGCAACCGTCTTTATCTGTATTGAGCTAAACATGAGTTCTTACTGATGTCTCTTAACTCTAATCCAGTACCACTATTTTTCTTTTTTTTTTTCTTTTCCCTCAAATGTCCCTTCCTTAGCTTGTTGGAGGTCTTTATATTAGATCCTGAGCTCTGTTTAAAAGTTTACTTTATAAAATGTGTTCATTTTAGGTGTACCGTTTGAATCTTGACAAATGTACACACCTGTATAACCACCACCACAATGAAGATACATAACATTTCCATCACCCAGAACATATCTTCATGTCTTTTTAGAGTCAGTCCTCTCTCAAACCAGGCTCCTGACAACCTCTGATCTGTCATTATAATGGAATCAGATATTATATATTCTTGGGTCTCGGTTCTTTTAGCACAATACTTTTGAAATGCAGCCATGTTGTAGTATGTGTCAACAGTTTGTTCCTTTTATTGTGGGTTACTGTTTTATTATATGGATATGTCAAAATTTGTTTATCCATTCCCCAGTTGATGGACATTAGAGTTGTTTTCTGGTATTATGGCTATTATGAATAAAGCTGCTATGAACATTTGTGTACAAGTCTTTGTGTGGACATAGTTTTCTGTAGGTAAATACCTAGAGGTGGAACTGCTGAGTCATATGTTATGTGTATGTTATGTGTCTTGGCTTTATAAGAAACTGCCAAGTAGTTTTCCCTAGTGGTTATTCCATTTTACATCCTCAACCCACAGTGTATGAGAGTTTCAGTTGCTCTACATTCTTGCCAACACTTGGCATTGCTCTGCTGGGTATATAGTGGTTTTAATTTGCATTTCCTTTTTTTTTTTAATTAATTTATTTTTGGCTGCGTTGGGTCTTCGTTGCTGCGTGCAGGCTTTCTCTAGTTGCGGCGAGCAGGGGCTACTGTTCGTTGCGGTGTGCAGGCTTCTCATTGCGGTGGCTTCTCTTGTTGCTGAGCACGGGCTCTAGGCGCGAGGGCTTCAGTAGTTGTGGCGTGCAGGCTCAGTAGTTGTGGCTTACGGGCTCTAGAGCGCAGGCTCAGTAGTTGTGGCTCACGGGCTTAGTTGTTCCATGGCATGTGGGATCTTCCTGCGCAGATTCTTAACCACTGAGCTTCCAGGGAGGTCCCTTAATTTTCATTTCTTGATGATTAGTGATGTTGAGCATCTTTTCATGTGTTTATTGGCCTTTTATAATTTTTTTGTGAAGTGTCTGTTTATGTCTTTTGCTTATAAGTTGGGCTGTTTGTCTTATTACAGATTTGTGGCTCTTATATGTTGTGAATACCACCAGTCATTTGCAGGATATGTGTATTGCAAATATATTTTCCCAGTATGTCACTTGCCTTTTCATTTTCTTTGTGGAGTCTTTTTTTTTTTTTTTTTTTTTCTGCACCGTGCAGCATGCGGGATCTTAGTTCCCTGACCAGGGATCGAACCCATGCCCCCTGCAGTGGAAGCACGGAGTCTTAACCACTGGACTGCCAGGGAAGTCCCTGTGGTGTCTTTAAAGATATCCTTTAATTTTGATGAAGTCCAATTATATCCTGCCTGTATTGACACAGCTTCAGTAGTCCTTGATAGTTTCTTTGTTTCTGTTAAGATGTTCCCAGCTCATTGTATATATTTTATATCTATCCTCTACTTGGAGTCAGCCCTTTTCCCCTACGTACAGCGCTGGTTCTTTTATTGGGAGATGGTATTTCAGGACTACTACTTGGAAACCACTAGTTTAGTTATTTTTAGGGCTTTTCATTGTATTTCACCTAGGAAATACATATGTATCTTCTCTTTAAAAACATGCACGCAAACATGAGTTCAAATAGTTCAAATTTAGAATTGCAAGACTTTTACCTAATTCTTTGATTTTATAGCTGTATCACTTTTCTCTTATGCTGAAAATTTTAGTCCCTGTTGACATTCATTTGCATTATCTTACATTTAATAGTTCCAGAATAATAATTAACAATCGTATTACTAATAATATGATTACTTCGAACAGTTTAAGATGTCTTGGTAGTTCTTAGGATATATCCCGTGAGGGAAATATCTGTGATATATGTTTCTTAGGAAGAGATAGTCAAATTATTGTATTTTTTAAAAATTAATTTTTATTGGCGTGTAGTTGATTTTCAGTGTTGTGTTAGTTTCTGCTGTACAGCAAAGTGCAAATTATTGTATTTTAAGTCACTTGAACAGTTGTCTGTGTGGTTAAACTACAAAATTGATGAAGTTGGGTTGATTCATTTTGATTTTAGTTTTAGGGATTTTTTAAAAATATAATTTTGTTTTCTAAGTATATAAAACATTTTCATGGTTTCAAAGTTATGAGACTGATGCCTACTGGGCTAATGAGGTATCTTATGTTTCAAAGTTAAATCTACAGAACAGGTTACATTCAGGAAAGTCTACCTTTTATCTCTTGATCACTCTATTTTTTTCCCTATAGGTAACCTAAAAACTAAATTATTGGATTATCCCGCTACTTTAAAATACATATACACGACTATTTGCAGGTGACATGATACTATATATAGAAAACCCTAAAGACTCCACCAGAAAAACTTTTAGACTAATAAATGAATTCAGTAAAGTTGCAGGCTGTGAGATTAATATACAGAAATCTGTGCCATTTCTATACACTAATAATGATCTATCAGAAAGAAAAATCTATTTACAGCAGCCTCACAAAGAATAAAATACATAGAAATAAATTTAGCCAGGGAGGTGAAAGACCTGTACCCTGAAAACTGTAAGACACTGATGAAAGGGATTGAAGATGACACAAATAAATGGAAAGATATACCGTACTCATGGATTGAAAGAATTAGGATTGTTAAAATATCCATGCTACCCAAAGCAACCTACAGATTTGTTGATTCTTTCAGAATTTCTACATAGACAATCATGTCATCTCTAAACAGACACTTATTTCTTCCTTCTCAACCTGTATACTTTTTATGTCCTTTTCTTGTTTTATTGCATTAGCTAGGACTTCCATTATGATGGTGAAAAGGAATGGTGAGAGGGGACGTCCTTGTTTTGTTCCTGAGGTTAGCAAGAAAGTTTCTCACCATTAATTATGATATTAACTGTAGGTTTTATATAGATGTTCTTTATCAAGTTGAGGAAGTTCTCCTCTGTTTCTAGTTTGTTAAGAGTTTTTATCATGAATGAGTGTTGGATTTTGTCAAATACTTTTTCTTTGTCTATCGATATGATCGTGTCTTTTTTTTCTTTTTTAGTCTGTTGATGTGATGAATTACCTGAATTGACTTTTGAATGTTGAACCACCCTTGCATATCTGGTATAAATCCCACTTGGTTGTGGTGTATAATTATTTTTATATATTGTTGGATTTCATTTGCTTATATTTTGCTAATGTGTTCGGGAGTTTTGCATCAATGCCCATGAGAGATCTTGGTCCTTTTTTTTTTTCTTGTAGTGTCTTCATTTAGTTTTGGTATTAGATATTTAGGTATTAATGCTGGCCTCAGAATAATTCTGTAAATATTCCCTCTGCTTCTGTCTTCTGGAAAAGACTATAGAGAATTGGTATAAGTTCTTTCTTAAATGTTTGATAGAATTCACACATGAACGCATGTGGACCTGGTGCTTTATATTTTGAAAGGTTATTAATTATTGATTCAATTTCTTTAGTAGATACAAGTCTGTTCAGATTGTCTATTCTTGATGTGTGAGTTTTGGCAGATTGTGTCTCTCAAGTAACTAGTCCATTTCATCTAGGTTATCAAATTTGTGGGCATAGCATTATTCATAGTATTCCTTTATTATCCTTTAAATGTCCTTGGAATCTGTAGTGATGTCTCTTCTTTTGTTTCTGATAGTGGTAATTTTTGTTTTCTCTCTTTTTTTCTTAGTTAACCTGCGTAGAAGCTTGATCTTTTCAAAGACCTGGCTTTTGGTTTTGTTGGTTTTTCTCTGTTGATTTCCTGTTTTCAGTTTCATTGATTTCTGCTCTAATTTTCTTTATTTTTCTTCAGCTTACTTTAGATTTCAGTTGCTCTTCTTTTTCAAGTTTTCTAAGGTGGAAACTTAGATTATTGATTTTAGAGCTTTCTTCATTTCTACTATATGAATTCAGTGCTGTAAATTTTTCTCTAAACACTGCTTTCACTGCATCCCACAAATTTTGATAAATTGTATTTTATTTTCATTTAGTTTGAAATATTTTAAAATTTCTCTTGAGATTTCTTCTTTGACCCATGTGTTAAGTAGAAGTGTGTTGATTAATCTCCATATATTTTGGGATTATCCAGCTATCTTTCCATTATTAATTTCCAGTTTAATTCCATTGTGATCTGAGATTAGACATTATATGATTTTTGTTCTTTTAAAAGTGTGTTTTATGGTCCATAAAATGGTCCAGAATGTTCCATGTGAGCTTGAGAAGAATGTGTTTTCTACCTTCATCAGGTGAAGTAGTCTATCGATGTGAGTTATATCCAGTAGATTGAAGGTGCTTTTGATTTCAACTGTGTTCTTGCTAATTTTCTCCCTCATGGATCTGTACATTTCTGATAGAGGGGTGTTAAAGTCTCCAAATGTATTAGTGGATCAGGTATATCTCCTTGCAGTAATATCAGTTTTTACTTCATATATTTTGACACTGTTGTTAGGTGCATATATACTAAGGATTGTTATGTCTTTTTGAAGAATTGTCCCCTTTATCATTATGTAATGCCCTTTTGTCCTTGCTAACTTTCCTTATTCTGAAGTCTGCCTGTCTGAAATTAACATATCTACTCCCACTCTCTTTAGCATAGTATATCTTTCTCCATCCCCTTCCTTTTAATTTATATGTGTCTTTATTTTTATAGTTGGTTTCTCATAGACATCGTATAGCTAGCTGGGTCTTGTTTTTTGATCCACTCTGACAATCTGTGTTTTAATTGGTGTGTTTAGTCTATTGATGTTTAAAGTAATTATTGATACAGTTGTATTAATATCTACTGTAATTGTTACTGTTTTCTATTTGTTATACCATTGTTCTTTGTTCCTATTTTTTGTCTTCCACTGTTTTTGTGCCTTTTATGGTTTGAATTGAGCATTTTATACTATTACATGTTCTCTCCTTTCTTAACATATCAATTATACTTGTTATTTTTACTTTTTTTAGTGGTTGCCCTGGAGTTTGCAATTACATTTACGATTAATTCAAGTCTACTTTCAAATAATACTATAGCACTTCACAGGTAGTCCAAGTACCTTATAATAACAAAATATTCCTAATTCTTTGCTCTGGAATATCTTAAGTGGTATCAGGATTTTCTGCTCTTGAAAGGTTTGGTAGAATTCCCATGTGAAACCACCTGAGTCTGGTACTATTTTATGAAGAAGTTCTGTAAGTAATTTATTTTTCCAGTGGAAATTAATAGACTTTTGACTTTAAGTCAGTTTTGTTAATTTTTTTCTAGAGTATTATGTACTTTGTCTAGGTTTTTAAACTAGTTTGCATAGAGTTGTGCAAAGAAATCACGTTTTTCTGTTTTCTCTGTTCTAATGGCTACTTTCACATTGTCATATAGGATTTTGAATACTTGGGCGTTTTCCCTTTTTTCTTCATTAGTTTAGTCAGTGGTTTATTTGCATCAGCTTTTGGATTTATATATTAGTTCTTTCTCTTTTCAACACATTTATTTCTCTTTATTAATTCCCTCCTTGGTTTATTGTATTCCTTTTCTTTTTTGAATTGGTGGCATATTTATTTACTTATTTTCATATGCACACACGTATTTAATGCTATAAGCATTTTTCTGATAACTGCTTTAGCTGAATTCCATGGATCTCATATATCATGCTTTCATTGTCATTATTTTTAAGGAATTCTCATCTTTAGGTTTGTATTTCACCTGTGGTCCAATAATTGCTTAATGGCATGTTTAAAATTTTTCAGATTGAAGAGCCTTTTGTTTGTTTTATATGTGTATTCTTTTCATTTTTTAAAAAATAACTTCTATATTATTGCTTTTTGTATTTCTTTTTCTCAGATTTGATGAGATTTTCTTTGTGGCCTAAGATATGGTCAGTTTTTCTGAATTTTCTGTATATGCTTAAAAAGAAGGTATATTTTCTATTTTTTGGCTTTCAGGTTCTAAAGTATATCTGAAACATCTGTTGTTTTGATCTCCTGTAGTTTTCATATCTTTGTCTACTTGATCTATCTTGGTTTGAGAATGTCTTTTAAAGTATCTTGGTAGTAGTATGCTTCTGTCTAGTTCACTCCCCATCTCCTGTAGCTGTGCTCTTCATTGCTGTATTAGTCGGTACATAGATACAGAAATATTAATAATTGTTCTCTCTTCATTGTAATTTTTAAAATATGGTGCTTGGAGATGACCAGATTTTTGTTATCTGTTGACAGTTTTTTGAAGTTTATAATCTTATTTGTTTTTTTGTGACTCTGCTTATTCGGAGATGAGCTAGTATAATTTTTGTGACCACTTCATAAAAGAAAATCTCTGATAACCCTATTAGGGGATTTTTCTTCAGTATAGTATAAACAAAATAAACTACAGTTTCCTTAGTGTAGATCTAAGTTTCTTTACCGTCTGTGTTTCTGTAGTGTTGAAAGGATCTGAAATTGCACATCTGTGAATCATTTAAAAATTTCAAAATGTCAGTTATATCTGTCGTAAAAGCTATATACTGAGCTAAGTTGTTGGGCTAATATTCAGGCCAAAAAACCTCAATAAGCATTGTTCATTATTTAAAAGTTTTTAGCCTTGATCAGAAGTGTCCAGTTGAAAAGTTTTGAAAACATTAAGGTGAGAACCATAATCTTTTAAAAATTAATAATAGCTTTTTGAATTGTTAATAGCTTTGATATAATATGTGATAGTAAATGACAGAAGAAAACTTTGGATTAACATTAACTTTAACTCGAGCTGCTGAGAGAAGGGTTTGACATGCTTTCTCAAGAATGTAAACAGCAGCAAAACAAGGACAGAATTGAAACCAAGGATTGAGCAGCAAGTGTGAAAGCTGGTAGTGACTTTAAGACTTTTACAGGTATTAGAGCTAGTCAGACACTAAGCCTTGGGCCCATCTGTGAAGAGAGTACTGGTAACTTGGAAGATGGAGTTGAAGAGTTTATCCAGAATGCAGCACATAAAAACAACGTTATAGAAAATATTGAAGAGGTTCACAAATGTGGAGGAAAAACTTAGAAAACCTAATGTACATCTAATTGGAATCCCAGGAAAAAAATAGAAAATGGGAAAGGCAATATTGAAAGAAATAATGGCTGAGAATTTTCCATTATTGATGAGATATAAGCCTGCAGAAAGCACAATACATATCAAGTAGATATTATATCATAACTGCAAAACATGAGAGGCATAGAGAGAATATTGGAAAACCCAGAGATAAAAGTCAGATCTTTCTACAAAGGAACAATAGACTGATACCATCAGTAACAATAATGGAAGCCAAAATACAGTGGAATGATATTTTCAAAGCTGAAGTGAATGTATGAACCCATAGTTATGAGCCCAGCAAAACTGCTTTTCAAGAATGAGGATATAATAAAGAAGCTTTCTGGTAAAATTGAGAGTGTTGACTACCAGGAGACCTTCATTACTCAGAGAATGTCTAAAAGGATATACATCAGGACGATGGAAAATGACCTTAGAAGGAAGGTCCAAAATGCAACAGTAAAGGTGAACAAAGAAAACGTTTACTAGGTCGGAAAGTGTCTTTTTTTATGGCCTATTGCAGTTGTCAGAAGTGTGGCATTGTACTCTGAGGAGGTGAAGTGTAGTACCAAAGGTATAGTATGTTACTTTGAACCCCCCACAATCCGTTCAGTTGTTTTCATTTTGAAGCTGCATTTTGGTTTGGGGAGTTGACCCCAGATTCACTGCTAGACCCTCATTAGTCTAGTCTAGTCATAATAATCCCATTCTCCTTGCTAATTCTGTTGATTCAGGAACCAGGCCTAATTCATTTAGCCTGTGGCTATTATCTTGCTATCAGTTATTGATTCAGATGTGGCCATGTGACTGAAGTTGGCCTACTCAGACTGAAAGAAACAATTCTTATTTTGTGATTGGAGAGAGGCACACACTGGGTGAACCTAGATTGCTTGTCATCGTAGTAAAAGAAATATGCCTTAATGTGAAGTCAACAGTAGGAATAGCAGAGCTGTAAGAAAGGAAAAAAACAACAGGAAAATTTGGTCTCCAGTGATTTCACTGTGTTACTACATCATCACCCAGCCCTGAAGTTTACCCTATTTCTAGACTTCATTTTATGTGAGATTGTAATTTAAATTTATATAGCTTATAAGATTATAGTTTCTTATTTAAATTCTACCCCAAACTCCCCACCCCCCCACAAAACAAGTTCATTAATGCAAGAATAATTTCAGTTCTATACTAGGAGAGGTGGAAGCTATATGCTCTATGCTGCTCTGGCAGGACTAGGTTAATTTCAGTTATCACATTTTATTGAAGCAACATTGGCAAATTAGTGTGCCCAGAGAAGATGACAGAGTAGTGAGGGGTATGAAAATTGTGAAATATTCATGTATGATCAGTGTGTAGAGTATCTTTGGCCTGATATAAGAAGATATTGAAGAGATTTAGTGACAGTGTTGAAATATTTAAATAGCTATCATGTGGAAGAATTATTAGATTTGTTTTGCACGATTCTAGAGGTCAGAACTAGTTCCAATCAACAGAAATTCTGGAGAGGTATAAAAGAGTTGTGATCAGTGTAAGAAATAATTTTCTAATATTTAGAACTTTCTGAAAATGGGAGCAAAGAATGCAACAGTGGAGAGCTATGAGTGGAGACCTTGGGAGTAAATCTTTTTTTCCGTGAAATTATTCTATTAGAGGACTTCTATAACTGTACAATATTTAGGAAAAACATTTCAGCATGGGGTAGGAAATTGAATTATATTACTTCAAAGATCCCTAACATTTTATTATTATGGTTGCTAATCCAGTTAATATTGGTTTTCAATTCTTTTTGCCTCAACACTTCTTTTTAGATTGTATTCTTGGTAATGCCTCCTTACTAGCTAAAAATAAAATTTATAATAAATATAATCTGTCCATACATATAATGTTTAAGAAATAAATGTGAATGTAATATAAAGTAGAAATAAAGTGAAAGTAAAGTTCACAATTATTTATTGCATTGCTGAAATGTAAGAGACATTTAAAACCATACATTTTTCCTAAGTTAGGCATAGACTTATTTGGCAGCAAAACCTGATTTTAATTGATATGAAGCTTATTATACAGTCTTTACCCAGTTGGTGAATTCATATGTTTTGCTGCAGAAATATCAGTATATTTGATTATAGGTTGCTGCTCCAGACCCTACTGGCATTGTTACTTAATATATTTTGAAATCCAAATAATTCTGAATTCATAAAATATCCCATGGGTACTGGCTAAAATATTGTGGTTCTTTAACAAGTATTTCAACATGTACATGTTCCAGAATGATTAATTTAGAATACGTAATAATCAAATGGTTGTACCTCTAATTAATATGTTTGCATATAAGAGCAGTAAGATGATAGTCCATTCTATTCAAGAAATTACAGGAAGGTGAAAGAGCAGACCATGCTGTACTACATGGGACAAGTAATACCAGACCCTTTATATTTGAATATGATCAGAGAAAGAGGGAAATAATTTTATTTTACAAGGAATAACATGCCTAAACAAGTTATACACTATTGAAGTGGAAAAATGAGGAAATACAACATTTTAAAAAATGACCTAAGCCTTAGGTGTTATCAAAATAATTTCCTCTATTATGATTTGAGGTGGGATAGTGACAAAGTATTAGGGAAAAACATATCTCCTAACTTGAAATTCCACCACATATTGAAGCCTGCATTCAATCTCTAGTACTTAATAATAGAAGTTATATGTGATCTCTGGGGGCAGTATTAGAGTCATATTGGAAAACAATAGGTAATACAAAAATTATATAATTTCAATATGTAGGGTAAATATTATGAAATACATAAATTATTAATGGAATTTATTGAGATTATTATATCTGTTTCTAAATCTGTTAAAAATATTCTGTTACAAGCTTGCAGATTATTTTGTTTTCCAGTACCAGAATTACTGCTCTGAAACCCTTTTCAACTACATTTGTAGTTGGTATTACAACTACATATAGACAAATGTAGTCTGATACCTTATAGACAAAAGAACCCAGAACATATCATTCAGTAATTTGGAGAGAACTTTCTATGAAAATTTTTTGATATAGCACATACTAACGTATATTTATAGTGGGTGTAATCTACAGAACATTCAAAAGTTACCTGGGATATAGAATAGCTCTTCATAGATATTCCACAAAATGTGTTTTAAGAATAAAAATAGATTGTGTTCCTTTTTCTCCTTTGTCTTATGTACAAATAGGAGTGCATTTCTTTTTTCTTTCTCTTTTTTTGACCTTTTACCGTTTTGTCCTGGCTGGTACAATTATATAATCTTTTAATGATATTTGTCAGCCTCTGTTGTCGTACCAGCAACTATATATGTCATTTAGCAGTAATGCTTACAACATGACTTCATACCTAAATAAGTAAAATTTAGGGGCAGTTATATGCTAGAGTTCTTTAAAAAGAAGACAAAGAGAAATTAATTTGTGTTTTAAGCAGCCAAATTTTATGTCTGGTAATGCCCAGAAAGAACTCTCAGCACTTAATGTCCTTGTGTGTTAGTGTCTTTCATAGTCAGGATTTAGTGTTAATAAAAGTGAGACGTGGGGGAAAGATAACAATTCCATGACACTGGTTATTTTCTTACCGCCTAGTAAAATGTGGTTTAGAGTCTTCATCTTATGTAACAGGATATGTAATTAAATTTTACGAGCTGAATCACTGTTGTCCTGCTTTGTCTATAGGCTACTGTTATACCTGGAATAAAATGTAAAACTTTTTGGTTTTTAGCTGAAATGTAAAGGTAACTTTTCTAACTATTTTAGTTACCATTTTGGTTTCATCAAAATAGGGAGAATCTCCTCTTTTAAAGCATTTATAAAATTATTAGATGAGTTTGGATTTATCTTTAGCTGTAGGTAAATGCTTTTACGTTAGTATATGACAAGTCTTAGATCAGCAGTTATATTTGAGAATCTACTGTGAACGGTGTAACCTTTTTAAGTCATTTTAAAATATAGTCACTTACAATTCCTCCAGTTGTACTTTATCCGTTTTAAACTTTACCCCTGTAATTTTCACGTAGAAACTGAGTATGTAGTATACTACCAAATGCTTATTATTCAATTTTCGTTGTATCTTTTAAAATCTTAGTTACTTCAAACATTTACCGAGTTGCCGTTCTTTAGTAAAATAGATAATAGTACAGTCTTTTCATCGTGATACTCTAGAACCTGTTACTTCCTCTACTTACTGGATGCGTGATTATTTGCAAGACTGATTCTTTAATGAAACAAAGATGAAGTTAGAAATATTCTGTATTATGGTAACTACCTCATGTAGTTTTTATAAATATAATAACCCATATGTATGTATGTACTTTTTAGAAAGAATCTTCAAGAGGGAGACATAGGGAAAAGGAAGACATAAAAATCACTAAGGAGAGAACTCCAGAAAGTGAAGAAGAAAATGTAGAATGGGAAACTAATAGAGATGGTGAGTTTCAAAAAATCTTTGTTTATATAGTCAATTTATTGATTATTCACTTTGTAGACTTCCTTGGGCTTCCAAACACTTTCCAGCTATAGTTTCAGAATTGTCTAATTGACTTGTGTCTATCTTACTGAGCTATAAGGCAGAAAATGGCATATAGTAGCAGAACAAAAGCAAAGAAAGCTATTCTCCCTAGAACTTACTGTACAGCATCACAGTCCTTTGGAATTTTATTACATTTGTAAATTTTTAAGTTCCTCAGTACCAAGATTTAAAAGAATCTAAATTTATGTTTATTGTTTTGCATAAAATATTAAAAGTGAGATTCTTAAACCTTAAAGACCTAGGAAAATTATTTCTAAAACATTGTTGGATTTCATCTTTCAAGAAATTGAAATCAGATGATAATTGAGACCTGGAATTTGTTCGTAAGAAATTAGCAAAATTATTTTTGAGTCATTGTCTTTAACAAGTAAGCATTTACTTTCCACACCATGAATGTTCTCTCTTCTCTACTTCTGTGATCTTCTGGAATGTGAGCACTGTAGCCTCACACTACCAAATACAGAGAAGGGGAACTCACATCTGTTGAATGTGTTGGGTGTGCTGGGCATTTTAATATAACATATAATTACCTCATTAAATCAGTAGCTTTGTTACTCTACTTATAGATGACAAAACTAAAGAGTTTAAGGATGTAAGCAACTTCCTCATCAGATAGCTGAAAACTTAAACCAGGGGCTAGAAAATTATAGCTGTGGGCCTGCCACCAGTTTTTGCAATAAAGTTTTATTGGAGAACAGCCATGTCTGTTGGTTACATATTTTCTGTGGCTGCTTTTGAGCTACAATAGATGAGTTGAGTACTATGACAGCCAAGAGCCTGCAAGCCTAAAATGTTTACTACTATATTTAAGAACTATCTCTGAAAACTTACTAATACTTGAAAAGTACCTTAAATGGCTGTCCAGTAATTTGAACATCAGTACTTTTTAAGGAAATCCGTTCCATCTTTATACAGTATTGTCTGTTAAAACGTTGCTTCTAAGGACAAGTAGGAAACTTCTCTATGATTACTTCATGCGACTTCATAAATAAATCTAATACCTCCTACAAAATAGCAGTAAATAAAATATTACAAGCCTTAACTGTTCAAGGATGAATGGCTAACTTTTCCTAAATTCTAAGGGATTAACTCTTAACACACTCAACATTTTTTTTCATTTTAATTATTTTTGTATAAAATACATTCGGAAATATATTGGCTGCTTATTTTTCAAAATAGAAACTTCTGTTCCCATTACAGTAATGCATGCTAATTGTTGAACATTTTAAAGGTTCAGAAAAGCCTAAGTTAGTTTGCTCCTTTTCTTTATAGTAGCTCTTTCAAACCCTCTCCTTAAATCTCAAACCTTCCAGCCCCGCCTCTCACTGTTGTGGCCTCTCCCGTTGCGGAGCACAGGCTCCGGACACGCAGGTGCAGTGGTCACGGCTCACGGGCCCAGCCGCTCCGCGGCCTGTGGGATCTTCCCAGACCGGGGCACGAACCCGTGTCCCCTGCATCGGCAGGCAGACTCTCAACCACTGCGCCACCAGGGAAGCCACCTTTATCCACAGACTCTTTTCAGCTTCCTGCCACCACACCTATAAACTAGTCTTTCATTCACATCTAAACTTTTTCACTTCCCTCTTTTTCTTTACAAGGGGCCTCCCTCCTGCTGCATAAGGTTATATTCCCCTGATTTCCTCCCGCCTCTGCAGTGTTGTTCATTTATTTTGCCTTCTCTTTTACAGCTTTAACATCCATCTTGGCACATTTTCTCTTTTCCTCATATTATTTAGAGCCATCACCCTGCTTATTCCCACTTTACAACCAAATTCTACTTTTTCCCCTCATATTTATTCAGTCTTCTGACCCTTGTCTTCACTAAAACTGTTCTTTAAGGTCACAATAACCTCCTCTTTGCTGAATAAAAGGAGACATACTTGTCTCCTTCTTCTATAACCTTTCTGCAGCATGTGACACATCCCAGAGCCTCTGTCTTCTTGAAACACTTTCCCCTTGGCTTCCATCTATCATTTGTCAGGTTTTCTGTTCTCCTGTTGAAGCCCTTTGGTCTTACATAGAGGCTCCTTGTATGCTGTCTATCCCTTAAATGTTGATTCCCAAGGCTTCGCTCACACTATCATCTTTAAAAAACGAACGTGATTTTACTACAAGAGGCTTTTATATGTGAAATTCTTTTAAAAGGTGAGTAAATGTCTCTTAACGTAGTTTTACATACAGAATACATTGCTGTTTCTCTTACTCTTTCTCTTGAGGTTCTGATTGTTGTGTACCTCTGTGGTTTTTCTGTTTTAAGGAATATTGAAGCATGGAGTTAGACTGAGCTCATTTAATATATTTACCTTCTGCATTTTCAGTCTAAAGTGAATAGCAATTTTAGCTAGACTCAGAAGAAGTTGATCTGTGTGAGTAATTGTCAAACTTTTAGGTCTCAGGACACCTTTCACTCTTTTTATAGACCCCAAAGAACTTTTGTTTTGTGGATTATCTGTTTCAGTAGTCTCCATATTAGAAATTGGTTCTGAGAACATTTTAAAATATTTATTAATTTATTTAACAATGACAGCAGTAAACCTAACATATACTTTTATGGAAAATAGCTATGCTTTGCAAAGCAAAAATAGAAATTGGAGGAGGGGGCAATGTTTTACATGTTTTTGCACAGTTTTGGGGTTTTTTTTGGCTACACCGCTAGGCTTGCGGGATCAGTTCCCCAACCAGGGATTAAACCTGGGCCACAGCAGGAACGCGCCGAATCCTAACCACAAGACCACCAGGAAACTCCCTGAAAATCTTTTTAACTTCTTAAAGTGAACTCTTAACTGGCTTAATGAAAGACCTCTAGATTTTCATATCTGCTTCTGCATTCAATCCGTTACTGATATCACATATCATGTGACTTCTGGAAAACTCCACTATATACTCAAGAGAGAGTGAGTAAACCAGGCAAATAATGTAGTATTATAGAAATATTTTTGATCTCCTGGAACTCTAGAAATTGTCTTGGGAATCCTTAGGAGTCCTCAGACTACTCTTTGAGAACCACTTGTCTCTAGAAGCAGCTTCTAAAATTTTTAGTTGTTTCCCCTTTACCAAGACTTCTTTTTTTCTCATTTTCCATTTTTCTCTCCAGATGAAATCATGCTCCCAGGGCATCATTAACATCTATGTGTTAATGACTCCAATATCTGGAGCTCTTAATTGAGGCATCTGCCAACTGGATGCCTCCATCTGAGTCCCATATCTTAAGGGCACCACTTTCCTACTGGTTTCCCAAAAGCCTGAGAGTCATTGTCCCGTTGTTTTGTTTTTTAATTATCTACTTTATACATATTAGTGTGTATATATCAATCCCAGTCTCCCAATTCATCCCATCCCCACTTTCCCCCCTTGGTGTCCATACGTTTGTCTCTACATCTATGTCTCTATTTCTTCTTGCAGACCGGTTCATCTGTACCATTTTTCTAGATCCCACGTATAAGCGTTAATATATTTCTTTTAATATTTGTTTTTCTCTTTCTGACTTACTTCACTCTGTATGACAGTCTCTAGGTCCATCCACATCCCTACAAATGACCCAATTTCATTCCTTTTTATGGCTGAGTAATATTCCATTGTATATATGTTTATCCATTCATCTATCGATGGACACTTAGGTTGCTTCCATGACCTGGCTATTGTAAATAGTGCTGCAGTGAACACTGGGGTGCATGTGTCTTTTTGAATTATGGTTTTCTCAGGGTATATGCCCAGTAGCGGGATTGCTGGGTCGTACGGTAGCTCTATTTTTAGTTTTTTAAGGAACCTCCATACTGTTCTCCATAGTGGCTGTATCAATTTACATTCCCACCAACAGTGCAAGAGGGTTCCCTTTTCTAAGAGTCATTGTTGATACTACTTTTTCCCCTCAACCCAGACATTTATGGAATTCTGAACATTTCTATCTACTGAATGTCTTTCAGAACCATCTGTTTCTCTAAATTACTACTAATATTCTAGTTCTTAAGATATTTGTTGCCTATAAATATATTTTATTAAATAACCTTCTAACCTCATGCCTTGAGATTAGCCTTGTCTCCTAAATCATTCTTCACTTAAAGGCAGAATACTCTTCACAGAAATTTTTTTTACTGAAGTATAATAATATGTTCAGAAGAGTGCATGATTCATGTGTATAACTTACTGAATTTTCATGAACAGGACAGCCTTGTATAACCAGCACCCATCAATAAATAGAAAATTATTAGTATCCCATAAGCCCCCTTGTACTCCCTTTCCAGTTACTGCCTCCCAGCCCCCATCTCCCAAAGATAACTGCTGTCCTGATTTTCTGCCACCATGGATTAGTTTTGTCTGTTTTTGAGCTCTATATAAATAGAACCTATAGCATGTACTCTTTTTGTGCTTAGCTTCTTTTTATTTTTTAATAAATTTATTTATTTAATTTTTGGCTGCGTTGGATCTCTGTTGCTGTGCACGGGCTTTCTCTAGTTGCGGCGAGCGGGGACTACTTGGTGGTGCGCAGGCTTCTCATCGCGGTGGTTTCTCTTGTTGCAGAGCACAGGCTCCAGGCGCGTGGGCTTCAGCAGTTGTGGCTCGTGGGCTGTAGAGCACAGGCTCAGTAGTTGTGGCGCACGGGCGTAGTTGCTCTGCTGCATGTGGGATCTTCCCGGACCAGGGCTCGAACCTGTGTCCCCTGCATTGCCAAGTGGATTCTTAACCACTGCACCACCAGGGAAGTCCCTGCTTAGCTTCTTTTGCTTACAGTATGTCTGTGAGATTATTGCGTATGGTTATAGTTCATTAATTCTTACTGGTATATAGTATTTCACTGAATGTGCCATAATTTATTCATTCTGTGGATAAACATTTGAGTAATTTCTAGTTTTGGGCTGTTATGAATAAGTTGCTATTACTATTCCTAATCAGATCTTTGGTAAACATGTACCCATTTCCCTTGAGTTTATGCTTGGGAGTAGGATAGCTGGGCCATGGAGTTTTCATATGTTCATCTTTAGTGGATAATGTCAAGTCAAAAATGATTCTTCTTTCTCTGTTGTTTTTTGCCTTTCTCATCTTAGCCATTCTGGAGGTGTGTGGTAGTATCTTTTTGTGGATTTAGTGTGCATTTCCCTAATGAGTAATGAAATTGAGAACTTTTTCACATTTTTGGCCATTGTACAACCTGTTTTATAAATTCTACTCTCGACTTTTGCCTACTGTTTTATTGTGTTACTGTTTTTTTAATTGAGTATTCTTTATATATTCTGAATATGAGATCTTCATCAGATATATGTATTGCAAATACCTCTCTCATTCTCTGAGTTAGAGTGAGCTTTTAAAAGAATAAATTGGTTCATTTCATTCCCCTATTTAAAATTCTCTGATTTCCCATTGCCTTGAGGATCAAGTACAAATTCTTTTGTACCTACAAAACTTTTCATTATCGGATTGCTTTCTGTGTTTCCAGCTCCCCACTCCCAAGTCTTTGTTTTTATTTGGTTCCCTAAATTTATCATATTTGTTTACCATAAGAACCAGTGCAGTAATATAAAAAGCAAAAGTATCATTTCAGTAGAGGAGAAAATGAATGAACATATTTTGGCAATCTTGGTGGTATGTACATCCTCCTAAAATAAAGCATAAAATCCAGAAGCTGTAAAAGATTTGATTATATAAGGATTCAAAATTTTTTGTGAAACTAAACACGCAAGTGATCTATTAAAAATAGATCACTGTAAGAAAGTATTTGACGTGTGTAATGTGTAACCATATAATAAAAGCACTGTATAAACCTATAATGAAATTCCACAAATATATAAGAAAAAGATAGTCCAGTTGGAAAATAGGGAAGAGAAACAAAAATTGGTTACGAAATTCATAGAGGAAATAGAAATGGACAACAAATGCTCAGCCTTACTACAGGGAAATGTCAGTGGAAAGAGAGATAGCATTCTTCACCCATCAGATTGGCAGAAATGAAAACTACTAGTATCATCAAGTGGAAGTTTACATTGGTAAAGCTATTTTGGAGTATAATTCTGCAATATTAAAAATAAAAATCATACTTACCTTTTGTCCAGCAAATCTAGTTTGTTCTAAAAAAAATACTTGCTCCTGTAAACTAAGGTAGGTATCAAAATGTTCATTGAAGTCTTGTTTATAATAGCAAACTATTGAAAACAAAGTAAATGTCAGAAGGAAAATGGTTAAACTGTGATATGTTCATATCATGAAATGCTTTGCAGATGTTAAAATGAAGATGTTTTACCTTTGTGTATGACATGGAAAAATCTTTCTATGGGGCAATGTGTGTAGAAGAGTATAAATATAAAGGCTTATTTTTATATCTATTGAATATGATTACTTGCATACAGTAGATTGCTGGAAGTAAAATTGTCATATTAAAGGGTATGAATGTTCTTAAAGCTTTTACCCATACTGCCAAATTATTTTCCAGGCTAGAAATATTAGTTTACATTGCTACCTCCAAAGAATGAACATGCCTGTTATCTGTGCCTTTGCCAGTACCAAATATTATAATTAGGGAAAAAATGGCTCTTTAATACATGAAAAAGGCTTATTTATATATCATTTGTGTTTCTTTTTGTGTTTATATTTGTTCATGTCCTTTGCCCATTCTTTTAATTAGTAAGAGTTCTTTATATATAAAGAATGTCAACCTTATGTACTAGATGTATTTTTGTTACATATTCTTAAAAAATCTCTGCCTGTTAAATGTGCCATTCTAATTATATTTAATATTTTCCTGATGATTTATAACAGCTGATTCATATAGATGATTCTAAGGTAATTGTAATGATAACCTTAAGCTGTAAGATACGAGAGACATTTTCTAAACTTATTAAATGGTTTGACTCCTTTCTTAAAATAAAATTTTATTGGAGTATAGTTGATTTACAGTGTTGTGTTAGTTTCAGGTATACAGCAAAGTGATTCAGTTATACATATACCTATATCCACTCCTTTTTTTTTTTTTAAGGATTCTTTTCCTGTGTAAGCCATTACAGAGTACTGAGTAGAGTTCCCTGTGCTATACAGCAGGTTATTTTTAGTTATCTATTTTATATATAATAGTGTGTATATGTCAGTCCCAATCTCCCAATTTATCCCTCCCCTCCTCAGACTCTGTTTTTGAGTCCTCTCCTAACGTTCTGTGCTTTCTGATTTTTCTTTTGTCAGACTGTCAGTTGCATTGTGCCTACTTCATAGCCCATCTCTTATAGATTGGGAAAACATCTTATGTTTGATTATAACAGATATGCATAAAGTTAGAATAAGTAGTTTCTGAGTGAAGACTTGAGAGCTTTCCCTCTAAGCAAAATATATTAGCTATAGTACCTTGACTTCGACATATATTTTAACTGCTCAGGTCTCCCCCTACCCGCACTTCTCCCTTGGTTGAGTGGTTAGGGATTAAAGACTGAAAGCCAATTTGTCATTTTTTTACATGTGTTCTGTATGGGTGATATTCCCAGAGAGCAGTTTTTAGATGAGCAGAACATTATTGATAATACCTTCAGAAACACTGTAAATCATTCTTCTCAATTAATTACCCTTTCCTTTGTTTTACCCTTAGTATTTGGTAATGAAATTTTATCTGTTAATAATTTAAGAACACAACAAACCGGATCATCGAACCCTACTATTCACTGATGTAAAGTGTCTCAACGGAGTGTAAAATCGTAACTAGAGATAGCCACTATTCATTTAATTAAATTCAGTATCTTTAATTATTTTGTGTAGTAAAAACTGCATGCCCATAAATATTTAGTAATTGCTTGCTGACTGAAAAGCATGATTTAGTCAGTGTTATGTATTTACTGAGGAATTATCATCCAGTATAAGATGAGTAATCAAGTTCTGTGACACAGATAATAAGATATGTAATTACCCTCTTAGTCCCCAAGCATGAATGGATAGTTTTCATTCTAATGTATTTACCTGTACATGCCAATGATGTCCGTTTGTTTTGTGCTTTAAGCAATCAGGTAGGACTCCTTATCTTTATTTTTTAGTTCTTCATTTTATTTCTCTACCCCAGGTTAAGAAGTGATGATCTTAAGTGCTAAAAGTATAGCTTGAGAAGGCACCTCAGTTTATAATCGGTCAAGCCCAGCGTGTTCATGTGTTAGAATAGAAGTCAGTGAAATTTCCTCCTCCAGGCTTTTGGCATTATTAGCAAATAGGTAGCAGTGCCAGGAGCCTCTGAAAACTACATGTTGTAATGAAATAGCTCTTCACACCACTCTTTCCCCACCCAAACCAACCCTCAGATTCTTTTCCTTGGAAAGGATGAATAGAAATAGATACATGCTATCAGGTCCATTGAAGAGATGGACAGTTCTAGTCTAAGAAACTAGTACAAATCACTTATAATGAAAATGTTATAGATCCTTCAGAAATTAGCTCATGTACACATTAGTATTAAAATTACTTAACTTTATTTTTAGATACAAATTACTTAGGGTATTAATTTTAAAAAAGCAACAAAACTATGGAAACAGTATTGCACACCTAATGTGACCTTAATTTAATACTGAGTCTTTAAGAAAATGAAGAAGATAATCATATCATATGCAGCATGAAATATTGAAGGCTTTGGTGCCTTTAATGCTTAGAATTTATAGCTGAGTGTTTTAATTGTATCTTTTTTTTTTTTTTTTTTTTTTTTGTGGTACGCGGGCCTCTCAGCGCTGTGGCCTCTCCCGTTGCGGAGCACAGGCTCCGGACGCGCAGGCTCAGCGGCCATGGCTCACGGGCCCAGCCGCGCCGCGGCATGTGGGATCTTCCTGGACCAGGGCACAAACCCACGTCCCCTGCATCGGCAGGAGGACTCTCAACCACTGCACCACCAGGGAAGCCCTAATTGTATCTTTTAAAAATTCCGTCTCCTAACCAAAAACCCAAACAGCCCAAAATCACTTCCAGAAAACCCAGGAACCTTAAAAATGTTTGTTTTCATAAAGAAATTAGCCATATTGGTTTTAATTCTTTATAGAAACAGTGTATATTTCTTTTATCTTTTTGAAGTATGTTGTTCTTGTTAAAGAATCTACCATTTTAATTTGTATAAAAAATAGTTGAAATTTTTTCTCTAATTTTTGGTATAGATAATTATAGTTTCCGACAAGTAATGGAACTTTTATTTTAAAGATTCTGACAATGGAGATATTAATTATGATTATGTTCATGAGTTGTCATTGGAAATGAAGCGTCAAAAGATACAGAGGGAATTAATGAAGCTGGAACAAGAAAACATGGAGAAAAGAGAAGAAATTATTATTAAAAAGGAGGTATGCTATTTATTGAAATTTGTTAGTAATTAACATCAAAATGAGTATTGATCAGAGAACTCATTAGCTGCTTGCTACATCTTAAGTTGTATTAGGATATCGATACTTCACATATGTTAATTAATCTTCACATTTCTCTATTAGATAAATAGGACATATATTTGTTATTGAATAAACAAAACTGAGTTTCTGTTGCCTGGAGTCACCAGCTAATGTAAAATGGGACTTGAATCTATATACATCTGGTTTTTAGGCCCATGCTATTTCTAGAATACTTGTTTCTTTTTTAAAGAGTAGAAAGATACAATATATTTGAATATAATTTTTTTTTCTGAGGAGATTTTGAAATTTCATAATTTTAGTTTGCTTTATTGATGTTAGTGTTATGTTGGGGCAGTTAGTATTGGTTAACAGCATAGGTTCAGGAGCCAGACTAATATTAATATGTGGTCGCTATCATAACACTTAATACTTCATCTGAAGTTTGGTATAATTTAAAAACACGTGCTTTGTTGTCTGATTATAACAACCCTGATTGGAAGAGTTTCTGAATTGAGTTACTGAATTCTTTTGGAAGGTTTCACCAGAAGTGGTTAGATCAAAGTTATCTCCATCACCTTCTCTAAGAAAGTCTAGCAAATCTCCAAAGCGAAAATCAAGCCCTAAGTCGTCATCTTCAACTAGCAAGAAAGACAGGAAGACAACTGCAGTATCCTCTCCCTTGCTGGACCAGCAGAGGTCAGTAGGGTGATAAATAGTGCCAGAATGAAATAGCTTTTTCTGAAGTGATATTCAAAAGAATTACTTGGTAGATTACATAAAGATACTTTTAATACATTCAGTATTTAATGTAAACTTTTTTCGTCTAAGAAAAAAGTGTGAAAAGTTTCCATTTAAAAGAAAATTATAGAGAACAATAAAGCAAAGGTCTGTGTCACATCTGTATATGCTTCAGAGCTTTTTATTTTTTAAGAAATAAACAACTATATTTCTGGTCCTTCCCTCTTGAATTTGTTGTTTATGATACCTATGCATGTGTGTTTATACTTCCATAATACGTATTATCTTACAATATATAGTATTACTTTCATCTATTTAATCTTAATATAGATACAACTTTTCTTCTGTAACTTTTTCACTTAGCATTTTTTTACATTTATCTATATTGATATATGTAGCTGTAGTTCTTTCATATTAGTATTTATGTATTTATCTACTTTTCTTTTGTTGAACGTTTAAGTTGATTTCAGGTTTTAGCTCTTACAGATTATGCACAATGAACATTCTTCTTGTCTCCTTGTGTACATGATCAAGAGATTAAATTCTTTATAGTATGTATGAAGCAGTATGAATATATTATTTAGAATTATTGTAGTAGTCAATTGAAAGAATAAAGATAGAAATAAATTACATTGAGGGGTTGAGAATAAGGCAGGAGATACCTTTTCATTTAATGTCACTGTGGACTATTTAAATTTTATTAAAGGACATACACTAATTTATTATTTAAGAAAAAGGCTAAACTAAAAACCTCTTCCCAATATTTGACCAGTTGGCAAATGTCTGTTTGAACCCATAATGAAACTCATAGTTGTCTCCCTCTAGTTTCTAGAGGCTTTAACCCTATTCTAGATTCCATTTACTTTTTACCTAGTTTATTATATCATCCTATTAACTCTGTTTATCTAGTGTCCATTCTGCCACACATATAAACATTTTCATTCAGCTGCCCTAACCCTTCACTTTACAGATGTTGTGAGAGAAATCTTAAAATAACAATTACAATTAATTTATTACGCCATTGAAAAATTTAGTAGTTTGACTGAAATTCAGATTTTTTAGAATAACATTCATACTTTGATCTTTCCACTCTTTCCACTCTTGTCCATATTTTCGTCCAGCCTTCTTCCTACACTCATCACCTTCAGTCCGTCAATGTCTAGCTCAAATTCTGTCTTTCCATTAAGTTTTCCCATTTCTCCTTACTGAACATAATTTCTGTTCCCTTTATATATCAGATTTTATTTATACCTCTCACTTAATACTAATTGCTATTTGCATTATATTTTAGCTGTGGCACATATGTTTTACAACCTCTATTAAATTTAAGCTCCTTGAAGATTGCAGTCTTCATGGTTCACTGTTCTATCTCCCCACAGCACCTACTCTGCAAAGAGCTTTGTATTGTAATAAGGCACTCTGTACAGTTGACTTGATTCTCTCCTTTGTGCCTAAGATTGAATAAAGAGATATGAAAGAAGTTGAACTATACAGTGATATGACTAACCAATTATATAATTTTCCCTCAATTCCATTCATTTCCCAAAAAACCGCCAGCATACCAGAAATACTCCTTTTCATTTTCTAATCCTTTCTAAATATTTATAAAATCTTCAAAACTTAATCTCTTCATAGAAAGTTTCTATAACTATTTAGATGAAGGGTTAGTTTCATCCTGTTCGTTTTCATGTAGCCTTCTCTTACTGCTTTGTTAGTAACTCACTTACCCTTTGATGAATATTGAGCATGAATAATTACATTGATTTAACTACTATATTTCTGTATTATAAGATATTGACTTTAAGATGCACCATTAATTTAATAATAGAAGCAGAAGGATCTGGAAAACAGTACATTAAAGGTACAAAGAAAACACTGAATTGGGTATAGCATTTCTGTAGTTGTGCAGTTTACATTGCCTAGAGTGGGTCAGACCATCAACTTTTAGTTACATTGTGGATCATACTATAAACTGAATACATTCAACAAGTTAAGGATTGGAATTTCAGTTAAAATTCAATGGAATGTTGCAGCCAATGCCAGTAAATCAACTGAGGTGACAGTCAGGTAAACAAACTCCTTGGTTTTACGTGATTATCATATTGAGTAGACAGAGATAATCACAGACAAATTAAGACTCACACTTCTCTGTGAAAATTGGCAGTTTTCTTAGACATTTATTGTGAGAGAGAGCCTGATGGAAAGCTTTAAGCTGAAACATGTGAAGTATGTCAAAAGCTATTCAAAAAAAATAAGTTTTGGGGAGAGAGAGAAAAAGGCTCTAAAAGTGATAGAAGTAGACAATTGAGCTGTGTGCCACAAATAGGAAGTGGGCTCTTTGCCACTAAAGGATAATCATTTGACTTAAAAAAAAAATGTTGAAAGATCTTGTTGACTTCAGAATGCACAAAATCAACTTCAGCCCATTCTGTTGGAAGTTACTTGCAAACTCTGTAACACAACTATGTTTTCCAACTACATATATTTTTTAAGGTATTTGAAGAAATTCTTCACTTTAGTGAGTGTACTGGCATAATCCTGGTGGTTATAATAGCTTAATCCCAGAATGTGAATTTAACACAACAGAAGTTTATTTCTCACTCAAGTAAGAAGTGGGTGTTTCTGATTAATAGGTGACTCTTCTATACATGCAGCTTCAGTACCTAGGCTCCTTCTGACCATGGCTTTACTTTCTTAGGTTTTTGAGGACACCAAAGAAGAAAAAAATTAAGAGTATTGCACTTATTTAGTTACATAGTTTACAATTACCTGGAGTATGAGAGTCTTATTAGTTAGGCCTGGAAGTGGTGTACATCACTTTCACTCACATTCTTTTTGGCCAGAGCTCGGTCATTTGGCCACATCTAACTTCAGAACAGTCTAGACAGTATGGTTCAACAGTATGGCCAGGACAAAAGTGTAGTAAACACCTAGCTAGTTTCTGTCACAGGCAATGATGTGAAAATACAGTCTGTGTCAAGAACTTCTCTATCATTTTATCTTGAAAATGGTTTTTTAAGTAATTTTTGATACTATCTACCAATTATCGATCAGTGTGTGTCTTTTAAGTGGAAAAATATGTAGAAATGTAGACATCACTTATCTGTTAAATACATTAAAAATTTGAGTCACTTCATAAATATGCAGTGAGATATGTAACTAATAATCGTTTTGGCAGAAGACAAAGATGAAAAGTAGATTTGGTCATATTTTAATAACTTCTGATTTGCTAGATGGTTGACCCTATCTATGACAATAAGAAGTAGGGATAAGGACTAAGAGAGGTAAATTTTCTGAATACCTGCTATGAGTCAGTTGCTTTTATCTGTTTTTAATCTTACCAGCAATTTTGAGGAAGATACTATCCATTACCTTTTTTACAGCTAAGGCATCTTGGGATTAGAGAACTCTAGGTCACAGGAAGTAAGTTCTAGGATTTTGGCTTAAGTTGTCATTTATAAATATCAATAACTAGTGAAATAAGTAGCTGATGAAAACTTACCAGATGTTTGAAGAGAAAGGGCTACTTAAAAACTCCGTACCAGGCTGAACATTCAATGTTGCAGAAAACAGGAACAAATTTAAATAAGAAATTAATTCAGAATTTTAATATGATTTGAGAGGATATTGATTGATCTGTTGAGGGCAGTTGATCGTGAAAATAAAAGCAATCTGTGAACAAAAATATTTTGGATGAAAAATGATTTTTAAAACTGGAAATAGCAGAATAAAGAGATTGCCAAATTTAATATTAGTAGAATGAGTGCAACCTAAAAGAAAATTTACTGAATTTGAAAACACATTTAAGATATTTCCAATATTTTAAGATATTGGAAAGCAAAAGGAGAGATGGAATAATGGAAAACAATGGAGGAGTGATCTAGGAGATGCAGTAACTATAATAAAGCAAACCAGAGAGACTCGGGTCACATGGAGAATTGATGAAATAAAAATAGAAAAAAAAGTGAGTAAAAGACTAGGGTTTCAGACTGAAGCAGCACACTGAGTGATAGAAAAGGTTAAAAAAAGAGAAGGTATGCTTATCTTGATGAAACTTTTAGTTTGCAAGGAATAATATAATAATGCATACAGGCAGAAAAGCTGGGTAACCTGCATAGGAAAAGAAATTAACTCTCTTTGGACTTTTCATCCAAAACACTAAATGCCACAAAATATTGTAACAGTATTTATAGAGCTCTGAGGGAAAAGGATATGACACCAAAATGCTCAAACTGTTGTCAGGGTATGAAGTAAAGACAGACAATTTGTAATGTGTAAAGGCTCAAAGTTATAGCATTTAGATAAAATGCTTTTAAATGCCAACTTTTAAAGAGGATAGTCTAGACCCAAAAAAACAATCCCAGGTAGATTAACCGTGAAATACAAAATTCTACAATTTAAAGGATCAATCTCTGTAATCTAAGAGTTGGGAAAGATTTAAATGAATGTTTAAGATTTAAAACAAAGATTTAAAAGAATATTTACTAACAGTGCTTAAGGTTTCATTTATAGTTGATGTAATTGTTCTTTATACTGCTGAAAACATGGAAACCACCTGAAAAACTTATCAATGTGAAATTGTTTAAAGAAGTTATGGAGCATATCTATTAAAGGAAATTCTGTACAGTCCATAAGAATAATTATCAAAATCCACTTTTTTGGGCTTCCCTGGTGGCGCAGTGGTTGAGAGTCCGCCTTCTGATGCAGGGGACACGGGTTCGTGCCCCGGTCCGGGAAGATCCCACATGCTGCAGAGCAGCTAGGCCCGTGAGCCATGGCCGCTGAGCCTGTGCGTCCAGAGCCTATGCTCCGCAACGGGAGAGGCCACAACAGTGAGAGGCCCGTGTACCGCAAAAAAAATTAAAATAATCCACTTTTTTGTTATAGAAAGATACCCATGCTATATTTAGTACAAAAAATTTTACAAAACACTGTATTATGACTGTGTGTATGGGGTGGCAGGGAGGGAAGAAGGGAAAGAGACATGGAAAAAGTGTGGACATATATCCAAGATGTTAACATTGGCTATACTTGGGTAATGGAATTATAGGTGATTTTTACTTTTTCATCTTCTTTTCTATAATAAGCTTTAAAAAAAAAAATTCAGTTCATGCAGTTGTTTTATTTTATGATATTTTCCTTCCTGAAAGAATCTCTTCCTACTCCACCTCTTATTTTCTCAGAAATATACCCTTTAAAATTATATAATAAGCAGTATTAATGAAGTAGGTAGCAAGTAAATTTTTTTTGATATTGATTGCTAGTATATAAAATAGTAAATGGCAAGTTATTAAAAGGAATGCTACCATTTTTTAAAAGTGCTTTGTTAAAATGAAAAAAATATTTATTTGACCTTCTAAAAGTCTTTAGACTTCTGATAGCTTTGTGTTACCTTCAGGAATTCAAAAAGCAACCAAAGTAAGAAGAAAGGACCTCGTACTCCTAGCCCACCCCCTCCTATACAGGAAGATATTGCTCTGGGGAAAAAATATAAAGAAAAATATAAAGTAAAAGACAGGATAGAAGAAAAACCAAGAGATGGAAAGGACAGAGGACGAGATTTTGAAAGACAAAGAGAAAAAAGAGACAAGCCAAGGTAAGTAGGATTGTATATTTTTAATAATCTTACTTTCTTAGAATCTAAACTACTATTCAGAAGCTTTTAGGCATTACTACAATGGATTACTTAGTGTTTTTGAACTATGTATAAGTATTTAATACTTACCATATTGAAATATCAATACTTCAATCAATGTTAATATGTTTATAAAACATATAAATCATTATGATTTAAAAAACATAAAATTTCTTAATTTTAACCATTTTTAAATGTCAATTTGGTAGTGTTTTTTTATATATATATACTATATATATGTATATACAGTATATTCACAGTGACATGAAATAGATCTTCAGAACCTTTTCATCTTACAAACCTGAAACTCTATAACCCTTAAACAACTCCTTTTCACTCCCCCACCTATCCCCCGGCTCCCCAGTCCATAGTAAACATCGTTCTACTTTTCTGTTTCTTTGATTTTGACTCCTTTAGATACCTCATATAAATGAAATCATTTTGTCTTTTTGTGACTGGCTTATTTTACTTAGCATAAGGTCTTCAAGGTTCATCCATGTTGTGGCATGTAACAGGATTACTTTCCTTTTTAATGCTGAATAATATGCCATTATATACCACGTTTTGTTTATCCATTCATTTGCTGATGAACGTATAGGTTGCTTCCACCTCTTGGCTATTGTGAATAGTGCTGTTATGAACATGGGTGTGCACATCTCTTCAAGACCCTTCTTTCAGTTTGTTTGGCAATGTACTCAGAAGTGGGATTGCTGGATCATATGGTAGTTTAATTTTTAATTCTTTGAGGAACTTTCATACAGTTTTCCATACAAGCTGCTGTACACCATTAACAGTGTACAAGAGTTCCAGTTTCTTCACATCCTCACCAACACTTATTTTCTGTGTTTTGGATAGTAGCCATCCTAACTGGTATGAGTTGATACTGTGGTTTTGATTTGGTTTCGCTGATGATTGATGATGTTGAACATCTTTTCATTGCTTTTTGGCCACTTGTATATCATCTTTGGAGTGATGTCTATTTAAATCCTTTACGCATTTTTTTTTTTTTTTTTTTTTTGCCGTACGCGGGCCTCTCACTGTTGTGGCCTCTCCCGTTGCGGAGCACAGGCTCCGGACGCGCTGGCTCAGCGGCCATGGCTCACGGGCCCAGCCGCTCCGTGGCATGTGGGATCCTCCCAGACCGGGACACAAACCCGTGTCCCCTGCATCGGCAGGCGGACTCTCAACCGCTGCGCCACCAGGGAAGCCCTCCTTTACACATTTTTTAATTGAGTCCATTTGATTTTTGTTGTTGAATTATAGGAATCCATTATAATTATGGATGTTAACCCCTTATCAGATATATGATTTGCAAATATTTCCTCCCTTGTCGTAGGTGGCCTTTTCATTCTCTTGATAGTGTTTTTTGATGCACAGAAGTTTTTAAAGTATGAGGTATTTTTGTCAATTTTATGTTTGTTGCATGTGATTTTGGTGTCGTATCCAAGAAATCATTGCCAACTCCAATGTCATGAAGATTTTTCCCTATGTTTTTTTGTAGGAGTTTTATTAAAGTCTTAGATCTTATATTTCAGTCTTTAATGCCTTTTGAGTTAATTTTTTGTATGTGGTGTAAGATACAGGTCCAACTTCATTTTTTTGCATGTAGAAAACCACTTTTCCCAGCACCATTTTTTGAAGGATCTCTCCTTTCCCCTTTGAATGTTCTTGGCACCCTTGAAGATCATTTGACCATATATGCAAGGATATATTTCTGGGCTCTCTTTTACTCCATTGGTCTGCTTGTCTGTCTTTCTGCTAGCACCACACTGTTTTGATTACTGTGGCTTTATAATACATTTTGAAATCAAGAAGCATGAATCCTCTTTGTTATTACTTTTTGAAATTATTTTGGCTATTTGAGTTCCCTTGAAATTCCTTATAAATTTGGGATGAATTTTTATATTTCTGCAAAAACTATCTTTGGGGTTTTGATAGGGATTGCATTGAATCTGTAGATCTCTTTGGATGATATGGACATCTTAACCGTATTAAATCTTCCAGTCCTTGAGCATGGAATGTCTTTCTGTTTATTTGTATCTTAATTTCTTTCAGCAGTGTTTTGTAGTTTTCAGTATACAAGCCTTTGACCTCCTTGGTTAGGTTTATTCCTAAGTATTTTTTACATTAAGTAATTTTTATGCTTTATTTTGTTCTTTTTTATGCTATTGTAGATGGAATTGTTTTTTAAAATTTCCTTTTCAGATTGTTCATTGTTGTATAGAAACACAACTGATTTTGTGTGCTGATTTTGCATCCTGCAACTTTGCTGAATTCATTTGTTAGTTCTAACAGTTTGTTTTGTTTTGTGGAATGTATAGGGTTTTCTACATATAAGATCATGCCATCTGCAAGTAGAGATAATTACTTTTTTCTTTCCAACTTGGATGCCTTTTTAAATTTTTTTTTGACTAATTGCCCTGGCTAGGACTTCCAATACTGTGTTGAATAAAAGTGGTGAGAGTGGGCATCCTTGCCTTGTCCCTTATAGGAAAAGCTTTCAGTCTTTCACCATTGAGAATGATGTTTGCTATGGACTTTTCTTAAATGGCCTTTTTTTATGTTGCGATCATTCAGGATAAATTATCCATCCAGTAAGCAGCTGATAATAGTTTTATGATATATAAGTTCAACAAAACCCAGTCTTTTCCCCAAAAAAGATTTTGGTGATAAGCTTAGCCCTTTCTTTGTCTTGGTAAGAGATCATCTTGTCTAACTTATTTAGATGAATCAATTTTTTTTTCTGTCCTCCCTGTGGTGACTTAGAAGAACCAGAATGATTCTGTCAGCTGTTGCTAGGACCTAGCAACATTATTATGTCTTACTGGAGCAATAAAAACTGGTTAACTGGAGCATCCATAATTCTTGAACATATTTTCCTAAAATACACTCTTTATCTTATTCAATCTGGTAGGTTTGTTTTTGAAAATGACATGTAAATCAGATATAAATTATGTTAAATGTTCTTGCTGATTTACATTTTAAGAAGTCTTTATTCTTCTCTAATGGTTCTTGGTGCTCTTGTTTTGTTATTTTGACCCAGAAATCTTTGAGAAGTGATTCTTAACTTATATCCCTGGGTAGTTCACCACTGAAATGGTAACACATTTTATATTATGAGGAATTGAATATTACAGAGATTGATTCTTCATTTTCCATTTTTTTCTCCCTGGCCATCTCTACCAGGAGTAGTAAGGTATGCCTAAGATTCACCTGTTGCTCAGTGTACAGAAAAATCTGAACTTGGTTTATTTCTTGTCTCTAAGGAAACTAAGCAGCAGATTACTGAAGGACTGCATGGGTACCTGATTGTCACTGGAGTTCTAAAGCCATATTTGACAAGGTTGAAAGGGGGCATTTTGATTTAGGAGGAGTTGATTTGATTTCCAGGTGTTTTTTTTTTAAGGCAGATTCATTAATTTAATTTATCTCCATTACTGTGAATAAAGAATAATTCTAAAGCCAAACAGTATATTTAAGAATCTTTGTCACTGCTTTCAGATTCTGGGGTATGTAATTAAAGGTTAGTATCTAAATTCCTTTTGGAGAAAATTGCCATTTAATATTAATTTAGATGTTATAATGGGTTTATTGGGAGTATTTTGGTTATCAGGATGTGTTGTGCTTAAGTGAAAGTATGCTAATACGTTTATTATTTATTAGGTTACTGAATACCTAGTGTGTGGTGGACACTTTAAACATTGATGATGCAGCAGTGAACAAAAATCTTGTCAGAAACTTTGTTACTACAGGTGGAAGTAATAGAGTAATCATGTGTGTATAAAATAATATCTTTCCAAATATGGATTGTTTTTCTCCCTTCCAAGTAAAGTAAGACTTACTAGGCCTATTGGATATAGGGGATTGCTTACATTTCTTAAAGGGTGGTTCCCAAATGCATATGCATACATGTGAGACAAATGATGTAACAAAGCCACATGATCCTATGACTTTAAGTCCTTTTCCCTGTCTTCTGTGTCTCAGTTCTTCAACTTTCTACACCAGGAGCTACTAACCTGGATTTTAGAGGTCTGATTTGTGAGTTAAAATTTGCCCGTGTATGTTTTCGTGAGGAGTAGAGTGTCCATATCCTCCCAGAAAAATTCATGATTTCCCCATTCTCCAAAAATTCTTAAGAGTTATTAATCATTCTTTAGGCCTTTGCCACTAATCTGGCATCGAGGATTTCAGTACTCTCATCCCAAACCTTTATTGGCCATGTCAACCTAGTTAAGAATATTCTCTCTTCCCAGAATATTTGTTAATTTGAATAACACTAAATTCTGTTATGTAGTTGCTTTTGAAGCGAGTAGTTTCCAGGCCATAGTTCTTAAAGGAATTCTGTATCAGTGTCTTACAATTTGACTGGTAGACTTTACTCAGCAATGATTTATTTATGCAACATTGATCAAAACCTGCATACCACTTATTTATCCCAAAAAAACATGCCTTATGGATTTATTTTATTACTCTGCTTTTAGAGAATGTAGCAATTTCCTGTAATACTTTTAAAAATAAACTTTCTATGACCTGTTTGGTACAGAAAACAGCAAAATCTTGATTACTTAGAACTCAGCTAAACCATTTATATTCTGTAATTTGTTTTAGAAGATATGAGCTCACAGGAAAATTAAGTTTGAGTTAGGTATTTAGTCAGAAGATCACTTGTGAAGGGAATATTTCGTATCAGTATTCCTAACCTACTGTATCTAGATAATCCTAAACTAGATATTTCAGCAGTGTTTCAGTGGACCTCTAATATCATCTTTATCAATGAAAATCTGTATTCTATATTCTTTGCTGAATTAGGAACGACCAGTATATTAGTGTAGTTTAAGAACAAGGGCCTAAGGAAACACAAAAACTTTTTTGATAGTAGTTAACCAGAGGAATTAGCTAACAAGTGCATATAGTTCATTCTGCTGGTTAAATATGGTTTTATGATAGGTAATATGTTTTGATCAAAATACTAATCAAAATGCAGAATTTTGTGGTTTAATAAGATAGTATTAAGAGCATAGTAAGTTGTTGTATTTTTTTAAAATCACTTTATTATAATTACCTGAATATGTCTTGATAAGAGTATAAATGCCTACATGAGTCTTCCTCAGATTTTAAAGACAGATGTGATCATTCAAAACTTACTGACTGGGCTTCCCTGGTGGCGCAGTGGTTGAGAGTCCGCCTGCCGATGCAGGGGACACGGGTTCGTGCCCCAGTCCGGGAAGATCCCACATGCCGCGGAGTGGCTGGGCCCGTGAGCTATGGCCACTGAGCCTGTGCGTTCGGAGCCTGTGCTCCGCAACGGGAGAGGCCACAACAGTGAGAGGCCCGCGTACCGCAAAAACAAAAAACCAAAACAAAAAAAACTTGCTGACTTTGACATCAGCTTAGTAGAATAAGCAAATTACCACCAAATTGACAGTCTTATTTTCTTTCAGTGATTGCACACATCTGAATAATTAAAATCAGAATGTTTCAGGTGTTTGACAAAGACTATTGCCTATTGGATTAATTCTTTAATTTATTCATTATCTACCATTCATGTTCAAATACCATGGTCTGGACTGGTGAATCTTATTCTGTGGCCATGAAGGACAGGACAGGGAGGAATCCATGTGTGAACTAAGCATTTCTGTAGACTGAATTGATAGTTTCTTGAGTAAATATGTACCAGTGTTACTCAGTTATATATAGAGGATGGAAGAATTACATGTTAATGTTACATTAACATTATTATGGAGCATTTCACAACATAAAAATAGAATAGTATAATGACCCTCATATATCCATAGTTTCATCTGTACCCCTATCCACCCCCCCATCCAGTGTTATTTTGAAGCAAATCCCAGACTTCTTATTTCATTTCATCTGTATATATTTTAGTATATATCTCTAAAAGAGAAAGACACTTAAAAATATACAATCACTATCTATATCTATATATATACACACACAATCAGTATATATATATAACTGAATCACTTTGCTGTACACCAGAAACTCACACAATGTTGTAAATCAACCATACTTAAAAAAAAAAAATACAATCACTATACCAGTATCCCATCTAAAAGGAAAAAAGGAGAATAATGTAATTTTAAAATTCAGACTTTAAAAACATTGATGAATTTGTAATATCTTTTATAATATTTTCCCATTAGTCGACATTAGCACAAATAATATCATGAAGGATATGCAAATCTTTTAATATTAATGTGGAACCTTTGTATTCAGATTGAGAGTTGCTTGTCTGAGGCATTGTCTTTTTTCTGCATTTAATTGAGCCCTGTCTATAGACCTAAAAAGTATTTTTACATGAATACTAATTTAGGCTAGGGATATAAAATTAAGACACTTAAAGAAATATGTAATATAGCTGAACATAATTATATACTGAATTCATGGTAGACGTGTTAAAAATGAAATCGTTCTATAAATATCAAAATAACTTCATCAGGGGGCAAAAAAGCCATTTACATTTAGTCCAATTGATCAAGGCTTGGACTTCCTTTTATAGGTGTGATATTGGGAAAATCTGTTGAACTCAGAAAAGCTCCTGTTTTGCAGCCAAAATCTAAAGTGGTATTTATGTTCCTAAAAATTGTGCTCTTAACCCTTTGTCTGTCATGCTTGATGGAATTAGAGACTTGAGAGGAAAATTGTTCTTCGGGGAGGTTTTCAGTAGCAGGGGGTGGTTGGGAAGTTTAGCCCTGTTTAATAATTGGTCCAATCAGAAATGCATAACATGGCATTCAAAGGCCAAAAGTTTAATCTGGTAAAAATATGGGACTGTGTGGTATGTAATGAGATTAATGAAATAACAGATACCCAGCCACACTATCAAAATCCATCTCTGTCTGGCTGTGGTTTGGTGTTATCTGGTGGTAATTTTCTACTGACAGTTAAATGACCTGTGACTGGATTGAACTTCCAGGACAGTGGCAGTGATTTCAAGAATCTCCCTTATTTGACATCCATTTTCTTGGCCTGACTGAGGAGATTTGGGGTCTGAGAAGTCGGACTAGGGACTTGAGAACCGTTCTTTACCTCCCTCTTTCCTAAGACTGGATTGCTTGCTGTTTCTTGGCAGGGGCTGGGCCTCTCCATCTCCTCATCACCCCATCCTGTCCCAGGAGAAAGTGATAAGTTTAACTTCTTCCACCAGGTAGAAGATAGGAGCCAGCTGTCTTAATATTTGTTATGCTGGTGTATATTGTTTCTGGGCTTTATTGCATTTGGAATACCAACTCTCTTAGAGCTTAAAAACAATCTCCCCATGTGCCAGGGATACTGGATATTTGTCTCTTCTGACTCTTGATCACAACAATAGGTACAGTTTTTAGCTCCCTCAAGTCATGGGATTGAACAAGTTCATGTAAGCCTCTTGAACCAGATTCTGAAAAATTATTGTAATTAAATGGCACATAATTCTGGACTTGAATATCATTGAAGGATGTGCTAATAATGCTTATCTTAACATTCTTCTCCATTCTTAGACTGAGGTTTTTGAAATTAATTCATTTCTACATAAATGCAAAAATGAAATTGAACCAAAATTATTAGTACTTGGCTTAGATTTACTTGTATTATGTACTTCTTACTAGTTTGCTTGAATCAAATCTGTTTTTCAAGTACCATTTATTTATGGAGGAGACATCTTTCAAAAGATTCCCACAACAAAAGTATTCTAGTTTCTGTAGATCATTCGGTTAGAAATGATTCCCCTTCTGAGGAGTATTTATCACCTGCTGCAAAGGGAGAGCAAGCTACTAGGTCTAAAACAAATCATCACACAGAAGCATTTTCTTTCTCTGTCTTACATATTTATTTAGGCAAGTTGCTCAATTTCTGAATGACACTTCGCTGCCCAAAACTCTCCAGTGATTTCTTTTATACTTAGAATAAAATCTGAACTTTTATCATGACCTAGAAGACTCCATATCCTCTGTCCCCTGCCTGCTTTCTGACCCTCTCATGAACTTTCCATTCTCCCATGAATCATAGTTATACTTGTCTTCTTTCTGTTCTTTTTATATATCACCATCCCTCCTGCCTCCTTTATGGTTGCTGAGTCCTCAGCATGAAAAGCTCTTCCCTCAAATTTTCAGCTCTTGGCTCAAAAGCTATCTTCTTAGTAAAGGCCCTTTCCTTACCAAGCACCTAATGTAGTCCCCCGATGTACTTTTTTTGGACCTAACAGTTTACACTTCATTACTCTGTTGTATAGACTTGTATGTTGCATTAATTAGCTGAAATTGGCTTTCTTTGTTGTTGGTGGGCTACCCCTGGACTCTGCAACTAAGACAGACTGTTTTTCAGTTCTCTCTGTCTCAGTTACCTCATAGGGTTGTCGTCATGAAGACGAAATGAGTTATTATACGAAAGCACTTAAAACAGTGCTGTGGACATAGTAACAGCATACGTTACCTGCTATTGTTAATATTATTATAATCATCATTATTGTTAGTGATTTTGTCTGTCTTCTTCATTTCTGTATCCTCAGTTTCAAAAATAATGCTTAGCATAAAAGGTACTCACTTAACATTTGTCCAGTGAATCAAAATGACTCTTTTCCTTCCTCCCTCCCTCCCTTCCTCCCTTCCTCCCTTCCTCCCGGCATCCCATTGGAGGTTAGGGCCTCAACATATAAATTTGGGGTGGAGGGTGGACACAAACATTCATTTGATAATGGATGATTAACTCAACAAACTTATTTTTTCCCTGAAGGATAAGTAGGAAGAAAAATATGGTTAAAATGCTGAAGCCGTAATGTGACAACACATTGGTGCTCTGTCCTTAATATGATAGCTTGATTATGTAAGCTTGAACCGAAATTTTTTCTTCCATGTTATAGACACCAAATTGGAATACACATGTGATTAGACTGTAATGTGTTTTAAAAGATAGTATTATGAACTATTTTATTTAAGTTTTGTGAACAAATCACCAAAGGGTATTGCAGACATTCCTGAAATAATTTTGAGTATACTCCAGAAATAAACTCAAAACTAACCAAAATGTCAGTTCAGTGGAGAGCCACATTCTTTATTTTTTCAGTTTAGGTATTTCCAAACTGACTAGAACCTAATGAAATTGAAATTGGAAAGCACCAAATGATAGTCAAATTAGAATTTCTCAGTCTTACGGTGATTTTTCTGTTCAGTGTTTGAATAGCCATTGGTCATAAATGGTTTTCCAAATTTGGGCAAGACCCATTGAGCATTTGTACTCATATCTGTTAGTAAATAAATTTCAGTTTAGACTCAATTAAGCTATGGTGGTTTATGTCTTATTTTTTTTATGTGAGAAAGGAATAGCAATTTTTATTAAAAGCGTGAAAGTACTGCAGAATCGTAAATAACTATAATGATTAGGATAATGTGGTGTTCTAGTTAGCTGACTTTTATTTTTTAAGTCAACTGTTATCCAAAAGGTGATTTTGTTTATTTGCTTAATTTCTTGTTTTGCAAAATTCTTTCCTATATATCTGACCACTTTCCTGACTCAGTAACATGTATTTTATAGATTTAAACCTTTTATTGATAAAAGTTCTACTAAGGCATCATTTATAAACAGCATAGTTTAGAGCAGTGGTTCCCAACCAGGGTTGATTCTACCTCCCTGGGGACATTTGGAGATACCTGGAGTAGTTTCTTATCGGCATGAATGGGGATGGGAGGGAGATGGTACTGGCTTCTAGTGGATAGGGGTCAGGGATGCTGCTCGACATCCTACAATGTACAGGACAGCCCGCCACCACAAAGAATTACTGAATACAAAATGTCAATAGTGTCAAGATTGAGGAATCCTGGTTTAGGATTAATAATGATTTTGCCAACATTGCGGAAGTTAAAAAAATATTTATCATAGGCAGTGAAGGTAATTCTAAAATATTTTGACAGGAACTCATAATTTTTTTGAACAAACATCTGTCCTCAAAATGATTACTTTGAGAAATATGATACTTATCTGAGCATGTGATGTCTGAAGTGTTGTTTTTTAAACATTAGTCCTGTTTCTTTTTAGTTATTGCCCAAATGTGTGTATTCTAGCTCTCCGTCACAGACACCTTTTGCATATTCATTGTAGACACAGCCCAAGACATAACAGATTATAGGAGTGATTCAGATGTGCTTCATGAGTTTATAAGTTATTTCTCTGACAGCAAAGAAGATGATTTGAAGGGAGCAGAGGAAGCCTCAGTTAAACCAAAGCTTATGAACTAAATTTCAGTTTGTGCTGCCCAAGAGGAAGGCAGGTTATTTAAGATAAAGACAGTATAGACAGTATGTCCTTTCCTTAACTCTAACTTTCTTTCCCTATCCTAAGTGTCAGCCCAGGCAGTGCAAACTTTTGTTTGGCGTAGCTGGTGATAGCTTTTCCCGTCTCCCACAGCCCTGAATTATAGACATTCTTACACCCACTTTCCTAGATCTTACTAGTATGTTTTCTCTTTAGCTCTTTGTGGGTTCCCTCCTCCAATATCTATCTACACTGTCAGAGATTATCTCTGGTAAGAGTGAGTTCCAGACTTTACGTGAGAGTAAGAACCATCTGTGCTCAGGGAGGATGTTACCTGGAAAAGGGAGTGTGCCTTGGAGCCAAAGCTCAGGAGAAGGGCAATGCATGTCTCATCTAGAACTGTTGCCTCAAGCTGACTTCAGAATCAGTCAGATCTTTAAAAATCAACTTGTTAATGATTTTACATCATTGTGAATTAAAATTTATCTTGGAATTATTACTCACACTTTTAGCTTTAACTTCTACATTCAGGTTTTTTTGTTTGTTTCTTTGTTTTTTTTTTTGGAAATTACTGGAATTTTATTTGCCTCAGGCTTATGACTTGCAACCAAAGACATTGTGCAAAGAAAGCAAAGATTAAGTACACTTGAGGGAGAAGGAGACAATACACATGGGTAACACAGGAGATCAGGTTGACAAAGGAAGCCATCCATTACACTATATAGATTGCAATATTCAATAGCGATTTCAACAAAACTTTTCTTTTAAATCAAGAGCAAAAAATTAAGCAATGTTTACAGTAGACATAAATCTTATACAATTCAAAAAGCGGTTTTTTTCAGATCATAGAGCATAAAATGGAAAAATGTCTATGTAGGTGAAGTCTAACTGCTGTACATTTATCGCCTATTAAAGTTGCTCATATGTACCACAGTGTAAAAAAAAAAACAATACCGAACAAATAAAAACCTTGAAAATTGCCTGATGAAAAATAAAATAACCAATGGCTTTTAATGGCTTCTCCTGGTTATTTAATGGCTATCTCCTGCTACAAAAAGACAAAAATCTTCTCATCTGAACAGGTGATAAAACCAGGCACAATCAAACCGTTACCAAGACCCACCCATAGAAACATACTATCCACCCACATATTTTCCATCAAAAGCTTTTTTGTTTGTTTTAATCTTTGAGGCCCATTTGGTCACAATATGTTACAAAGATTTGTGTATGAGCGTGTGTTTCTTTACACCATGATATCATATGTTTGTCTGGCACTATCCTAAAGCTAGCTTATAGATGATAATGATATAGAATGTTTGTTTCTTTGTTTTTAAAGAAGATTTTCCTTTGGCTAGAAATGAAAGCTCTTGAACACATTTTTTTATTGTTGTTGCTTTCTTTATAGGTCCACTTCCCCAGCAGGACAGCATCATTCTCCTATATCTTCTAGACATCACTCATCTTCCTCACAATCAGGATCATCTATTCAAAGACATTCTCCTTCTCCTCGCCGAAAAAGAACTCCTTCACCATCTTATCAGAGGACAGTAACTCCACCTTTACGCCGCTCTGCTTCTCCCTATCCTTCACACTCTCTGTCTTCTCCTCAGAGAAAGCAGAGTCCCCCAAGACATCGGTCTCCAATGAGAGAAAAAGGGAGGCATGATCATGAACGCACTTCACAGTCTCATGATCGGCGTCATGAAAGGAGGGAAGGTAAATACTCTATTGTGGTTTTTTTTTTTAGAGTTCTTTAAGTGGATATTTTCTTTATTTAAAAAAATGGACTTTCAGATTTATTGTTAAAATAAGAGACAGAAGAGAACTGTGTTATATTACGTCTCTGTAACACATGGGTGATAGCTCTTGAGGGCAATAGGAGGTGCTTAAGGACACAGAAATGTAAGCTACTAAATAGATGTAAGTGGGCATTTATATGTATGCTAAGTTGGTCCTTTTCTTCAGTTATGATGTTTTACTTGAGTACTTCCAAGTTCTAGAAATTTGGGATGGTATGATTCTTAGAGCGTCAGTCTAACTGCTTAGCTAATTCTTCAAAAACAACAGAGGTGAAGGAAAGAAAAGCAGCAAACCAGGGAGCAGAGTTTGAACATATCAGAAATATTTTGACTAAGAGGTGAGGGCTGGGGGAATGTTCAGAAAGTCAGTGTGAACCAAGTGATCAATATTCTAGGTCTAACTCAACAAAGAAGTCAAGCAAAGCAGTTTTCCTTTCTAGATCCCTGAGAATTATGTTGACTTTGAATTTGCTATTCCCTGTTCACGCTGAGATGTTATTATCATCAAAACTTGGCAGTACAATCTAATAGCTCTCATCTCTTTCTGTATTTCTTATCTAAGCTTCTTGTCCTTATTTATTTAACTTAACAAGTCTTTTTCCTGACATTTCCTGAGTTAGTTTTTTAACATAATGAGTACTCAGGAAATACAATACTTGCTGACTTGCAACAACATTTGTTTAATGTGCATTTTTAAAGCATCGTACAGCATGCTTCTGCACCCCACACAAGACTGACAAAAAGTCACAATTTGAGTATCGTATAGCAGTCGCCTATGAAACATGTCGAAGTTAGTTTTTTCTCTTCCAATCAACAGTGCAAGTTATTTTATTCAAGAAATGATGGATGCATAGGTAGGGACTGGAGAGAGCACCTATTTTAAAGAATTATTCCTTGTGTACATGATTTTGGAACCAGATCAGCACAGCAGTGTTTATGGAACATTGGTAAGATGGGAAAATTCTCTTATACCTATCTATGAACAACTTGAGTTGACTGGGAATATAGTATATATTTCATGACTACTTACTGAATGAAAACTATTATTTCAAAACATAATTTATTAAACACACTAATGAAGGGGAAATTTAGCATGCAATTGAGTCTCATAGGAATGCTTTTTTGTAGTAAGAAGGGTTTGTGTTACAGGAGGAATCCTTTTAATAATAAACCATACATTTTTAGGTTCTTTGTGAGGAGGATGTTTCTTTAACCTTCCATACAAGAGATGTAGTAGGCGTTTATTCCTCTCTATTTAGAGGTCATTTTTTGAAATAAGAATAATTTTAGTGAAAGGATGGGGAGGTAGATAAAGAACAAAATATAGTAATTAGATGTATTCGTAAAGACAGCTGGGGGTATCATAAAAAGAGAATCTAATACTAAGTGAACAAATTTCTAGGCACATTTGGTATTGGAGGAGGACTGGAAGGAATGGATGTGCACAAAAAGAGATGGGAATGTTGTCAGATTCTTGCCTAGTGCTTCTATCCTTATATGGCATTTATGGATGTAGGCATATGGGCAAAGTTATTTTGCGTGGGAGATAAGTTATTGATGAGAATCTAGGGGGTCTTGTGGATACTGGGTGGAGAAAGTCTGTGGACCTAGCCATAGGTAAATTTATAATGTCCTCGACCAAGAGCTGCTACAGTTGCTTAAATAGCCTCAGATCTTGGGGCTGTTGCAGAGTGTAAGAACAATTTATGAAGGAATCTGATAAAAAGTACAGGGTTTGTTCTTTGAGGGTCTCTTGTTAATTCTTTCAGTTCATATCAGATTTATGCTGTAATCAATTTATACTTTTCTAGGCATCTCTAAAGAACAGTTTCTAATCTTTGCAAATTCCTATGATGTACGGGGCTGACTAAACCATTTAAGCTCTGGGCCTCTGTTCCTTCATTTATACAATGACAAGGTTGGATTAAGTAACTATTGAGGTTCATTCCAGCTTTTTTAAAACTGAAATTATTATTTTAATTTTTCTATGAAATGTTAGAAAATGCCTTAAGTAGAAAAATCTTTAGAGACAGGAGTGTGATTTCATTAAATAGCTCAAAAAATAAATAAGAGAGGGGGGTGGGGGGGGAGAGAGAGAGAGAATATAACAGTATGTGTTTACCAGCCAGCATACTAATAGTAGGCTACTCTCAAGTGCTTAAGTACATTGGAGGTAGTCATGTGTGCTCTAGTCTGGCCTAATACTTGGTAGAGATGATTAAAATCACTTGTGCCTCTGGATCTAAAAGTGATTTCTAAAAAGTAGGCCATCATTGATAGATCAACTTAACTTGTTTCAGTTGTTTAAGATTTATAAGTATGGGTACGTTGATGTGAGAAGATCGTGTTCAAAGTTTATCCAATCAAGACAAATAATCCAGATGTTAATAAAATTAGCTTTGGAATTTTAGCTTACAGATAGTTTTCTTTTTCTCATTTGCCCATGTTTTCTCCTTTTATTTTTTGTTAAGAGTATAAATTATACCATTGTATTAAAAGTTTTAAAGCTCTGTATTAAATACATCGTCTGGTTTCCTAAAATTTTGTGAAAGGAATTACAGTGTATTTCCAAAATTGTGTTACAGAGACTAGAGGAAAAAGGGATAGAGAAAAGGACACAAGAGAAGAACGAGAGTATGAACAGGAGCAGAGCTCTTCTAGAGACCACAGAGATGACAGAGAACCTCGAGATGGTCGGGATCGGAGAGATGCCAGAGATACTAGAGACCGAAGGGAACTAAGAGACTCCAGAGACATTCGGGACTCCAGGGAGATGCGAGATTACAGCAGAGATAACAAAGAGAGCCGTGATCCCAGAGATTCTCGGTCTACTCGTGATGCCCACGACTACAGGGACCGTGAAAGTCGAGATGCTCATCGAAAGGAGGATGCATATCAGGAAGAATCCCGAAGTTATGGCAGAAACCATTTGAGAGAAGAAAGTTCTCGCACTGAAATAAGAAATGAGTCCAGAAATGAGTCTCGAAGTGAAATTAGGAATGATCGGATGGGCAGAAGTAGGGGAAGAGGTCCAGAGTTACCTGAAAAGGGTAAGGTTTTTGACTTGTCAGTGAACTGTATGTTGTATGTTCATAGAGAAATTATTAACCTCCTAAGATTTGTTTTCTAAAGATATTATTTCTGACGTTCATTATCACTTTGTCAAAGTAATTTTCAATTAATTGAGTTTGTGATTTTCCCTATAAGTTCCGAATAGGAATTATTAGCTACAGTAGCAGAAGATAGATGGGGCTTAGACCGCCTGACTTAGACCTCCTGTTTGAATTATGTCCAGTCATGCCTACCATCTTGTTTAATGTGGAACACTAAGAAAATTGCTATCAGGCAAAAAAGTAGCATCAAAAAGAAATAATTTCTAATAAACAGGTATATAGATAAAATGATCATTAAAATGGGATTAAATGGTGGGCTTTCAAAATTGGTGGTGTCAGAAATGACTGACTTGTGTGTTCATCGGTACTTGTGCTTGCTTCAGAGCCACCTCAGAACATCACACATCTGCATCTTGAGCCATTTTTCTCATCTTCCTCTAAAAAGCATTTGCCATCATCATTGTCATCAATAACTACCTACCTATATGTTTTTGACCGTCTCCGAACTGCCTTAACTGAGTTAGCTTTGACCTCTCTCTTCCTCCACCCACTTCGCTCCCCTTCCCCAAAACACTGCTGCAGAATTCTGACCACTCTTACTCTTCCATAGGCCTGTTGGTTTATCCTGGTCAGTATTACAGTTCCACATTAAGATGAAGGCCCCTCACCTTCTCCTCCATAGTTGTTTGGCTTTTCTTGGCCCTTTGCTTTTTCATATACATTTAAAAAATGAGTTGTCTCTTTTTTTTTAATTTCATGAAAAACTGTTGGATTTTTATTTCACGTACATTAAATTTATTGATTTGTAACTTCTTCTGTTAAGGTCTTGTACATGTTTTGTTCCTGTGTACCCTCTATTTTTGTTGCCATTGTAAATGGTACTTAAAAAAATTCTCTCTTTTTAATAATGCATTCACATGGTTCAGAATTTCAAAGCTGCAAAAGGATGTATAGTGAAAGCCTCCCTTCTATCCCTGACCTGGTTTCTTCTTTCGCCAATTTTGTATGTATCCATCTGAAGAATATTCTACACAAGCAGATGTATATGTCTATTCATTTTCTCCTCTGGTTTTCCAAATATAATTAAAAAAATTTTTTTATTAAAAAAACCCACACAACTATATACTCTATACCCTGCTGTTTTCACTTAAAAAATATCCTGGGGACTTCCCTGGTGGTGCAGTGGTTAAGAATCAGCCTGCCAATGCAGAGGACACAGGTGTGAGCCGTGGTCCAGGAAGATCCCACATGCCATGGAGCAACTAAGCCTGTGCACCACAACTACTGAGCCTGCGTTCTGGAACCCGCGAGCCACAGCTGCTGAGCCCGTGTGCCACAACTACTGAAGCCCGCACACCTAGATCCCGTGCTCTGCAACAAGAGAAGCCACTGCAGTGAGAAGCCCATGCACCACAACGAAGTGTAGCCCCCACTCGCCGCAACTAGAGAAAGCCTGTGTGCAGCAACAGAGACCCAACACAGCCAAAAATAAATAAATAAATAGATTTATTAAAAAAAAATCATGGAGATGGTTCTATATCACTCAACTTGGTAAATAGCCACCTCCTTTTGAAAGAGTGCATAGTGTATGTTGTAGGATATACCATAAAGTTAATAAATCCTATGTATTAGGTGTTCTAATCTTTTTTTTGTTTTTGAATACTGTTTTAAGTGAATAACTGTGTACAGGTACACCAAATAATATATTTTAAAACATTTTTTTTGATGCTTATTGCTGGTGTACGGAAATGGTAATTAATATTTTTATACTAATCTTACATTGTGATGTTGCTGTATTTTCTTAGTAGATCTAATTAGATTCTCTTAAACATTTATGTATGGGAGCAGACAGATTTGGCTCTTCCTTTCTGAGTATTATTTATTTACTGTCAAGTAACCTGCTGAGCAGCTGTTTCAATGAACTGTTTACTACAAGTGATATAATGGGCTTCTTTGCTTTGTTTCAGATTTTAAAGGATTATTGCTGGCATTTCACCATTAAGCATGGTGTTTGTAAATTTTTAGCAGATGCTTTTTATTGTGTTAAGGATGTCTCCTAATTTTCCAAACTTAGCTGACAGCTTCTATCATGACTGTTTTTCTGTATCTTGCGATCATATAGTCAGTCTCTTTTACCTTGTTACTTATGTTAATGTATTTTTTAAAATTTAGAACTATTCTTGCATTTCTAAGATAAATACACATTTCATTTTTTAAAAAAGTTCTAAAATAGGTGTGTTAAGATTTAATTTTGAATTAAGTATCTTTGTTTTTAATTGAGATTGGCATATAATCAGTGGTATGATGGTAAATATTTAACAACTTACTCTTCAGGCAAAACGCCCTGGCTTGTAGCTAATGCCAATTTCCATGGTATAAATTACTCCTGCCATAGCAGATTTTGAGCTACTAATGTCACTCGGTGTGGACATGGGAAGAGGTGCACACAGTTGGCTCTTCGGAGCCAGTGTTAACCGGTTCCACCATACCACTGCATAGCTCTTGTTTTTTATATTGTCTTTGTTTGGTTTGGTGATCAGAGTTATAGTAGCCATATAAAATGTGTTGGAAGTGTCGCTTCTTTTTTTCTCTTCTTTGAACAATTTATGTATAAATAATTAGTTATCTTTTTTTATATATATAAATTTATTTTTATTTTTGGCTGCGTTGCATCTTTGTTGCTGCATGTGGGCTTTTCTCTAGTTGCAGCGAGCAGGGGCTACTCTGTTGCGGTGCGCAGGCTTCTCCTTGTGGTGGATTCCCTTGTTGTGGAGCACGGGCTCTAGGCGCGCGGGCCTCAGTAGCATGGCTCGTGGGCTTTAGAGCGCAGGTTCAGTAGTTATGGCGCATGGGCTTAGTTGCTCTGCAGCATGTGGGATCTTCCGAGACCAGGGCTCGAACCCATGTCCCCTGCATTGGCAGGCGGACTCTCAACCACTGCGCCACCAGGGAAGCCCTACCACTTTTTTTTTAACCACATTTTTTTCCCATTCATCTGTCATTGGGCATTTCGGTTGCTTCCATGTCTTGGCTATTGTAAATAATGCTGCAGTGAACATGGGAGTAAAGATATCTCTTTCAGATCCTGATTTCAGTTCCTCTGCCTCTATACCCAGAAGGAATTGCTGGATCATATAGTAGTTCTGTAATTTTTTGAGGAACCTCCATACTATTTTCCACAGTGTGTGTGTATCCTTGTATTACCATCGCCACAATCAAGATACTCAGCTGTATCATCACAAGACTCCCTGTGTTACCTCTTTATAGCCACACTCAAATCCCCTCCCCTATCCTTGACCACTGGCAACCACTAATATGTCCATCATTTTATAATTGTTATTTCACAAATGTTACATAAATGGAATCCTGCTGTCTGTATGCTGTTGAGATTGGCTTTTTCACTCAGCACAGTTTCCTTGAGGTTCATCCAAGTTGTTGTGTGTATCAACAGTTTGCTCCTTGTTGTAATATTCCATGATCCGGATGTACCACAGTTTGTTTAGCCTTCACCCACTGAAAGACATTTGGGTACTTTCCAGTTTGGGGCTATAACTACTGTGAACATTCATTTCCCAATTTTTTAATGAAAAATTTCAGGTACCACCTACTGTCAACAAAGTACCTTGGTTCTGTATTGGAATGTTTTCACTATAAACTGTAGTCAATGCAATATATCCATATCCTGAATTATTTTTATGATATTTCTGTGATTTAGATATGAATTAATAGTTTTTATTTTTTGTTTCGTTGTTTTTTGGCTTAATTGAAATGAGTCTCTTTGCTTTATGATTCCATTATATGTCCTTTTTTATAGGTAGGGAAAACTGGTACTTAGCTTACCCAAGTCAGTCATTAGACACCTTGGGTGTTCTGATCCAACATTTAATATCCTTTTTGACAATGAATACCACACTTTGAAATACAAAAAAAACCACCAAAACCAGAAAAACCCCACATATCTTTATATGTTTGGGGGAGGAAAGATTGTGACTGACAACTTGTCGAATAAAGTGTACTTGTTAAATATTTGTGTGAATATCCTTTGTTTAGGAAGTCGAGGCACAAGAGGTTCTCAAATTGATAGTCACAGTAGTACTAGCAACTATCATGACAGCTGGGAAACTCGAAGTAGCTATCCTGAAAGAGACAGATATCCTGAAAGAGACAACAGAGATCAAGCAAGAGATTCTTCCTTTGAGAGAAGACATGGAGAGAGAGACCGTCGTGACAACAGAGAGAGAGGTTTGTTAAATGAAATATTATTAAATAGTGACCGACATTGATTGGGAGAATTGTTTTTTTTTTCAACCATTATCAGTTTACTTTTTAACATAAAATATCTTTTAAGACTTTGGCTTGTTGACACATTTTAAATTATTATACTTATTCATATAATCTTCCATTTTTACTTAGTTTAGGAGAGATTATGTAAATAGCTAGCTACCAGTACCTACTTGGTAACAGAGCAGGTGCTGAATTAGTAGGTACTTGCATACTGCAAGAGTTAAGGTGCCTTGCTGTATGTCTCTTACCTTAACCAAACAGCTCACAACGTTTTAAAGAATATAGATGCTTGGGTGACGTTTCAGGTATTTCTGATTCAGGAGGTAAAGTTTCTCATCTGAGTATCCTGGCCACTCACTCACTAGCTGTGATACACAGTCTTGTAAGGACTGCCAGGGAGAAACAAGAAAAAACTGATATAGTGCTGGGGGTTGTTTAGAGAAATGTTTTATTCATGTTCCTTCCTGAGAATATGTAATACTTGGTTTAAATTTAAATTCTTGTATATTTTAAGCTAAAAGTGTTCTGTTACTACTAGGTGATCTCTTAAATCAGTTTTTTTAAAAATAAATTTATTTATTTTTGGCTGCGTTGGGTCTTCGTTGCTACGCGCGGGCTTTCTCTAGTTGTGGCGAGCGGGGACTACTCTTCATTGCAGTGCGGTGGCTTCTTATTGCGGTGGCTTCTCTTGTTGCGGAGCATGGGCTCTAGGCGCATGGGCTTCAGTTGTTGTGGCACACGGGCTCAGTAGTTGTGGCTCGCGGGCTCCAGAGCACAGGCTCAGTAATTGTGGCGCACGGGCTTAGTTCCCGTGGCATGTGGGATCTTCCCAGACTAGGGATTGAACCCATGTCTCCTGCATTGGCATGCGAATTCTTAACCACTGCGCCACCAGGGAAGTCCCTTAAATCAGTTTTGAAGCAAGATACTAGAAGGCATTTAAGAAGGGTTATAAGTACTTTCTTTAACAGGCTTTTATTCTGTACAGATTAGGGCCTTTAAACATTTATGACCTTATGAAGGTCTTACAAACCTTGCCTGCTTACTAAAGTAAGGTTTGCTGTAATGCTGAGGTTAATATAGTACAAGACGTGATGGAGTAGGGAATTGAGTATTGATGCTTCACAGTGGGCTGAATTAAATCAAATGTTCTTTATAATATTAAGTCAGAGAATGTATATTTTAAATCCTTTATCTTTCAATATCCGTGAGTTTATGTATGATAAGAGAATCTATGTTTCATATTTTAGGAGATTTGGGCTAAGAGAAGGGTAGTAATTTTTCCAGTGTTAGAGAAGTAAGTTCTAAAGCTAAAAGTCGAACTCAAGTCTTCTGACTATAAGTCTTATTCCGTTTTTATTTTACTGTAACTACTTCAATAAATATCAGTTGTATGATTGAAAGAGAAATATATTTTTGATAATGATATATTCTACAAATGTTTATTGAGTACCCATGCACTTTGCTAGGTTTTTGGAGTACAACACTTGTGCTTATAGAACTTTATAAAGGGGACGATATCCCCCCTGAAAAAAGAAAAGTGATTGTTGGGTGCTGTCAAGGAAACATACAAGGGATCCAGATAGAAATAAAGGATGAGAGGGACCTACTTTATTCAGATAGTGTGCTTATGAAAAATTTGCAATGACATTTATGCAGAGGCATAAATGCAAGGGAAGAAGCTAGCATTGCAAGTATTGGAGGGTAAAAACATTCCATGCAGAGGAAAGAATGTGTGCCGATTCCGAGATAGGAAATAGCTTAGTATGTCCTAGAGTTTGAAATAAGATCATTGTGACTAGAATGTGGTGAGCCAAGGGAGATAGATAAAGGTTGAAGGTAGAGATGTGTTCAGGACCTTGTTCTGTGCTCAGGAATTTAAATCTTCCCGTTAGTTCTTCACAGCCTAATTAGGGTACGAATAGACAGTTAAATATGATAAATACTACTACTATATAAAGTTCTGTGAGAAGACAAAGATGCAGACAGAATACTGAGGCAGTCTATAAAAGCTTCCTAAAGAAGAGACATCTGAATTAGGGCCTGAAAGATAAATAGGAGTTGGCTAGAAGGAATCATGGAAGAAACACTGCAAGGAGAGGGTGCAATATGTGCAGACACACAGGACTAAAAGAAACATATGCTTTGGAGTAGTAAAGAGTTATGAGGTTGGAGTAGAGGTGTGCTGTAATCGGTAGGGAAGGAAAGAAGCTAGGAAGAAGGATGGGGGTGTGTGTGGTGAGAGACTATAGACCACGTTGTAAATGGCCTAGTAAGTCAGGCTAAAAATTTTGGATTTATTTGCCTTTTTCATTGCCTAGGAGATAAGTAATTTTAAGCAGTTTTTTTGTTTGTTTAGCAGCTGGAAAAAAATATAGAGTTTTCCTCAGAAAAAGAAAAAAGGTATTAAGGAGTCTGGCAAAAGACGGAAGACAAGGATACCAACCAGTTAGATCATTGATAACATGGGCATCTAAGAAGAGCTGATCCAAGTCTAAGTTAACTATTAATTGTAGGGATTGAGAGAGGAAATAGAATAAAGAAATATTTTGAGATTGAAATTGATGGTACTTGAATATGATGGTACTTGGAAAACTCAGAGGTTTCCAGCTTTCATGAATGGGTATACCATTCATTAAAATAAGGAAATACATGAAGACAAGTATGCTTTTGAAGAACACATTTTGGGGGAAAGATAGGGAAGATGGTTGAGGTGTGTTAAAGTGGTGTTCCTTTCCATTTTCTCTGAAGTAAGTAACCTTGTCATTGTGGTTGGGAAAATAGACTTTTTATTTGTCAAAAAAAGCTTGCCTGAGTAAAGGAGTCTGTTCCCTAACATTGCTATAATCAGGAATTTCAAGTATGAATTACTATAAGTTACAGTATTGAATTTGTTTGAGGTTGTTTTGTAATCATTGTGACATTAGTATGATCCCCAAACCAAGAATTCAGACAGTCTAAGACATGAGTGTACAGCCTTCCAGGAATCTAGAGTGCAGTACAATAGAACCATTTTAAATTTAAACTGGTTTCAGCAAAAGTAAAAAAGAATTTAAGAAAATTGACTTCTAGTCCTGATGTTCCAAGTGTCTACCATCTCTGTGACTTTGACAAATCAACTTCTGACCATAAATTCTAAGAAGAAAAGGGGTAAAGGGGCTGGACAAGGTTTAGCTTTGTTTTGTTTTAGCTTTAAAATTCTGTGAATTTTCATATCTTGATCTAATAAATATGGATAATTCTTATATTTTTCATCTGTGATAAGAAAGGAAATTCAAATTATTAGATTGAACCCTTCACTAAAAATATCCTAAAATTATTCTGCTTAATAAGTTAATGTCAGAGATTGCACTTACAAACCTGTTGGCCATATTGTAGTATGCCTTTTATGACTAACTAGTAAACAATACTGTGTAGTGTGAAAATAGAGATATCGCAGTAGCCTAGATCATAGCACAGTGACCTACTTTCAAAAATGGCTATCTCTGTGGAAAAGTTCATGCCATTTTCTTAGACATTTTTTGATCCCAGACTAATTTCTTGCTCAACTGGGCATACTGGGTAGCATGCATTCAGTTTGTATTTATATGATTCATGTATTAAAAAATATATATATATGTGATGGGGTTATCATTTAACATTTTAAGAAAACAGCTCTTCATCTGAGTAATCAGTTATATGATTAAATAAAATTTTTAGTCGATTAGTAGTTATTAATTATAAATATATATCACTAATATGAAACACTTTTTACATTTGATTATTTCAAGATTGCTAAGCATCAGTACCCTTAATATTCTAGTTTATGATAATGTTGCAGCAACAAATATTGACAGATGTTTTGTTCTGCTATATTTTCCTCACATAATAGCTGCACTTTGATGTGTATATATTTCGGCCTGAAATTAGAGGTGTGACTTACGAGGGAAATTTTTTTTTTCCTTCAGCTCTTATCTTCTTCACCTCCTGCTGCCCCTATCCTTTGCCACCAGTGTTCTCAGGTCCTGCTGGGGGGACAGAGAAGATCAGAGGTGAAGGGTAGAGATGGCAGAAAGTGGGGTTGGAGCAGTGGGCTGGAGGTAGGGTAGGGAGCATGCAGAGAAGGATCCAAGGTGGATCAGTGGGAGGCGGGAGGGGGGTTGATGGGGAGCAGAAAACATGGTAGTTAGAGGGCAAATAAAAATTACCTTTAAGAAAAAGAAACGTTTTTAAACATCTAGTGGTGATTATTTGGATGATTAAATTAAAAGTAAATACAGTACCTGATTTATATTTGTTGCCAGTGTGACCCTATACACAGATAAAATGTAAGATTTGCCATACTGTCATCTGTGAAATTAATCACTGACAAAACTTGGTTTTCATTGTAGATCAAAGACCAAGCTCACCAATTCGACATCAGGGAAGGAATGACGAGATTGAGCGTGATGAAAGAAGAGAGGAACGAAGAGTAGACAGAACGGATGATAGAAGAGACGAAAGGCCCAGGGAAAGAGATCGGGAAAGAGAGCGGGAGCGGGAGAGAGAGAGGGAACGAGAGAGGGATCGGGAGAGAGAGAAAGAAAGAGAACTAGAAAGAGAGCGCGCTAGGGAACGGGAGAGGGAGAGAGAGAGGGAGAAAGAGAGAGACCGGGAAAGAGAGAGAGATCGGGACCACGATCGAGAGAGGGAAAGAGAGAGGGAGCGAGACAGGGAAAAAGAGCGGGAGCGGGAGAGAGAAGAAAGGGAGCGGGAGAGAGAACGGGAGAGGGAGAGAGAGCGAGAGCGAGAAAGAGCGAGAGAAAGGGAGAAAGAGCGAGAACGCCAGAGGGAGTGGGAAGACAAAGACAAAGGACGAGAGGACCGCAGAGAAAAGCGGGAAGATATCCGAGAAGACAGGAATCCAAGAGATGGGCACGAGGAGAGAAAATCAAAGTAAGTGATTGTGAACCAGTTTTTTACATGTCAGTGAGGAATTCAGAAAGTTCCATTTAATGCTTCTCGGGGGCCCCTAATATCCTCTTAATTCTTCTTCCTCTCCACATTTTCCTGTATTTTAGTTTTATTATATGTATTTGGTGTTCAACATCTTTTGAATTGTCTAGGAAAAAACAGTTTTCCCATTCTACTATTTCTGTATCCAAGGGATATAGTTAATAATTCTTGTTTACTGTTTGATTACAGCCATTAAAAAAAATTAAGTTATTTATTTTTGGCTGGCTTGGGTCTTTGTTGCTGTGCGCGGGTTTTCCCTAGTTGTGGTGCGTGGGGGCTACTCTTAGTTGTGGTGCACGGGCTTCTCATTGCAGTGGCTTCTCGTTGCGGCTCATGGGCTCTAGGCGCGTAGGCTTCAGTAGTTGTGGCGCACGGGCTTATTTGCTCCGTGGCATGTGGGATCTTCCTGGACCAGGGCTCGAACCCGTGTCCCCTGCATTGGTGGGCAGATTCTTAACCACTGTGCCACCAGAGAAGCCCAATTACAGCCATTTTTGATGGTACATTGGTTTATTTGACTGCTACAGACTTGTTTTTAACAGGAATCCAACCTAAAAGTGGTAGCATCAGTGGGTTTATGTCCCATCATATCCACTTTATAAGTATTTAATGGTGTTGGCTTGTCACCAAGACATAATGCTTGTGCTATCCCTGATAATCCTTTATGAGTTCTGTGTACGTATAAGTCTAGAGTCACTATCCCCAGGCTGCAGAAGCATTTACAGTGTCTTAGAACTGAGGAAATTCTGGAACCACTGCATGGCTAGAAGGAGATGAGAGATAGAGAGGTATCCTCTCTTGGGTTGTGGAGTTATAGTAGATTATTGGAATAAAAAGATGTGTTCTTATTATCTTATATATCTGAGGGCATCTTCTCTCTTCTTTCTTTTCTCTCTCTGTTTTTCTTTTTTTTTTTTTTAATATCAGTAAGAATTTATTTGCTCTGGTATCTGGGAAGTCCGGGGTTAGTTTTTGTTTTGATGTGACTATATCCAGATTCTCAAACAAACATAGAGTGTATCTCCACTGTTCTTTTTCTGTACTAGTTTTAGACTCAGAAGGCTTTTACCGAAATGATGGCTAGGATGACCCCAGGGTTATACCTATCAGCTCAGTAGCTCTCTCTGTGCTGGAGCTCTCATCAGTAGAGGAGTTAGATAAGAGAGCTAAGCCAATCACTATAGCCATGAGAAATCTGGACTCTGATTGGTCAATTTTGAGGTTTTATAGACATAAAACCAAACATATCAAAATTGTTTTTTTTTTCAAATACCAACTAGAATAGAGGGTATGTTTAAGTTTGTTAAGACAAACTGGAAATAATTTATATATCCTCAATTTCTTTGCCTCTTCCTCTACCTTATTTGCCTCATGGTGAATACACTCTCTGCTTTAGGCTTTTTTCATCATTGCTATTATGGATTTTGGTTATAAACAAACAACGTAGCACAGAAATGGAGGCTTCTTCCATTAGGTCTTGCCTTCCCTTCAGTCTGCAGCCAAGGTTTTCTGTAGTTCACTCTCTCGCTTCCCTCTCGCCACATTAAAAAAAAACCTCACGTTAACATAAAATTGATAATACCTTTCACACATGCAGGCACACAGTACATTATTATTTCTCTTCTCTCCTCTGACCTCTTTAACTCTCTATCTTCTAAGATTAAAATTCTGAAATCTTTGCTATTTATTTATTATTATTTAATCCTATGCTTTGATTATATTTTACATGCTTCTGATCTCAGCTTACAGTAGCCAAAATTTCTTCTAGTTTTTCGTGGCTAGACATTCCAAGCATTGACAAGGGCCCCAGAAATTTAGGGGTCAGCAGCTCTATAAAATAACTAGTTATATGAGGTTAACATCTTGATGTTTTCATCAATTATATTGTCATCTCAGTAGTTGAATTTATCCAGCACTTTTGTTTTTAACCATGGTTATGAGGAAGGTTTGTTGAATTGCCGTAGTATTTATTTTACTCTAATTTTGTTTCTGTAGATACTTCCTTGAAATTAAATTTCGTTTTTTTGCATGTTTTATATTTTCTTATGTTATCAATTATCTCTTGCTGTGTATCAAACCACATGAGAAGTTAGAAGTTTAAAACAACCACCATGTATTTGGTCATGATTCTGTGGGTTAGCAATTTTGTCTCGGCTCAGCAGAGTGGCTCTTCTCCTGGTCTCACTTGGGATCACTCATGCTTCTCCAGTCATTCTGGCAGTTCAGCTCAGTCTGAATGACCCAACGTGGCCTCACTCACATGTCTGGCAGTTGGTGCTGGCTGTTGCTTAGGGCATCTTATTTTCTCTTCCATATGACCTCTCATCCTCCAGTAGTCTAAACTCTACTTTTGCATATGATAGTAGAAACATACCAAGAAGGCAAAAGCAGAAGCTGCAAGGCCTCTTGAGTCCTAAATGTCCAAACTTAAACTGTCATTTTCACCACATCTTCCTGTCATAGTAAGTCACTGGGCCAGCCCAGATTCAAAGAATGGGGACAGAGACTGCCTAATGATGGCAGGAGCTTTTGATAAGGAATTGCAAAAGCTTGGGCCTGTGAGTTGTCATACTACATCTGGGGTCTCCTTTTCCACCTGGTTACTCATCTATATGAATGAGCTGTCAAGGAGAAAATGTGCTCATGTGCTGCAGTGTTTCTCAACTTTTAGCCATAGTATTTACAAACATTGTTAGCTTAAAAAAAAAAAGTGGTCAAAATTTAACAAAAATATAGGAAAACACTAGAATAACTTAAGTATCCAGAGATATAAGTCACTAGTCATTTAAAGTTTAACTGAAGAACAAGAAATATAGTGAACATATGAATTATTTTATTAATTTGTCACCAAGCAGATGATATAGTTCTAAGAGATGAGAAGAAACCGATTTTTACAGTGTGCCCACAACATGACTGGCACTGGGTTTATGGCATAACTAACTTATTCCTCATTGCAATTTTATGAGATGGACCCCCATTTTTTCAGCTATTTTCAGATGAGAAAGTTAAGAATGACTTCAAGGAATTTACCTAAGGTTGCATAATAAGTAACATGACTAGAAGTTGAACTCAAGTCTTTTTTGACTCCAAAGCCAATACTAGATTTTCTCATTTGGCTTCCCAACATAAGGTATTTCTATACCATAAAAAGGTAAAACTAATGAATAATTTTCAGTAGAGGGTACATTGATTCCTCTGCTATATGTTACCACTTCGTAGTAGTTAAATCTGGTGAATTTCAGTGAGTTATTCTACATCTACATGAAAAAAATAAGAGGTGGTGCCATGTATTTTAAGTCCACAGTTGTAAGTCTTAACAAATGAAGAATTTTATTAAAGATGCTGAATACCCTTTGTATGATATAGATAGCTCTGAGAGTATTGGGGGTTTTTTTTGGTTTTAATTGTGTTCTCTTTATTTTTTGCCAGTGTTACCTTTATTTATTTTTAATTTTTATTAGAGTATAGTTGATTTACAATGTTCTGTTAGTTTCAGGTGTACAGCAAAGTGAGTCAGTTATACATATACATACATCCACTCTTTTTTTTTTAAGATTCTTTACCCATATAGGTCATTACAGAGTACTAAGTAGAGTGCCCTGTGCTGTACAGCGGATTCTTATTAGTTGTCTGTTTTATATATAGTAGTGTGTATATCTCAATCCCAGTCTCCCAATTTATCCCTCCCCACCTTTATCCCCTGGTAACCATAAGTTTGTTTTCTACAAACTCTCGTTTTGTGAATAAGTTCATTTGAGTGTTATCTTTACTTAGATTGCTAATTGTGATGGGACATTTAAAGTTCTGGATGAAGCAGGAATACACTATTTTTTGAGACCTAAAATTCATAATTTATTGATTATTGGATATTCATTCATTTATATAATAGAAAATTACCATAGAATTTCCATCACTACCATTTTCTCATTCTTTTTTTTTTCTGTTTCTTTCTTGCTATACTCTGTCACTCTTTTTTTTTTTTGCGGTACGCGGGCCTCTCACTGCTGTGGCCTCTCCCGTTGCGGAGCACAGGCTCTGGACGCACAGGCCCAGCGGCCATGGCTCACGGGCCCAGCCGCTCCGCGGCATGTGGGATCTTCCCGGACTGGGGCTCGAACCCATGTCCCCTGCATCAGCAGTCGGACTCTCAACCACTGCGCCACCAGGGAAGCCCTCTTTTTTTTTTTTTAACATCTTTATTGGAGTATAATTGCTTTACAATGTTGTGTTTGTTTCTGCTGTACCACAGAGTGAATCAGCTATATGTATACATGTATCCCCATATCCCCTCCCTCTTGCACCTCCCTCCCACCCTCCCTATCCCAGCCCTCTAAGTGGTCACAAAGCAGCGAGCTGATCTCCCTGTGCTCTGCAGCTGCTTCCCACTAGCTTCTGATAGTATTATAATCCTACAATTATACATTCTAGTTACAACAAAAAATAATAGTAAAAATGTAGTAAAGAAATCTTTTTCATCCCCTGGAATTTTATAAATTACATTTGTCCAATTTAGGAAGCGCTATAGAAATGAAGGGAGTCCTAGCCCTCGTCCGTCACCTAAGCGCCGGCGAGAACATTCTCCTGACAGTGACACCTACAACAGTGGAGATGATAAAAGTAAGCAGGATCTGTTTTCCACGTTTCTATAGTCATATTCATTTGTAACCACGAGACCATTCTTTCACATCAATACGAAATGATGAATTAAGATTTAAAATGTTTTCTTGCTCTACTGCCTCTGAATATCTCCCATTGTGACTAAAGTATGTGTTAGAAATAGTCATTCTGCCATAATGGCACTGTCATTTCCTACTAGTTGTAGTAAAGCCATATTTTTATTTTTACTGAAGTTGTTATTTTTAAACTTTTAAAATGAAAAGGGAGAAATTGGTTTATTATTTATAGGTAGCATGCAATATTGTTAACATGGTGAAAGTGTGATTACTTTTATCTTTTTGTATAGATGAAAAACACAGACTCTTGAGCCAGGTTGTTCGACCTCAAGAATCTCGTTCTCTTAGTCCATCCCACCTTACAGAAGACAGGCAGGGTAGGTGGAAAGAGGAAGATCGTAAACCAGAAAGGAAAGAAAGTTCAAGGCGCTATGAAGAGCAGGAGTTCAAAGAGAAAGTTTCTTCTGTAGATAAGCAGAGAGAACAGACAGAAATCACGGAGGGCTCAAGAACTCGTTCACAAGACGTGATAGGACACCACCCATCTGAAGATCGAGACACATCTGATCGAGCTCATGATGAAAATAAGAAAAAAGCAAAAATTCAAAAGAAACCTATTAAGAAAAAGAAAGAAGATGATGTTGGAATGGACAGGGGTAACACAGAGACAACGTCTGAAGATGGTCAAGTATTTTCACCAAAAAAAGGACAGAAGAAGAAAACCATTGAAAAAAAGCGTAAAAGGTCCAAAGGTGATTCTGACATTTCTGATGAAGAAGCAGTCCAGCAGAGTAAGAAGAAGAGAGGCCCACGGACTCCCCCTATCACAGCCAAGGAGGAATTGGTTGAAATGCACAATGATAAGGATGGCACTATGGAGGATCCTCAGAAGAAAGAAGATACAGCGTTCAGTGACTGGTCTGATGAGGACGTGCCTGACCGTGCAGAGGTGACAGAAGCAGAGCACGCTGCCACAGCTGCTACTCCTGGAAGGACTCCTTCCCCGTCTTCTCTTCCTCCTCCTCCTCCTCCTCTTGCCACGACGACGACTCCTGCTGCCACCACCTTCAACACATTGACCACCACCGTTTCCACCTCTTCCACCCCAGCCAACACCACCAACACTTTTACCAGTGAAGACTCACATAGAAAATGCCATAGAACACGAGTGGAAAAGGTAGAGGCACCTCATGTTACTATAGAAGATGCACCACATCGCAAGCCAGTGGATCAAAAGAGGAGTAGCAGCCTTGGCAGCAATCGGAGTAATCGTAGTCATACATCTGGCCGTCTCCGCTCCCCGTCCAATGATTCTGCACATCGAAGTGGGGATGACCAAAGTGGTCGAAAGAGAGTACTGCATAGTGGCTCAAGAGACAGAGAAAAAACAAAAAGTCTAGAAATCACAGGAGAGAGAAAATCTAGGATTGATCAGCTAAAGCGTGGAGAACCCAGTCGAAGTACTTCTTCAGGTAATAAAAATGAAGTATAATCTAACCACTGTTTCCTATGTTAGTATATTTGTATATTTTGTACAGTTTTATGCTTTGTTCAAATCATAATTTTAAAGTAAATGCTAAATTGGTTACTTTATATGCTGCCTTAAATTTCAAGGAACCTAAAAGCTTAACCATCCCACCAAAATGTTACCTGTTATCACATTACTAGCAGCATTATAGTAGAGGTACATTCAGTGAAGTCAGTTTAGTATCAGAATTTTAGTAGTATATCTTGGTGGAAATACTTATGTATTCAAGTCCTCTATTGATGCCTAAAATTTTAACCTTCTGCCTCTTCTTCCTGCAACCAATACTTTCTCTTTTGACCACAGAAAATAAGGTAGGGGGATAGGAAGAGGTCAGATAATGAAATGATCATTTCTTTTACTGCTTAAATACTTTATGTATTTATTTCTTTGAAGATATTTTGTGGTTATAGTGGAAATAAACAAGGAAACATGCTTTTTACATATTTTAATTAACACTTTGAGAGATGGAATTTTTCATTAAGATGGGTCCTTTGGATAATTTAAAATAAATATAGAAATAGATAAATTGTCAGTTTTAAAGGGCCTTAAAATGAAGCCTTTTATTTCCATTTTATCACGTGTTAACTCTTTGTATATGGTGTATTTATTTCAGATCGCCAGGATTCAAGAAGCCATAGTTCAAGAAGAAGTTCTCCTGAGTCAGATCGACAGGTCCATTCAAGATCAGGGTCGTTTGATAGCAGAGATAGGCTTCAAGAGCGTGATCGTTACGAGCATGAGAGAGAGCGGGAGAGAGAGAGGAGAGATACACGGCAGAGAGAATGGGAGCGAGATGCCGATAAAGATTGGCCCCGGAACAGGGACCGAGATCGACTACGGGAACGGGAGAGAGAACGAGACAAAAGGAGAGACTTGGACAGGGAAAGGGAGAGATTAATCTCTGATTCTATGGAAAGGGACAGGGACAGGGACAGAGACAGAACTTTTGAGAGTCCTCAAATAGAGTCTGTAAAACGCAGTGAAGCAAAACTGGAGAGTGAACATGAGAGAGACCTAGAAGGCACTTCCCGGGACTCTTTAGCTTTGGATAAAGAAAGAATGGATAAAGATCTAGGATCTCTGCAGGGATTTGAAGATACAAATAAAGCTGAGAGAACAGAGAGTATGGAAGGTGAGTGTCACGCCTTTTTGTCGGTTTCAATGCTCCATTCCTTTTCAGATTTCATAGCAAACAAATATTTCCTTTTGAAAGGTCATCTGATACACATATTGACTCCATTGTTTTAGGGAAAATAGAGTTTATAAGGAAAAGCCTTATAATACTTAAAAAATGTGTTCCACTCATTAGTACTATCAAGGTAGACTTGGTTCAAATAAGCCTAAATGAAATAAATGGTTACAGTCGTCCCTCAGTCCCTCAGTATCTGCAGGAATGGGTTCCAGAGCCCTCCACAGATAGTACAATCTGGGCATGCTCAGGTCCCTTATTAAAATGACTTCCCGCTCCTAGAATGAGGGACCCTGAGAAGGCCACATCCACCCTTTTGCCCACTCAGAGCCAGCCTCAGCTATGGACATCCACTCTCCAATCCTTCACCCCGATAATGCTATACAAGCTGACTTACGCCTCTGCACTCTGAATGAGCTTCCTTCTCTAGGCTTCTCTGTACCTGCTCTTCCCATTGCCTGATAGACCTTTTCCCTTTTATCTTCTCTTACTCAAACTGCAAGTCCCAGTTTATGCATTATTTCCTCTATGCAGCCTTCTCTGCTAAAGGTGCTTTACTCTTTCAAATCGCCGTAGCACCTTGTTTATACATCTTTAATAGCATCCCTGTGCCATATTATAATTATTTTTCCATAGTTCTCTCACCACTATACTGTACTCCTTTGTTAGGCACCATAGCTTTTCATTTCTTTATCATCAAGACTCTAGTAAGGACACAATAAATGGCTGATGAATGAAAATATGTTCTGCTGTGCATACATGTTCTGCATCTTATTCTTTGGTGAATTATAGCCCAGGTTAACAATAGTAATGGCCCCCCTGAAAATTCTTCTGGAAGTTCTGCCTCCACTACACCATTGTTCTGACATAACCTCTCTACTTCAAGCCCCCAAGAAACTTCTGGGATACTTAGTACATAAGCAGTAATATTTTATATTCTTTTTATTTGCTGTATTGTAGCACTAGTCCCAGAATAAAATTCACATTCTTTTAAAACTATAAACATCCTTACATCTTTTGGTTATTTGGTTAGATATATTCCAGTACGCCAACTGTTAACATATTTTTTCTACTTGACAAAAACATTTCTGCCTCAGTGGTCTTCACATTTTTATCTCAAATCTGAATTTAAATGGCATCAGTTTGTGAGCCATAGCACTATTAGAGGTACAACCTTGGGTATAATTGAACATAATTTTAACCAATCATTGTAATATCTCTCTTGTGATAGGAGTTCGTGCCCTTCATCCCTGAAATATACCATTCATTGGTTGTGATCACAGATAACATAGCATAGAAATGTAGAGGTGAATTACCTATTGTGAAATGCAAAATTTTATCCAGTTAAAGTAGGACAATGAGTTTGATAAAGCTTGAAAAGTTAAAAATCCTATTATTTGCATTTATGTTTAGATGTATATCTGTGTAATGAAGTTATTAAAATTGTTTACTTTAGAAGTGAATGGTGGGGGTATGAGATTACTACAGAATTTAATAGAGTAGAAAATTATTAGAATGACTAGAAACATCTCATAGTTTATTATATTTTATTTGCTGTAAGTTTTATAAAGCATGCTGTTGCATTTTGAAAACTAGTGTTGTAAACTCAGTAAAGTGTATGGATAACACCTGATTAGAAATATTAAGTGTACTGTATAGTTTTATGATAATTCAAGTTCACAACTAAGTCACCAGGAGACAAAGCTTTAGCCTAGGTAGTTGAGAAAAGTTGGTAAATAAAGAAATGGAAGGTACGCTAGTGGTTAAAGTTTCAAATAAATTTTACTAATTAGTTTGCAAGTTCTTTAAAATTAATGAATTTTTTTTTTTTTTTTTTTTTTTTGCGGCACGCGGGCCTCTCACTGTTGTGGCCTCTCCCGTTGCAGAGCACAGGCTCTGGACGGGCAGGCTCAGCGGCCATGGCTCACGGGCCCAGCCGCTCCGCAGCATGTGGCACCTTCCCGGACCGGGGCGCGAACCCGTGTCCCCTGCATCGGCAGGCGGACTCTCAACCACTGCGCCACCAGGGAAGCCCTGAATTTATTTTGATAAAGAAATTAATGCATCCTTTTGAAATTAGATTTCTCTGGACTTAAAGTTTTATTATAAAAATTAACAACGTAATATCAACATTAACATGTTAGTGGTAGATTTTCTCATATTTTAATTGTAATCTTATAACTTATTTTGATATTGCTGTCCATATTGTGTTCTTGGCATTAAAACTAAATTTAATTTTTAAGTTTTCTTTTGGAGGTATCAAGTGTTTTGAATAATTAAATATAGTTTTCAAATAAATGCTTTTCAACTTTTCTTAGTGTGCACAGCCTCTCCTCTTTGTTTTCACTTAGATAACCCTTTCCCTTAACACTCTTCTTTGGCATGAAATTAATTTTTCTGTTTAGCAGGAGATGACGAATCCAAGTTAGATGATGTGCATTCGTTAGGATCTGGTGCTGGAGAAGGATATGAGCCAATTAGTGATGATGAACTAGATGAAATTCTGGCAGGTGATGCTGAAAAGAGGGAGGACCAACAGGATGAGGAGAAGATGCCAGGTAATCATTTGCAGAGGTGGTTGAATGTAAGAAATATTTAATTATGGTATTGTGATATTCTTTGTTCCCTTGCATGCTGTAAGAATTGATAAAATGCAGTTAGAATTTTCCCATTTTAATTAAATGTTTTAATTAACATAGAAGGGCCAATAAAATGAAAATTATAGTTAATGTGCTCTGCTCATTTTTAAGTAGACATTGCCTATAAATTGGAAAGGGCATTATTTAAAATAGCACAATTGTAAGCTTTCCTATCAAGCAGTGATTGTCTAGCAGTGTTCTAGATGGTAGGTGTATGGTACAGAGCTTCACAACTGTGCTGCCGCAAACCAACTTTTGAAATGACCGTTCAGAAATTTCCAAAGGTCGAGGTTATATTTGAACACTGTTTACATACTTCTCTCTCTCAATTTTCTAAATTCAGTAATCATTTCCATTTATAGTACTTTATTCATTGCCAGAACTTCCTCCAGTGACTGTACCATGAAGCAGCTACCTTCAGTGTTCTTGTTGAATCATCCCAATTAGTCTAATTGTTACTAACAATTTTTTTTTTATCATAGGGTCTTTGCTTTGTTTGGGTATACAGAATATTAAATTCTTATTTTGACTTAATTTGCTCTTACATTTTACAGTTTTTTCTAATGTATAATATATATATGAGTGTTATCTTTATTATTATCAGCTATTAGGTATTTCTGAATAGAACATTATTTTGTTAATTTCCTAAACTCTGACTTATCAGTGGATAGATTATTCTCAATTTTAATCTTAGCCACTGCCTGATTCTTAAATTTATTTCATAATGAATCATTTGTTTTTAAAAGGTAAACTGTGTCTGTGCATGCATGCACACATGCAAACTAAATACACTCCTGGATTTACTTACTTAACCCTTGAAATGACTCTGGTACCAAGCTTCAAAATGTCAGACCTAATATAGTGAAATGATGGAGTTCTTTCATTGAGGATCTCTCAAGCAATTTAAATGCATTATTTGTAGGAATGGGTTTGCTTAGGTGTGTGTTTGCTTGCCTTTTTTTTTTTTGGTTTTTGGGTTTTTTTATTGAAGTATAATTGACATACATTAGTTTCAGGTACACAACGTAATGATTTGACATTTGTATACATTGCAACATGATCACCACATTAAGTCTAGTTACCATCTGTCACCATGCAAAGTTACAAAGTTTTTTTTCTTGTGATGAGAACTTTTCAGATATACTTTCTAGCAACTTTTAATGTTGAAATACAATATTATTGATTATAGTTACCATGCTATACATTACATCCCCATGATTTATTTATAATTGCAAGTTTGTACCGCTTGATACCCTTGACACATTTTGTCTAAACTTCACATTCCTTCCCCTCTGGAAGCCACCAATCTCTGTATCTATGAGTTTGGTTTTCTTTTTGTTTGATTCTTTTCATTTTAGATTCCACATATAAATGAAATGGGGGGGCGCGGAGGCACTCGCCTGTGACCTCTTCGCCTCTTTTCCTTTGGTGAGAAAATTATTTGTAAAGGTCCTTAAGATTCTAAATTTTAGCTTTTATAGAAAATCTTTTGTTTTAAGAATGTGCCTTTTTTGATTTATATTACTTGTTATTTAATGCTTTCTGTGGCTTGGAATCTGTATTTCTCTATACATAACGAGAATGTATTTCTTGGTGTAATAAAATTCTGTTCTTTAACTTTTTGTAGATCCATTAGATGTGATAGATGTGGACTGGTCTGGTCTTATGCCAAAGCATCCAAAAGAACCACGAGAGCCTGGGGCTGCACTCTTAAAATTCACGCCTGGAGCCATTATGCTGAGAATTGGGATCTCTAAAAAGCTGGCTGGTTCTGAACTCTTTACTAAAGTCAAAGAAACATGTCAGAGACTTTTAGAAAAACCCAAAGGTAATTCCGTCCCACTTTGACTATATAATGTTTAATATAAACATTAAGGTGCCTTTGAAAAGGATTCTGTTCTCATGTAGCAGTTACAGTATAAGAACTTTTTTTGTTTTTGAGGACTCACTTATTTTCAGTATTTAATCCTCATGGTCAAAGTTTGTTTTAATTTATTTTGAGAAAAATTTAAGCCTACAGAAAAGTTGTAAACATAGCACAATGATCTTACTGTATCAAAGTTACTTTTTAACAGGTAAGTTCTAATGTCAAAGTGCTCAGTGGTTTACCCAGGGCTAAAGGAAGTGAACTAGATATTGTTCATATCTAAGCAAATTGGCTATCTTGGCAACCCTTTCCCCCGGGAAATGGGGATTCTACTCAAGTGCAGATGTTTAGGTTGAGCCTTTCACAAAGTGGTTAAGAGCTTAGTCTCTGGGCCAGATGGCCTGGATTCCAACAGGCACACCACTTACTAGCTGTTATTTAATTTATGTGTTACTGTTACCATCTACAAGCTGGGAATAATTACACCACCAGTCAGTTGTTCCATATGATTGTTAGGAGGAACGAATGAGTTGTTACAAGTAAAACACTTAGAATAGTTTCTGACATACAGTGATGCTCAGTAAATATGAGCTGCTGCTATTTAGCTTAAAACATTTTATCGCATTGATTTTAGACCTTACTGCTACAGCTTTTCATTATTCCAGAACACTTTTAGTTTATAGGGTCCTTTGTTTTCTGTTTCTCTGGTACCTAGCTTATTATGTTTTGGCAGCTTATTAAGACTTTATTAATGGGGAGGAGGAATGTAAAACAGGAGGAAAGGAGGTAAAAGGGGAAAGCACTAAGATTATTTAATGTTATGTCACATTCATTAGAGTAAAAAAGTTTAGGAAAAAGAATTGAGCTTTCACTAAATTGAAAAAAAATTGTTTTATGTGTTTCATGATTCATGTTCTTTCTTCAACTGTTAGCATAAGCAGTAAGACTCTTGATTTTAATATGGCTTAGTATACATAGAACGTATGTGTAAGAAACATAAACTATAATGGTGAATATGTGTTAACCTGACAGATGACCAGTGTCTTGAGTTCTTGCCCCACTCTTTCTACTTTGATTGGTTCTGTGATCTTAAGTAACTCTTGTGGGCATAAAATGATGTAATGAAATCCCTAAGTTCTTATCCACATCTACAGCTATTTGCTCCTGTGTCTCTTGCTAATGGCATTTAAAGTTAAAATCTATTGCGTAGTTAGCAAAATCAGGCTATAGTTTGTCCCTGACTAATGATCACTTACTTTAAACAATGAAAACGTACACTGTAAAGAAGGATTTGATTGTCCTTACCAAGTAGTCCTATTTTTTGGTGGTATGATAGCTTTGTTAGAGAACTAATATATGATACTGAATATAAGTTCCCTAAGGAATAGGACTGTTTTGTTTACTGCTGTATTGTCTAGTGATCTATTCTTACTAATTATGCCATTGCCTTGAAAAGTACCTGACACATAGTAGGTATTCAATAAATATTTGTGAAATAACTGATTTTTTTCTAATCTATTCTGTCTGTTTCTGTGCCCCAGTGCTGAAGAAAGTATATCTCCACTCCCTATGTAATTTTTAAATTCTAAGGCTTAAAACAGAAAACTTGAATATGTACTGAAATTTAAATTGCTTTTGTCCAGGTTTTCTGATTATAGTATGATTAAGTTCTTTGAAGCTAAACTTTCCCAGTTATTTTAGTTCCTTTGGTTTACTTGTACTTATATACGTGTTTAATCTGTCTCGAGTTATTTGGTGCTGGTCAGTTGAAAACCAGGAAGAGACTAAGTTTAGCCATGTTATACATTCTAGGGAGGTTTGCAAGTGTGTTTTGTAGTCTACTGTTGTGAAAGCAGAAAAGATTTAAATAAAAAGTAATTTGTCCTAATGAGCAATTTTCAAGGAAGTGCATGGACTCAATGGAGGTTTCTTTATTTGTATCTATAGTAGAATGGTGGTGAATGTTTGGTGCTTTTTTTTTTTTAATAGTCTGCATTATATGACTGTGTCATTGGTTGGCTCAAACATTGGTATGGCTGAATTACCTGAGGAACTGCCTTTTCCCCTAACGGGATACCCACTAAGGTATCCTAGTTCCAACTGTGGAGAGTCTGTAGGTCTGGTGGTAGAGCCCTGGCACTGTATTTTTAAAAACTGCTCATATGATTCTGATAGACATCAAAGCTTGTGAACTATTTCTGAGTTTTTATTTACATTTATTTTTGCTTTAGTTATAAACCTATTCACTAGGTGTATAACTTACCAACTAGGTATATTACATGAGACAGGTTTCTTGTTAATTATCTAATCTATTTATGCTCTGCAGTTCAGGAAATGAAATATGTAATGCAATTTCATTAATTCTCAAATGCCTGTTTTGTTTTTACCTAGGTGTTACTTACTATTTCCCTTTGTGGGCTCTAGCAATAACCTGTTTGATCATGTTGCTATAGAAACACTACCTGATACCATTCATACTCTTGGCCAACTCCTGGAATGTTAACTTTGAAGTTACTACTCTTTCTGTTATTTATTTAGATTAATGACTGACCCTATTCTGTAAATTTTGATTTCTTGTCTATTTTAACTCAATCTCTATAGTGTTTTCTCCCTACTTTGCATGTTATGACTTAAAACTGAGTGATTTTGATACATTGTCCCAGGTTTTTACTGTGACCAAATATTGGATAAAATTTGCAGATTATCTAACAAACAGCTAATCACTTTCCTAAGTTTTTTAGGGTTCACAGAATGTAGTCACATTACTACATTTGAATCTTACCATAATAAAGTCCTGAATCTAGAACTTTTAGTAGTTGATGGTACACAATATATTGAATTTGATTTTACTAATTCTTAACTTGAACTTTTTTCCCATAGTAATCCGTGTCTAAATTCTGTCTCCCAATTCTGCTTTTCTTATATCTTAAAGTGGCTATCAGAGTATTTATTTTTGTTTGAGCCTAGCACCAAAACTACATACTGGAGTTCTCTCACAGAGAACATATTGCCTTTAATATGAAATAGTTTTCACCACTGTTGGTAACTTTGATGAAGTATAGATAAACTTAGTATAGCTAGACTTCGTGGAATATTCATCTAAGCAGTTGATAACACTTCTATTTTCAGAAACCTTAATGTGTTTATTTTTTATTGAAAGACGCAGACAATCTTTTTGAACATGAATTGGGGGCTCTCAACATGGCTGCATTACTACGAAAAGAGGAAAGAGCAAGTCTTCTTAGTAATCTTGGACCATGCTGTAAAGCATTATGCTTCAGGCGGGATTCTGCAATCCGGAAGCAGCTTGTTAAAAATGAGAAGGTACTGTTGTTTCCTTAGAAAAATTGGAACATGTCTGTTGAGTAGTATGGATGACATATTCTTCATTTGATTGCATTAAGGTGAAATTAAGGTCTCACGATCTGCTTTTATGAGTTTGGTTTCCCAGTCTTTTACACATGTAAAAGAAAGAATTTTATTAGAATTTATAGTACTTTTTATTTTACTTTAATAGTTTTGAATAACATTTGTTTTGAATAACATTGTTATTGGTACTGGGAAAAAAATTTTTTTTTAACATCTCTATTGGGGTATAATTGCTTAACAATGGTGGGTTAGTTTCTCTTTATAACAAAGTGAATCAGTTGTACATATACATATGTTCCCATATCTCTTCCCTCTTGCGTCTCCCTCCCTATCCCACCCCTCCAGGTGGTCACAAAGCACCGAGCCGATATCCCTGTGCCATGCGGCTGCTTCCCACTAGCTATCTACCGTACGTTTGTTAGTGTATATATGTCCATGCCTCTCTCTTGCTTTGTCACAGCTCACCCTTCCCCCTCCCCATATCCTCAAGTCCATTCTCCAGTAGGTCTGTGTCTTTATTCCTGTCTTACTCCTAGGTCCTTCATGACATTTTTTTTCTTAAATTCCATATATATGTGTTAGCATACGGTATTTGTCTTTCTCTTTCTGACTTACTTCACTCTGTATGACAGACTCTAGGTCTATCCACCTCATTACAAATAGCTCAATTTTGTTTCTTTTTATGGCTGAGTAATACTCCATTGTATATATGTGCCACATCTTCTTTATCCATTCATCTGATGATGGGCACTTAGGTTGTTTCCATCTCCAGGCTATTGTCAGTAGAGCTGCAATGAACATTTTGGTACATGACTCTTTCTGAATTTTGGTTTTCTCAGGGTATATGCCCAGTAGTGGGATTGCTGGGTCATATGGTAGTTCTATTTGTAGTTTTTTAAGGAACCTCCATACTGTTCTCCATAGTGGCTGTATCAATTTACATTCCCACCAACAGTGCAAGAGGGTTCCCTTTTCTCCACACCCTCTCCAGCATTTATTGTTTCTAGATTTTTTGATGATGGCCATTGTGACTGGTGTGAGATGATATCTCATTGTAGTTTTGATTTGCATTTCTCTAATGATTAACGATGTTGAGCATTCTTTCATGTGTTTGTTGGCAGTCTGTATAGCTTCTTTGGAGAAATGTCTATTTAGGTCTTCTGCCCATTTTTGGATTGGGTTGTTTGTTTTTTTGTTATTGAGCTGCATGAGCTGCTTGTAAATTTTGGAAATTAATCCCTTGTCAGTTGCTTCATTTGCAAATATTTTCTCCCATTCTGAGGGTTGTCTTTTGGTCTTGTTTATGGTTTCCTTTGCTGTGCAAAAGCTTTGAAGTTTCATTAGGTCCCATTTGTTTATTTTTGTTTTTATTTCCATTACTCTAGGAGGTGGGTCAAAAAGGATCTTGCTGTGATTTATGTCATAGAGTGTTCTGCCTATGTTTTCCTCTAAGAGTTTGATAGTATCTGGCCTTACATTTAGGTCTTTAATCCATTTTGAGCTTATTTTTGTGTATGGTGTTAGCGGGTGATCTAATCTCATACTTTTACATGTACCTGTCCAGTTTTCCCAGCACCACTTATTAAAGAGGCTGTTCTTTCTCCACTGTACCTTCCTGCCTCCTTTATCAAAGATAAGGTGACCATATGTGCGTGGGTTTATCTCTGGGCTTTCTATCCTGTTCCATTGATCTATCTTTCTGTTTTTGTGCCAGTACCATACTGTCTTCATTACTGTAGCTTTGTGGTATAGTCTGAAGTCAGGGAGCCTGATTCCTCCAGCTGCGTTTTTCGTTCTCAAGATTGCTTTGGCTATTCGGGGTCTTTTGTGTTTCCATACAAATTGTGAAATTTTTTGTTCTAGTTCTGTGAAAAATGCCATTGGTAGTTTGATAGGGATTGCATTGAATCTGTAGATTGCTTTGGGTAGTGGAATCATTTTCACAATGTTGATTCTTCCAATCCAAGAACATGGTATATCTCTCCATCTATTTGTATCATCCTTAATTTCTTTCATCAGTGTCTTATAATTTTCTGCATACAGGTCTTTTGTCTCCTTAGGTAGGTTTATTCCTAGATACTTTATTCTTTTTGTTGCAATGGGAAATGGGAATGTTTTGTTGATTTCACTTTCAGATTTTTCATCATTAGTGTATAGGAATGCAAGAGATTTCTGTGCATTAATTTTGTATCCTGCAACTTTACCAAATTCATTGATTAGCTCTAGTAGTTTTCTGGTGGCATCTTTAGGATTCTCTATGTATAGTATCATGTCATCTGCAGACAGTGACAGCTTTACTTCTTCTTTTCCGATTTGGATTCCTTTTATTTATTTTTCTTCTCTGATTGCTGTGGCTAAAACTTCCAAAACTATGTTGAATAAGAGTGGTGAGAGTGGGCAACCTTGTCTTTTTCCTGATCTTAGTGGAAATGCTTTTCAGTTTTTCACCATTGAGAACGATGTTGGCTGTGGGTTTGTCATATATGGCCTTTATTATGTTGAGGAAAGTTCCCTCTATGCCTACTTTCTGCAGGGTTTTTATCATAAATGGGTGTTGAATTTTGTCAAAAGCTTTCTCTGCATCTATTGAGATGATCATATGGTTTTTCTCCTTCAGTTTGGTACTATGGTTTATCACATTGATAGATTTGCGTATATTGAAGAATCCTTGCATTCCTTGGATAAACCCCACTTGATCATGGTGTGTGACCCTTTTAATGTGCTGTTGGATTCTGTTTGCAAGTATTTTGTTGAAAATTTTTGCATCTATGTTCATCAGTGATATTCAGTGATATTGGCCTGTAGTTTTCTTTCTTTGTGACATCCTTGTCTGGTTTTGGTATCAAGGTGATGGTGGCCTCGTAGAAGGAATTTGGGAGTGTTCCTCCCTCTGCTATATTTTGGAAGAGTTTGAGAAGGATAGGTGTTAGCTCTTCTCTAAATGTTTGGTAGAATTCGCCTGTGAAGCCATCTGGTCCTGGGCTTTTGTTTGTTGGAAGATTTTTAATCACAGTCTCAATTTCAGTGCTTGTGATTGGTCTGTTCATATTTTCTATTTCTTCCTGATTCAGTCTTAGAAAGGCACAACCTGCCAAGAATTTGTGTATTCCTTCCAGGTTGTCCATTTTATTGGCATAGAGCTGCTTGTAGTAATCTCTCATGATCTTTTGTATTTCTGCATTGTCAGTTGTTACTTCTCCTTTTTCATTTCTAATTCTGTTGATTTGAGTCTTCTCCCTTTTTTTCTTGATGAGTCTGGCTAGTGGTTTATCTATTTTGTTTATCTCCTCAAAGAACCATCTTTTAGTTTTATTGATCTTTGCTATTTCCTTCATTTCTTTTTCATTTATTTCTGATGTGATTTTTATGATTTCTTTCCTTCTGCTAACTTTGGGGTTTTTTTGTTCTTCTTTCTCTAATTGCTTGAGGTGCAAGGTTAGGTTGTTTATTCGAGATGTTTCCTGCTTCTTAAGGTGGGCTTGTATTGCTATAAACTTCCCCCTTAGAACTGCTTTTGCTGCATCCCATAGGTTTTGGGTCGTTGTGTCTCCATTGTCATTTGTTTCTAGGTATTTTGTTATTTTCCTCTTTGATTTCTTCAATGATCACTTCATTATTAAGTAGTGTATTGTTTAGCCTCCATGTGTTCGTATTTTTTACAGATCTTTTCCTGCAATTGATATCTAGTCTCATGGTGTTGTGGTCGGAAAAGATACAATTTCAATTTTCTTAAATTTACCAAGGCTTGATTTGTGACCCAAGATATGATCTATCCTGGAGAATGTTCCATGAGCACTTGAGAAAAATGTGTTTTCTGTTGTTTTTGGATGGAGTGTCCTGTAAATATCAATTAAGTCCATCTTGTTTAATGTATCATTTAAAGCTTGTGTTTCTTTATTTTCATTTTGGATGATCTGTCCATTGGTGAAAGTGGGGTGTTAAAGTCCCCTACTATGAATGTGTTACTGTCGATTTCCCCTTTTATGGTTGTTAGTATTTGCCTTATGTATTGAGGTGCTCCTATGTTGAGTGCATAAATATTTACAATTGTTATATCTTCTTCTTGGATCGATCCCTTGATCATTATGTAGTGACCTTCTTTGTCTCTTCTAATAGTCTTTATTATAAAGTATATTTTATCTGATATGAGAATTGCTACTCCAGCTTTCTTTTCATTTCCACTTGCATGGAATATCTTTTTCCATCCCCTTGCTTTCAGTCTGTATGTGTCTCTAGGTCTGAAGTGGGTCTCTTGTAGACAGCATATATATGGGTCTTGTATATGGGTCTTGTTTTTGTATCCAATCTGTGTCTTTTGGTGGGAGCATTTAGTCCACTTATGTTTAAGGTAATTATTGATATGTATGTTCCTATTCCCATTTTCTAAATTGTTTTGGGTTCATTATTATAGGTCTTTTTCTTCTCTTGTGTTTCTTGCCTAGAGAAGTTCCTTTAGCATTTGTTGTAAAGCTGGTTTGGTGGTGCTGAACTCTCTCAGCTTTTGCTGGTCTGTAAAGGTTTTAATTTCTCCATCAAATCTGAATGAGATCCTTGATGGGTAGAGTAATCTTGGTTGCAGGTTTTTCTCCTTCATCACTTTAAGTAGGTCCTGCCACTCCCTTCTGGCTTGCAGAGTTTCTGCTGAGAGATCAGCTGTTAACCTCATGGGGATTCCCTTGTGTGCTGTTGTTTTTCCCTTGCTGCTTTCAACATGTTTTCTTTGTATTTTTTACAGTTTGATTAATATGTGTCTTGGCATATTTCTCCTTGGGTTTATCCTGTATGGGACTCCTCTGTGCTTCCTGGACTTGATAGGGAAGTTTTCAACTATAATCTCTTCAAATATTTTCTCAGTCCCTTTCTTTTTCTCTTCTTCTTCTGGAACCCCTATGATTCGAATGTTGGTGCATTTAATGTTGTCCCAGAGGGCTCTGAGACTGTCCTCAGTTCTTTTCATTCTTTTTTCTGCTCTGCAGTAGTTATTTCCACTATTTTATCTTCCAGGTCACTTACTGTTCTTCTGCCTCAGTTATTCTGCTATTGATCCCATCTAGAGTATTTTTAATTTCATTTATTGTGTTCTTCATCATTGTTTGTTTCCTCTTGAGTTCTTCTAGGTCCTTGTTAAATGTTTCTTGCATTTTGTCTATTCTATTTCCAAGATTTTGGATCATCTTTACTATCATTATTCTGAATTCTTTTTCAGGTAGACTGCCTATTTCCTCTTCATTTGTTAGGTCTGGTGCGTTTTTATCTTGCTCCTTCGTCTGCTGTGTGTTTTTCTGTCTTCTCGTTTTGGTTATCTTACTGTGTTTGTTTGGGGTCTCCTTTTCGCAGGCTGCAGGTTCGTAGTTGCCATTGTTTTTGATGTCTGCCCCCAGTGGCTAAGGTTGGTTCAGTGGGTTGTGTAGGCTTCCTGGTGGAGGGGACTAGTGCCTGTGTTCTCGTGGATGAGGCTGGATCTTGTCTTTCTGGTGGGCAGGTCCATGTCTGGCGGTGTGTTTTGGGGTGTCTGTGGCCTTATTACGATTTTAGGCAGCCTCTCTGCTAATGGGTGGGGTTGTGTTGTCTTGCTAGTTTGGCATAGGTTGTCCAGCACTGTAGCTTGCTGGTTGTTGAGTGAAGCTGGGTGCTGGTGTTGAGATGGAGATCTCTGAGAGATTTTTGCTGTTTGATATTATGTGGAGCTGGGAGGTCTCGTTGACCAGTGTCCTGAAGTTGGCTCTCCCACCTCAGAGGCACAGCACTGACTCCTGGCTGCAGCATCAAGAGCATTTCATCCACACAGCTCAGAATAAAAGGGAGAAAAAGTAGAGAGAAAGAATTAGTAGAAGTAGGAAGGAAAGAAAGGAGGGAGGGAGGAAAAACGAAAGAAGATACAGTGAAATATAATAAAATATAATAAAGTTATTAAATTAACAAATAATTATTTAGAAAAAGGACAGATAGAACCTTAGGACAAATGTTGGAAGCAAAGCTATACAGACAAAACTCACTAAGAAGCATACACACTCACAAAAAGAGGAAAAGGGGAAAAGATAATAAATCTTGCTCTCAAAGTCCACCTCAATTTGGGATGATTGGTTGTCTATTCAGGTTTTCCACAGATGCAGGGTACATCAAGTTGATTGTGGAGCTTTAATCCACTGCTCCCGAGGCTGCTGGGAGAGATTTCCCTTTCTCTTCTTTGTTCTCACAGCTCCCAGGGGCTCAGCTTTGGATTTGGCCCCGCCACTGCATGTAGGTTGCTGGAGGGCATCTGTTCTTCCCTCAGACAGGACAGGGTTAAAGGAGCCGCTGATTCGGGGGCTGTGGCTCCCTCGGGGGAGGGAGGGGCACAGAGTGCAGGGCGAGCCTGTGGCCGCAGAGGCCAGCATGATGTTGCACCAGCCTGAGGCATGCCGTGCGTTCTCCCAGGGAAGTTGTCCCTGGATCCTGGGAACCTGGCAGTGGCAGGCTGCACAGGCTCCCCGGAAGCAGGGTATGGATAGTGACCTGTGCTCGCACACAGGCTTCTTGGTGGCAGCAGCCTTAGCATCTCCCGCCTGTCTCTGGGGTCCACGCTTTTAGCTGCAGCTCGCCTGACTCTGGAGTTCCTTTAAGCAGCACTCTTAATCCCCTCTCCTTGCACACCAGGAAACAAAGAGGGAAGAAAAAGTCTCTTGCCTCTTCAGCAGCTCCAGCCCCCGTTGTGCACTAACCCCTTCAGGCTGTGTTCATGCAGCCAACCCCAGTCCTCTCCCTGCACTCCGACCAAAGCCTGAGCCTCAGCTCACAGCCCTGCCTGCCCCAGCAGGTGAGCAGACAAGCCTCTGGGGCTGGTGAGTGCTGGTCAGCACCGATCCTCTGTGCGGGAATCTCCCTGCTTTGCCCTCAGCACCCCTGTTGCTGCGCCCTGCTCCGCGGCTCCAAAGCTTCCCCCTCCACCACCCGCAGTCTCCGCCCACAAAGGGCCTTCCTAGTGCGTGGAAACCTTTCCTCCTTCACAGCTCCCTCCCACTGGTGCAGGTCCCATACCTGTTCTTTTGTCTGTTTTTTCTTTTGCCCTACCCAGGTACATGGGGGAGTTTCTTGCCTTTTGGGAGGTCTGAGGTCTTCTGCCAGCATTCAGTAGGTGTTCTGTAGGAGTTGCTCCACGTGTAGATGTATTTCTGGTGTACCTGTGGGGAGGAAGGTGATCTTCACGTCTTAATCTTCCCCTCCACCTGGAAAAAAATTTTAAATAGTCTATTCCTGTGAAATATTTTTCATTTGCAAAGTTTCTTTAGATAATGAAATATACTAGAAACTTATTTAAATTGAAGGTCAAGGAAAAAAATTTTCCAGAGTGGTGAGGAGATTAGTGTTTATGAGAATATACCAAATTGAAGAGGAAATAAACACAAGTGATTATATGTAAACATTTCCTTGAAGAATAAAGGAAATTGAAGCTCAGCTTATTTTTTGTTTGGTTCAGGTAAGGAACCCCAGTTGAGAAAGACAACAGAGGAATTTTTTTGAATGATGACACTTCTGATTGCGGTCGTGGTTTCTTGAATATATACATGAGTGAAGACTCACAGAACTATACATAAAAAGCCAGTTTTACTGTATCACAACTTACAAAATATTTTTTACAATGCAAATGTGGTCAATGCATCACTCTTCCTTTAAAGATCTAGAAGAGAAATAGCAGAATGCTGGAGATATTCAAGTCTTTATTTCATTCTACACATGGTTGGAGAACATTTAACAAAATTTTATGACAATAACTTTCAAAACTGCTAAGGTCGCTTTAAGTTCCAGTAATAGCGATCTACATCTTAGTTTCTCAGTAGACTGCACTGATCAGCTGTCTTCTGGAGAATTTGTTCAGTTCTGGAGCCTACATCTTATGTCCTATCAACAGACCAGTAAGGAATGTTCGGTGCTTCTTTTCAGAGAATTGATTGTCATGTGAAAGTAAGACTGAATTAGTGTGTAGCTCCATAGAAGAGATTTTATTTCGAAACGTGGAAGAAATAGTACCGTTCAACAATAGAATGTGCAGTGTTTTTCGTTGTTTTGTCATTGGAAATAATGAAGTAGAAACTACTTGATTACCTGTCAGGGATTGTTGAGAAGATTCCTGCTTTAAGCAAGAAGTTAGACTAGGCGCCCTCTAAAGATTGCTTTCTTTTCTAAGATTCCTTGAGTCTGCAAACATTTCTTAATTTTGCTTTTAAATATCCAATACAGCTAATTTAATATTCATCACAAACGAATTTTTCTTATAACTAACTGATATTTTTGTAAGCAATTAACCTGTCTTTTCTACTGTCAACTAATAATGTACATGTTTAATTTGTTTTTGTTTTCTCCAAATAGGGCACCGTAAAACAAGCTTATACAAATGCTCCAGTGGTAGACAATGAACTCTTACGACTGAGTCTTCGATTATTTAAGCGGAAGACTACTTGCCACGCCTCAGGACCTGAAAAGACTGAAGATAATAAACTCTCACAGTCCAGTATCCAACAGGAACTGTGTGTGTCTTAAGACTGAAGTCCAGGCACATTTTCGGTACTATTTCCCTTCATCAGTGCATATTCTTTTTCAAAGTTCTTTGGTTTGACAAGTGTTATTAGTGACAAAGGCAGAAAAAACTTATCAGCCATGCTAAAAGAGTGACAAACTTTGATTTAAAGACAGTAGTTTGGCTAACAAGATTTTACAAAAATTTTTACACAGTACTTGATTGATACTCATGCAAAATAATGTGAAAGCATCTAGATTTAGTAGTTTATTCTGTACGTTTTGTTAAAACTGAAGACTTTGAAAACAGTCATCCCTGCTCTTCCTGCCTACACAGATTTTTTTATGAAATGGAGCCACTAATTTATGTACTGGATCATCCTTACAGAAACTGAGATTTTCTCCAGAAACAGTGTGTTCACTGAATGAACACACACACACACCATGCACCGCTGTGCTGCACAGGACACAGAAAGTGGGGCTGGGCCTGCATGCTGTGTGTAGGCAGGAGCAAGCCACAATCCTGTTTTCCCTTCTAACATTGTAACAATACTACTTAACGGCTCTTCGGTTTTTTTTAATATATGTGCATTGTTACAATGTATATTGGATATATTTCGAGTCTGAATGGTTTTGTTTGTTATCAGAGACTGTCGACTATTTTTATTTTTAATAAATGTACCTTCCCTTGTTGTAGATTTACTTTGCTCTTCATTAATCTTACTCCTGATGTTCTAAAACATTTGTCATCAACGTTACATGTTTCATACTTAAGATATTTTACTGCTGGAGTTATTACTGGACAGCTGTGAATAATGCAATAATAGTTGAGGATGTACTTCAAATATAGCTCAGTAATACTTGAAACAAACCAAGAGTTAACCAACCTATGTAATCTGAGTTTTAAAATCCTACCATCATACTTTTCAGAGCTATAACCTTTGATTACATTAACCTGCCTCCAGATACAGAGTGGTGAGGAGATTATATAGTGTTTGTGAGAATATACCAAATTAAGAGAGGAAATAAATACAAGTGATTTTATGTAAGCATTTACTTGAAGAATAAAGGAAATTGAAACATTATTTTCTGTTTGGTTCAGGTAAGGAATCCCAGTTGAGAAAGACAACAGAGGAATTTTTTTGAATGATGACACTTCTGATTGTGGTCATGGTTACCTGAATATATACATGAGTGAAAACTCAGAACTATACATAAAAAGCCAGTTTTACTATATCACAACTTACATTTTTTATAATGCAAATGTGGTCAAGGCCTCACTGTTACTTTAAAGATCCTAGAAGAAAAATAATATATAAAACAATTTACTTTTTATAAATAATATATCTGCTTTATTTTGTATGTACCTATTTATCTCATGAAGTGGACTCTTAGAAGGATTTGAAATGGACTCCACTGCAGAATTTGTGGGCAGACAGTAATGATGATAATGAAGGAAACCAATGAAAATTGTAATTTGATGATTGCCTTTCAGAGGTTTTTGTTAAAACTGTAATCCTGTTACCTGTCTCAGTAGTTGTGTATCCTTTGCCTACAGGTAACCTAATGTTACTGGTTGAAAGGTTATATTCATTTCAAGAAACAGTCATTGTGCACTTAATTTTTACAAAATACTTACCCAGCAAAGGAAGTAGTCTTATTTCCAAGTGACCTGGAAAGCATGTATAAGAAAATTACCTTCTTGGGTTTTGTTTTGCTACTTGTAAACAAAAAGATTCAGGTGTGTTTCCTCTTCCAATTGGTAAATGTTTTGAATAAAAAAATAAAATTCTTTAATGACCTGGAGAATGAATAACCTTTAGAAAACTTACTTCCTGTTTTAGTGGATAATATCATTCTCTGTAGCATAAAGATTTAAAGTCATAGAACCTCTAATATTAGTTCCAAGAATTGTGGAGTGTAACAAATAATGGTTTTCCTGTTTTGTGCACTGACTTTAGGAATATTTCACAAGTTACTTCTTTACAGAAATGAAAACTCTGTAGGTAGGTTTGCCATATAGTCAAATCCGTTGCCATCTTAGTTTTGAATATCTTTTTGTTAGGTTGTAAAAGAAAATGTTAAAACCGTTTGTTTGCTTAGTCACAGTATTCAGAGCTTTATGCTCCCAGTGGGAATGTCCTGTTAAGTCTCATAATTTTAAAAAATTCAAACATTCTGTGTAGTGCTAATCATATACCCATAAAGTTCTTCTAAAGCAGATCTTCTTGTTGAATTTTCCATAAAAGCTCTTGGACCATAAAATCTCAAGCCAGTATTCCTGGAAACATCTTCCGATCTATAAATTGTTAGTATAGTTAATGGTTTTCTGTCTCATAACTGATGATGAACTTTGTCCATTTGCCATAACTGCACAACTGGACTCCAGCTGCTAGTGATAAGGAGTTGTCTGTCTAGAGAAGAGGCAGAGAGTTATGTCTGCCATCCAAAGTAAATAAAATGGGGGAGTTAACAGATACTTATATTTTGTTGAGTCAGTTGATTTTTTTCTTTTTGGCAGATGTCTTCACTATTTAGTAAAGTCTTATACTAAACTTATAATAGTTGGTAGCTTCTTCACAAAAATTTGTAACTATACTCAAGTAGTACCTTAGTATGTTAAAATCTGACCCATCACTTCTCTTTATTCTGATCAGTAACCGCAGGTTATTGTCTCCATCCTTCCCCATGACCACTTATGACTTATCCTTATTAATTTGAAAATCTGTGGCATCAGCAGAACATCCCACATTATTCCTTACTGTAAGATTAAGGTAAATAGTATCTATATTGTCAATGATGCTTTTAAATCTCAGAAAGAAGAGCCAGCATCTGAACCTCAATTTGTTATTTTAAAAGGTGTATGGGTTCCAGCACAAGATAGCTACATAGGAGGATCCTAAACTCACCACTTCCCATGGCCACACTGAATCTACAGCTGCATATGGAACAATTTCCTCTGGACAAAACCCAAAACTAGCTGAGAGACCCCTACAAGGAAGAACCCACATCTAAGCTAGTAGGAGAGGCTGAGACAAAATCTCACCATAAATCCCACTCTCAGTATGGAGACCCCCAATCAAGAGGGAACTTGCAACCTTGAGGTTCTCCCTGAAGAGTGAAGGGTTTGAACCCCACATCTTGCACCCCAACTTTTAAAACTTGCCACTGAGACAAGCCCCCCAAACAACAACATCAAGAGACCCACACTGACACATGTTGTAAAGTTCAAGTTAAAGACCAGGAGAGTATCTTAAAAGCAGCAAGAAAAAAAAACTTGATACCTATAAAGGAACTCCTATATGATTATCAGATTTTGTCAACAGAAACTTTACAGACGAGAAGGGAGTGGCATGATATAGTCAAAGTGCTGAAAGGAAAAAAACTGCCAATCAAGAATTCTCTACCTGACAAAGTTGTCCCTCATAATTAAATAAGAGAGAGAGTTTCCTAGACAAGAAAAGCTAATGTTGTTAATCACCACTGGACTGGCCTTACAAGAAATGTTAAAGGGACTTCTTTAATCTGAAATGAAAGGGTGTTAATTACTAACAGGAAAACATGAGAGTACAAATCTCACTGGTAAAGGTAAATGTATGGTAAATTCAGAAAAATCTAATGTAACATGATGGGTTAATTACTTATAAGGCTAGTATGAAGGTTAAAAGACAAAATTAGTAAAAATAACTACAGCCATAATGATTTGTTAATGGATATACAAGATAAAAAAACAAATTTTAACACTAAAATAAAATGGTGGGGATTAAATGTAGAGCTTTAGGTTGAGTTGATACTTATGTTTTTATCCACTTAAAATGGACTATGATAAATAAGTGTTGTAAGCCTCATGGTAACCACAAAGCAAAACCCTATAACAGATTCACAGAAGATAAACCTGAGCATACCACCACAGAAAATCATCAAATTACAAAGAGAGAAGAGGAAAAAGGAATTACAAGACAGCCAGAAAACAATTTAACAAAATGGCAATAAGTACATACCTATCAATAATTAGATTATACATAAATAGACTAAATTCTCAAATCAAAAGACATTGAGTGGCTGAAAGGATTAAAAAAACCAAGACTCATCTAATATGCTGCCTACGAGAGATTCACTTCAGATGTGTGGACACACAGCTGAAAGTGAAGGAATAGCAAAAGATATTCCATGTAAATGGAAACCAAAACAAAGAGTAGCTATACTTACATCAAACAAAATAGACTTTAAGACAAAAACTGTAGTAAGAAGCAGAGATGGTCACTGTATAATGGTAAAGGGGTCAATCCAACAAGAGGATATATTACAATATTTATGTACCTGACAGAGAAGAACCTAAATAAAGCAAATATTAACAAACCTACAGAGAGAAATTGACAGTAATACAATAATAGTAGGGGACTTTAATATCCCATTTCCATCAGTGGATAGATCATACAGATAAAAATTAATGAGGAAACATTGGCCTTAAAAGGACATATTATACCAGATGGACTTAGAAAACATACACAGAACATTCCATCCAAAAGTAACAAACATTCTTCTGAAGTACACTTGGAATATTTCCAGGATAGATCATATGTTAGGCCACAAAAAATCTTAATAAATTTAAGAAAATCAAAATCGTATCAATCATCTTTTCTGACTTACAATGGTATGACTAGAAATCAGTTGTAAGAAAACTGGAAAACTCACAGGTATGTGTACAGAGGCTACTGAATGACCAATGGGTCAGAGAAGAAATCAAAACAGAAAATTTAAAAACCTTGAGACAAATGAAAATGGAAATACAACATACCAAAAGTTATGGGATATAGCTAAGCAGTTCTAAGAAGGACATTCATGGCAATAAATCCCTACATTAAGAAAAAAGACCTCAAATATACAACCTAAATTTACACCTCAAAGAACTAGAAAGAGGACAACAAACCCCAGAATTAGTAGAAGGAAGGAAATAACAAAGATCAGAGCAGAAATGAATGAAATGTAAATTTAAAAGCCAATAGAAAAGATCAATGAAACTAAGCACTGGGGGGATGGTTTTTGAAAAAAATTGACAAACCTTTAGCAAGACTCACCAAGAAAAAAGAGAAGATTCAACTAAGAAATGAAAAAGATGTTACAACTGATACCACAGAAGTACAAAGGATCATAAGAAACTACTACAATTATTCAGCAAATTGGACAATGTATAGGAAATGGACAAATTCCTAAAAATACAATTTTCCAAGACTGACTCATGAAGAAACAGAAAATCTGAACAGATTCATGCTAGTAAAGACATTAAGTAAAACCCTCCCAATGAAGTCCAAAAGTCCATGACCAGATGTTTTCACTGATGAATTCTACCAAACATTTAAAGAATTACTACAAATCCTTCTCAAACTCTTCCAGAAAACTACAAGAAGCAACACTTCTGAATGCATTTTATGAGGCGAGCATTACCCTGATACCAAAACAGGACACCACAAGAAAATTACAAGCCAATATTCCTGATGAACATAGTTGTAAAAATCCTCAGCAAAATATTAGAAAACCAAATTTAACAATATATGAAAAGGATCATACACCTTGACCAAATCAGATTTATTCTAGGGATGCAAGGATGGTTCAACATCAGAAAATCAATCAGTGTGATACACCCCATTAACAAAATGAAGGATAAAAAAGTATATGATAATAGGTGCAGAAAAAGCATTTGACAAAATTCAACATCCATTCATGATAAAAAGTCTCAACAAAGTTGGTATAGAGAGAACATAACATACTAAAGGCCATATATGATGTGCCCACAGCTATCATACTCAATGGTGAAAAACTGAAAGTTTTTCCTCTAAGATCAGGAAGAAGACAAGAATGCCCACTCGCACCACTTTTACTCAGCATAGTATTGGAAGTCCCAACCAGATCAGTTAGTCAAGAAAAAGAAACAAAAGTCATCCAAATCAGAAAGAAGTAAAACTCACTATTTGCAGATGACATGATACTATATAGAGAAAACCCTAAACTCCATCAAAAAACTATTAGAACTAATAAATGAATTCAGTAAACTTGCAAGATACAAAATCAGTGTGCAATAATCTGTTGTGTTTCTATACACTAACAACAAACTAACAGAAGGAGAAACTAAGAAAGCAATCCCATTTATAATTGCATCAAAAAGAATAAAATACTTAGGAAAAAATTTAACCAAGGAGGTGAAAGACCTGTACACTGAAAACTATAAGATGAAAGAGATTGAAGATATAAATAAATAAATGGGAAGATAATCCATGTTCATGAGTTAGAAGAATTAGTGTAAAAATGTCTATACTACCCAAAGGAATCTACAGATTCAGTGCAATCCCTATCAAAATTCCAATGGCACTTTTCACAGAAATAGAACAAACAATCCTAAAACGTGCATGGAACCACAAATGACCCCAAATAACTGAAGCAAATTTTGGAAAAACAGAATAAAGCTGTAGGCATCATACTCCCTGGTTTCTAACTATATTATTGTACAAAGCTATGGAAATTAAAACAGTATGGTATTGGTATAAAAACAGACATACAGATCAATGGAACAGAATAGAGAGACCATAAATAAACCCATGCATATATGGTCAATTAATATATGACAAAGGAGTCAAGAATATACAAATGGGGAAAGGACAGTATCCTCAATAAATGAGGCTGGGAAAACCAGACAGCCACATGCAAAAGAATGAAACTGGACCATTATCTTACACCATAAAAAAATTTTAACTCAAAATGGATTAAAGACTTGAATGTGAAACCAGAAACCATAAAACACATAGAGGAAAAAATAGGCAGTAAGCTCCTTGACATCAGATGGCAATGGTTTTTTGAACTACAAAGCAAAAAAAAAAAAAAAAAAAGAATAAACAAGTGGGACTATATCAGACCAAAAGCTTCTGCACAGCAAAGGAAACCATCAACAACATGAAAAGGAAACCTACAAAATGGAGAAAATATTTGCAATTCATATATCTGGTAAGAGGTTAACATCCAAAACATATAAAGAACTCACAGGACTCAAACCAAAAATCTCACACAGAAAAAAGACCCCAAACAATCCCATTATAAAATGGGCAGAGGCTCTGAACAGACATTTTTCCAGAGATGACACACAGATGGCCAACAGGTACATGAAAAGGTGTTCAACATCACTAATCATCAGGGGAATGCAAGTCAAGAC
>NW_021703785.1:54485995-54560069 GCF_005190385.1 Monodon monoceros | reverse complement strand
GTGGAGAAAAGGGAACCCTCTTGCACTGTTGGTGGGAATGTAAATTGATACAGCCACTATGGCGAATGGTGTGAAGGTTCCTTAAAAAACTAAAAATAGAACTACCATATGACCCAGCAATCCCACTACTGGGCATATACCCTGAGAAAACCATAATTCAAAAAGAGTCATGTACCAAAATGTTCATTGCAGCTCTATTTACAATAGCCAGGACATGGAAGCAACCTAAGTGTCCATTGACAGGTGAATGGATAAAGAAGATGTGGCACACATATACAATGGAATATTACTCAGCCATAAAAAGAAACGAAATTGAGTTACTTATACTGAGGTGGATGGACCTAGAGTCTGTCATACAGAGTGAAGTGTGTCAGAAAGAGAAAAACAAATACTGTATGCTAACACATATATATGGAATCTAAGAAGAAAAAAAAATGGTCATGAAGAACCTAGGGGCAAGATGAGAATAAAGACACAGATCTAGTAGAGAATAGACTTGAGGGTATGTGGAGTGGGAAGGGTAAGCTGTGATAAAGTAAGAGTGGCATGGACATATATACACTTCCAAATGTAAAATAGATAGTGGGAAGCAGCTGCATAGCAGAGGGAGATCAGCTCGGTGCTTTGTGACCACTGAGAGGGATGGGATAGCGAGGGTGGGAGGGAGGGAGATGCAAAAGGGAAGAGATAGGGGAACATAGGTGTATGTATAACTGATTCACTTTGTTATAAACAGAAACTAACACACCACTGTAAAGCAATTGTACTCAAGACGTTAAAAAAAAAAATGATCATCTCCATAGATGCAGAAAAAGTTTTTGACAAAATTCAACAGCATTTACGATACAAACTCTCCAGAAATCGGGCATACAGGGAACCTACCTCAACATAATAAAGGCCATATACGACAAAGCCACAGCAAACACCATTCTCAATGGTGAAAAACAGAAAGCATTTACTCTAAGATCAGAAACAAGACAAGGAGTCCACTCTCACCACTATTATTCAACATAGTTTTGGAAGTGCTAGCCACGGCAATCAGAGAAGAAAAAGAAATAAAAGGAATACGAATTGGAAAAGAAGAAATAAAACTGTCACTGTTGGCAGATGACATGATACTGTACATAGAGAATCCTAAAGATGCCACCAGAAAACTACTAGAGCTAATCAATGAATTCAGTAAAATTTCATTTGGTAAAAATGATGAAAAATCTGAAAAAGAAATTAAGGAAACACTCCCATTTACCACTGCAAAAAAAGAATAAAACACCTAGGAATAAACCTACCTAGAGAGACAAAAGATCTGTGGAGACAAAAGATCTGTATGCAGAAAACTATAAGACACTGATGAAAGAAATTAAAGGTAAAAAAAACAGATGGAGAGATATACCAGTTTCTTGGATTGGAAGAATCAATATTGTGAAAAAGACTGTACTATACTACCCAAAGCAATCTACAGATTTTATGCAACCCCTATCAAATTACCAATGGCATTTTTTACAGAAAGAGAACATAGAATATTAAAATTTGTATGGAGACACAAAAAACGATGAATAGCCAAAGCAGTCTTAAGGGGAAAAAACGGGGCTGGAGAGTCCTTCCCAACAAGCCTCTTAGGTAGCTTCATCCACCAGAGGGCAGACAGCAGAAGAAAGAAGAACTACAATCCTGCAGCCTGTGGAAGGAAAACCACATTCACAGAAAGACAGACAAAATGAAAAGGCAGACAGCTATGTACCAGATGAAGGAAGAAGATAAAACCCCAGAAAAACAACTAAATGAAGTGGAGATAGGCAACATTCCAGAAAAAGAATTCAGAATAATGATAGGGAAGATGATCCAGGACCTCGGAAAAAGAATGGAGGCAAAGATCGAGGAGATGCAAGAAATGTTTAACAAAGACCTAGAAGAATTAAAGAACAAACAAACATAGATGAACAATACAATAACTGAAATGAAAACTACACTAGAAGGAATAGCAGAATGACTGAGGCAGAAGAACGGATAAGTGACCTGGAAGACAGAATGGTGGAATTCACTGCTGTGAAACAGAATAAAGAAAAAAGAATGAAAAGAAATGAAGACAGCATAAGAGGCCTCTGGGACAACATTAAATGCAACAACATTCGCATTATAGGGGTCCCAGAAGGAGGAGAGAGAGAGAAAGGACTGGAGGAAACATTTGAAGAGATTATAGTCGAAAAATTCCCTAACATGGGAAAGGAAATAGCCACCCACGTCCAGGAAGCGCAGAGAGTCCCATACAGGATAAAACCAAGGAGAAACACGAGACACATAGTAATCAACTTGGCAAAAATTAAAGACAAAGAAAAATTATTGAAAGCAGCAAGGGAAAAAAGACAAATAACATACAAGGGACCTCCCATAAGGTTAACAGCTGATTTCTCAGCAGAAACTCTACAAGCCAGAAGGGAGTGGCATGATATACTTAAAGTGATGAAAGCGAAGAACCTATAACCAAGATTACTCAACCCGGCAAGGATCTCATTAAGATTCGATGGAGAAATCAAAAGCTTTACAGACTAGCAAAAGCTAAGACAATTCAGCACCACCAAACCAGCTCTACAACAAATGCTAAAGGAACTTCTCTAAGTGGGAAACACAAGAGAAGAAAGGATCTACAAAAACAAACCGAAAACAATTAAGAAAATGGTCATAGGAACATACATATCAATAATTACCTTAAACGTGAATGGATTAAATGCTCCAACCAAAAGACACAGACTTGCTGAATGGATACAAAAACAAGACCCATCTATATCCTGTCCACAGGACACCCACTTCAGACCTAGGGACACATACAGACTGAAACTGAGGGGACGGAAAAAGATATACCATGCAAATGGAAATCAAAAGAAAGCTCGAGTATCTATACTCATATCAGATAAAATAGACTTTAAAATAAAGAATGTTACAAGAGACAAGGAAGGACACTACATAATGATCAAGGGATCAATCCAAGAAGAAGATATAACAATTATAAATATATATGCACCCAACATAGGAGCACCTCAATTCATAAGGCAACTGCTAACAGCTGTAAAAGAGGAAATCGGCAGTAACACAATAATAGTGGGGGACTCTTAACACCTCACTTACACCAATGGACAGATCATCCATAATGAAAATAAATAAGGAAACAGAAGCTTTAAATGACACAATAGACCAGATAGATTTAATTGATAATTATAGGACATTTCATCCAAAAACAGCAGATTACACTTTCTTCTCAAGCATGCACGGAACATTCTCCAGGATAGATCACATGTTGGGTCACAAATCAAAACTCAGTAAATTTAAGAAAACTGAAATCATATCAAGCATCTTTTCTGACCACAGTACTATGAGATTAGAAAGGAATTACAGGGAAAAAAACGTAAAAAACACAAACACATGGAGGCTAAACAATATATTACTAAATAACCAAGAGATCACTGATGAAATCAAAGAGGAAAGTTAAAAATACCTAGAGACAAATGACAATGAAAACACTGTGATCCAAAACCTATGGGATGCAGCAAAAGCAGTTCTAAGAGGGAAGTTTATAGCTATACAAGCCTACCTCAATAAACAAGAAACATCTCAAGTAAACAATCTAACCTTACACCTAAAGGAACTAGATAAAGAAGAACAAACAAAACCTAAAGTTGGCAGAAGAAAAGAAATCATAAAGATCAGAGCAGAAAGAAATGAAATAGAAACAAAGAAAACAATAGCAAAGATCAATAAAACTAAAACCTGGTTCTTTGAGAAGATAAACAAAATTGATAAACCATTAGCCAGACTCATCAAGAAAGAGAGGGAGAGGACTCAAATCAATAAAATTAGAAATGAAAAAGGAGAAGTTACAACAGACACCTCAGAAATACAAAGCATCCTAAGAGACTACTACAAGCAACTCTATGCCAATAAAATGGACAACCTGGAAGAAATGGACAAATTCTTAGAAAGCTATAACCTTCCAAGACTGAACCACGAAGAAACAGAAAATATGAACAGACCAATCACAAGTAATGAAATCGAAACTGTGATTCAAAATCTTCCAACAAACAAAAGTCCAGGACCAGATGGCTTCACAGGTGAATTCTATCAAACATTTAGAGAAGAGCTAACACCCATCCTTCTCAAACTCTTCCAAAAAACTGCAGAGGAAGGAACACTCCCAAACTCATTCTATGAGGCCACAATCACCCTGATACCAAAACCAGACAAAGATACTCCAAAAAAAGAAAATTACAGACCAATATCACTGATGAATATAGATGCAAAAATCCTCAACAAAATACTATCAAACAGAATCCAACAACACATTAACAAGATCATACACCACGATCAAGTGGGATTTATCCCAGGGATGCAAGGATTCTTCAATATACACAAATCAGTGTGATACAGCATATTAACAAATTGAAGAATAAAAGCCATATGGTCCTCTCAATAGATGCAGAAGAACTTTTCAGAAAATTCAACACCCATTTATGATAAAAACTCTCCAGAAAGTGGGTATAGAGGGAACCTATGTAAATATAATAAACGCCATATATGACAAACCCACAGCAAACATCATTCTCAATGGTAAAAAACTGAAAGCATTTCCTCTAAGATCAGGAACAAGACAAGGCTATCCACTCTCACCACTATTATTCAACATCGTTTTGGAAGTCCTAGCCACGGCAATCAGAGAAGGAAAAGAAATAAAAGGAATACAAGTTGGAAAAGAACAAGTAAAACTGTCACTGTTTGCAGATGACATGATACTATTCATAGAGAATCCTAAAAATGCCACCAGAAAACTACTAGAGCTAATCAATGAACTCGGTAAAGTTGCAGGATACAAAATTAATGCACAGAAATCTCTTCCATTCCTATACACTAATGATGAAAAATCTGAAAGAGAAATTATGGAAACACTCCCATTTACCATCGCCACAAAAAAAAAAAAATACCTAGGAATAAACCTACCTAGGGAGACAAAAGACCTGTATGCAGAAAACTATAAGACAGTGATGAAAGAAATTAAAGACAATACCAACAGATGGAGAGATATACCATGTTCTTCGATTGGAAGAATCAATATTGTGAAAATGACTACACTACCCAAAGCAATCTACAGATTCAATGCAATCCCTATCAAATTACCAATGGCATTTTTTTTACGGAACTCGAACAAATCATCTTAAAATTTGTATGGAGACACAAAAGACCCCGAATAGCCAAAGCGGTCTTGAGGGGAAAAAACAAAGCAGGGGGAATCAGACTCCCTGACTTCAGACTATACTACAAAGCTACAGTAATCAAGACAATATGGTACTGGCACAAAAACAGAAACATAGATCAGTGGAACAAGATAGAAAGCCCAGAAATAAACCCATGTACCTATGGTCAACTAATCTATGACAAAGGTGGCAAAGATATACAATGGAGTAAAGACAGTCTCTTCAATAAGTGGTGCTGGGAAAACTGGACAGCTACATGTAAAAGAATGAAATTAGAACACTCCCTAACATCATACACAAAAATAAACTCAAAATGGATTAGAGACCTAAATGTAAGACTGGACACTATAAAACTTAGAGGAAAACATAGGAAGAACACTCTTTGAGATAAATCACAGCAAGATCTTTTATGATCCACCTCCTAGCATCATGGAAATAAAAACAAAAATAAACAAATGGGACCTAATGAAACTTCAAAGCTTTTGCACAGCAAAGGAAACCATAAACAAGACGAAAAGATAACCCTCAGAATGGGAGAAAATATTTGCAAATGAATCAACGGACAAAGGATTAATCTCCAAAATATATAAACAGCTCATGCAGCTCAATATTAAAAAACCAAACAACCCAATCCAAAAATGGGCAGAAGACCTAAATAGACATTTCTCCAAAGAAGACATACAGATGGCCAAGATGCACATGAAAAGCTACTCAACATCACTAATCATTAGAGAAATGCAAATCAAAACTACAGTAAGATATCACCTCACACCAGTTAGAATGGGCATCATCAGAAAATCTACAAACAACCCATGCTGGAGAGAGTGTGGAGAAAAGGGAACCCTCTTGCACTGCTGATGGGAATGTAAATTGATACAGCCACTATGGAGAACAGTATGGAGGTTCCTTAAAAAACTAAAAATAGAATTACCATATGACCGAGCAATCCCACTACTGGGCATATACTCAGAGAAAACCATAATTCAAAAAGACACATGCACCCCAATGTTCACGGCAGCACTATTTACAATAGCCAGGTCATGGAAGCAACCTAAATGCCCATCGACAGACGAATGGATAAAGAAGTTGTGGTACATATATACAATGGAATATTACCCAGCCATAAAAAGGAATGAAACTGGGTCATTTGTAGAGACGTGGATGAATCTAGAGACTGTCATACAGAGTGAAGTAAGTCAGAAAGAGAAAAACAAATATCGTATATTAACGCATGTATGTGGAACCTAGAAAAATGGTAAAGATGAACCGGTTTGCAGGGCAGTAATTGAGACAAAGATGCAGAGAACAAACGTATGGACACCAAGGGGGGAAAGCGGCGGGGGACAGGCGTGGTTGTGGTGTGATGAATTGGGAGATTGGGATTGACATATATACACTAATATGTATAAAATGGATAACTAATAAGAACCTGCTGTATAAAAAAAAATTAAATAAAATTCAAAGTAACAAAAACAAAAACACTAACTCAAAGGGATATGTACACCACTATGTTTACTGCAGTATTACTTACAATATGCAAGACATGGAAGCAACATATGTGTCCACTGGTAAATGAATGGATAATGAAAGTGTGGTATGTATATAAATACACATACACACAATGGAATACTACTCAGCCATAAAAAATAACGAAATCTTGCCATTTGCAACAACACGGGATGGACCTTGAGGGCATTATGCTAAGTGAAATAAGTCAGTCATATAAGCACAAATACTGTATGGTCTCACTCATGTGTGGAATCTAAAAAAAAAAAAAAATTCTTAGATACAGAAAATAGATTGGTGGTTGCAGGAAGTGGAGGATGGGGGTGGGTGAAATGGGTGGTCAAAAGGTACAAACTTCCAGTCGTAAAATAAATAAGTCCTGGGGATGTAAAGTACAGCATGATAAGTATAGTTAATAATATTGTCCTTACATATTTGAAAGGTGCTGAGAGTAGATCTTAATGTTTCTCATTATAAGAAAAAAATTGTTAGTACCTGTGGTGATGGATATTCACAAGACTTTGGTGATCACTTCACAGTATATACAAATATTGAATCATTAGGTTGTATACCTGAAACTAATATAATGTTATGTCAATTATATCTCAAGAAAAAAAAATTCCCACATGCTGAAAAAAAAAAGTGTATGCACCCCTCCCACTTTCAAGGGGTGTTTCCTTTTATTTATTTCCCTAGCTAAAATTATATAGCCATCTTTCTAAATATTGTATTTAAATTTGAACTTGGACTTGTCTTATTATCAGTTTGCTTTAAAAATTTCTAAACTATATAATAAACTGCATTTACTCATTAATTTTTTAATCTATTTGAGTATTTTGAAAGCAATGGCATACTCTAGGGGAAACCTGTACTTGGAGATGTGAAATAAGATTTTTTAAAATAACCTACATGGATCTACAGATATAACTTCCCAACTTTATTAAACTGTTTCGTCTTTCATATTTCCCATATTGTCTTGATATGCATTTTTGTGGACTTAGTCATTTTGAATAACTCAGACACATTCTTCTCCGAACTAACGCTCTTTTGGTTGTGTTAGAAATATAAGTGGAGTAGCTTCGGCAAAGATGGGGAAGTAAAGAGACATATGAATAAAATAATTGTAAACTGCAATAATTGCAATGAAAGGAAACACCAGTCAGCTCCAGTCAGCTGGAAAATAATGGAGTGAAGGTTGGGATGGGGTATTGGTTTAGATTGATGGTTGGAGAAGGTTTTACGTATATAATGACACCTAAAACCTAAAAAGCAGCTAGCAGGACAAGGAATGGGAAGAGAATTTCAGGCAGAGGGATTGCAATGTGCAAAGCCCTGAACTAGGAAAAGAGCTTTGGTCCATTACAAGAACTGAAATCCTACTGTAGCTCATCTTTGGATGGAGTGGGGGGAATCGGGTGGGGGAAATGCTAGAGGGAGGGTCTAGGACAGTGCTATTCAACAGAATTTTCTACAGTAATGGAAATGCTCTGTATATGCACTGCCCAATATAATAGCTTTATGTGGCCACTGAGTATTTGAAATGTAGCCAGTGTGCGTTTTTTTTTTTGTTTGCTTTTTTTGCGGTACACGGGCCTCTCACTGTTGTGGCCTCTCCCGTTGCTGAGCACAGGCTCCGGACGCGCAGGCTCAGCGGCTATGGCTCATGGGCCCAGCCGCTCCGCGGCATGTGGGATCTTCCCAGACCGGGGCACGAACCCGTGTCTCCTGCATTGGCAGGCGGACTCTCAACCACTGCGCCACCACGGAAGCCCTAGCCAGTGTGTGTTTTTAAACTTTTATGCAACATTAACTAAATTTAAACAAGTATGTGTGACTAGTGGCTACCATTTTGGACAGTATTAGAGTGTTTCCCAAAGCGGTACACAAGACCTTTTTGTTGTAACTATTATATTTAATGTTTGTTATTTCTATTTTGGGCAAGTGGTACAGATTTTTTTAAATTAACTGTAGCAATATGACATTTCCTTTTAGGATAAATGGCTGAACAAATTAAGTAGAACAGGTGGTATGGAGATAGGACAAAAATTATTGGTGCTCAAATAACTGAAGTTTAGAAAGTGCAGGCTACATACGAAATTCGAATTTTACCTCAAGGCGAACATTGAGAGGGATAATGGAATTGTATAGGGCTCTGCCTCCTCTTTCTCTGAGCCAGACCATGTCCAGGAAGACATCTACTGCCAGTCTTGCTCTTCTGCATCTCCTAAATGGTTGTTACAAATCAGGGACACAGCTTTTGCTTTTCAGAGGGGAACGTTTCATGTCCAGAAAGAGTATTTTTTTGCTGAGATCTGGTGCTGTCAGGTCCCTGTTGACTCACTGCACTGCCTCCTTTCACTTTTTCCCCACACTTCAGCTCAATCTCAGCCCTTCTGGAAGCCCTTACGTCTGCTTTGGCATTTGAAGATCATATCGGTCTCCTAATTTGATGGGAAATAGAACTTGCGGAGTATTTTTACCATCACTTTGTTGCTTCAGTACAATTTAAAGGAGGAAAATCGGGATCAATATTGATTTATGCCACCATGTTCCTACTGAAATCCTCTCCAAACCAAAACTGAATCCAATGGGCACTTTAATTCTCAGCTCATACAGTTCCATCGGGATGCATTCTGTCTTAGATGAACACCAATAATAAATACTTGGAATTATTATATCAATATAGACCAAATAAATGAAGGTTAGTTCATTTTATTGATGTCATCCTGATAGGTGGGAATTATATTTCCTCTCTTTGTCCTTATTTCCTTTATCATAATTAACACATGGCCAACTCTAGAAGCAAAGGAAGCTGGGAAATTGAGTATTTCAATTTTCTAGCCCTTATATTAGAAATGACGAGAGGAGATGAGGGTTGGATATAGATGTTAGGTTTGCCAAAAATGGTGTCTTCCGCAATTTCAGTAGTAAGGAGGAACACGGACACAGGTTCAGTCCTGTTGACACCAACCTCTTAAAACTTAACAGTAGTCCAGAGGCCTGGGTTCTAATCCTACTTCTGCCACAAACTGGCAACGGGACCTCGAGCAAGCCATTGTACCTTGGCTTTCTCATCTATCAAGTAAGCAGGTGCTAGAGAATCATAAGATTTAGACAGAAAGCTGACATACAATGGCTCAGAGACAGGCCAAAGATGTGTCAGTTGGCTTGTCAGGAACTAAGAGCACAGGATAGGAAAAGGTCTCACTGCTGAGCAATGAGAGTGAGGAATAGGACAGGATTTTGACTATGAAAATCCTCCAATGCTTCTCAATCTTCCTACATCACAAATTTAATTCAGGTTATGGCTTCTGAAAAAAAAAAGTTATGGCTTCTGGGTCAGATTTTCCTCCTGACATTAATATAGATTAAATATATCTTAGCTAGCCAGCTAGACAGACAGACAGACAGATGCTCTATCTACTTATCTACTTCTCCAAGTAATAATTTAGGGAACAGAATGGGAGAAAAATATTTGCAAACGATGCGACTACAAGGGGCTTAATTTCCAAAATATACAAACAGCTCATACAACTCAACAACAAGAAAAACCAGACAACCCAATCCAAAAACGGGCCGAAGACCTTCATAGACATTTCTCCAAAGAAGAAATACAGATGGCCAATAGGCACATGAAAAGATGCTCAATGTCGCTAATTATTAGAGAAATGCAAGTCAAAACTACAACGAGGTACCACCTTACACCAGTCAGAATGGCCGTCATTAAAAAGTCTACAAATAATAAATCCTGGAGAGCATGTGGAAAAAAGGGAACCCTCCTACACTCTTGATGGGAATGTAAATTGGTACAGCCACTATGAAAACCAATATGGAGGTTCCTCAAAAAACTAAAAATAGAATTACCATATGATCCAGCAGTCCCATTCCTGGGCATACATCCATAAAAAACTAATTTGAAAAGGTACATGCACCCCATTGTTCATAGCAGCACTATTCACAACAGCCAAGACATGGAAACAACCTAAATGTTCACTGACAGATGAACGGATAAGGAAGATATGGTACATATATACAGTGGAATACTACTCAGCCATAAAAAAGAATGAAATAATGCCATTAGCAGCAACATGGGTGGACTGGAGATTATCATACTAGGTGAAGTAAATCAGAAAGAAAAAGACAAATACCATATGATATCACTTATATGTGGGATCTAAAATATGAAATAAATTAACCTATCTATGAAACAGAAATAGAATCATGGACATACAGAACAGACTTGTGGTTGCTGAGGGGGTGAGTTTTGGGGGAGGGATGAAGTGGGAGGTTGGTGTTAGCAGATATAAGCCTTTATATATAGAATGGATAAACAACAACGTCCTACTGTAGAGCACAGAGAACTATACTCAATATCCTATGATAAACACAATGGAGAAGAATATTTTAGAAAGAATGTACATATATGTACAACTGAATCACTTTGCTGTACAGCAGTAATTAACACAACATTGTAAATCAACTATACTTCAATAAAAAAATAAAAAATAAATAACTAAGGGAACTCGTCTTGAACATGGGCTGGACTTGATGACTCATCTCTAACAAATGGAGAAGCATGGATGGCGAAGGTGACTACAAGCCTAGGTCATAAAAGGCATTTTGGCTTCTTATTTGCTCTCTTGGATCACTTGCTCTGGGGAAGCCAGCTGCCATGTCACAAGAACATTTCCAACCACTCTTTGGAGAAGCCCATGTGGTGAGAACAAAGGAAGGTTTTCTGTCAATAGCCATTTGAGTGTTGCATCTTGGAAACAGATCCTCCAGCCCCAGTCAAGCCTTCAAGCCTTCTTTCTAATTCTTTAGCTTAGTTCAGTGCTGTTAAACTGGATTTCTTCCTTCATCAGAAGAGGTAAAAGATATGTCATTTAAATCACACCTTTTACATTTGTCTGTTTACATATTATCTGCAAAATAAGCTGTATCTAGAGATAGCTGGGATTTGAAGATTACTGGAATATAATTTGCAGATCTTTCAACCTGCATCCTTTAATCATTCCACATAAGCTCTAATTATCAGCAGAATTCTTCTGTAGGTACAGCTATATCCAAGAAAACATTGGACCAAATAACAAAAGTCTATTCAAATTAAATGAGATAAGCATTTAAAATTGCTGTGTAAACTGTAATTTACTATGCAAACGCAAGATACCTGCAGCTATCATTTTCATCTAACCAGTTCTTTATAGAATAATGTTATGGGCTGAACTGCATCCCCCTCACCAAATTCATATTTTGAAATCCCAATACCTCAGAAGGTAACATATTTGGAGATGAGGTCTTTAAAGAGATGATTAAGTTATAATGAAACAGGATGGGACCCTAATCCAATATGACTGATGTCCTTATGAGGAAGAGACACCAGGGGTGTGTATACACCGAGGAGCAACCATGTGAAGAGGCAGCAAAAGAGACAACCGTCTGCACACCAAGGCGAGAGGAAGTCAACCCGGCCAGCACACCTTGATCTGGACTTCCAGCGTCCAGAACTGAGAAAAAATAAATTTCTGTTTTTAACCCACTATGTGGTGCCATGCTATGGCAGCCCTAGCAAAGGGATACAGCTGGTCCCTTCTCCATCCTGTACATCCTTACAGCCACAGTTCAAGTATAGGAGGTTCACATCATTATCTTTAAAATACTCAAAGAATAAAGTTTTTTATTAAACATTGCAAATTGCATCCAATAACAACCATTAAGTATACCATACAACAATCTATCTACAATTAATTGAGCCCAACAGTAGTTCATTCTTGCATAACCAACAAATTAGGGCAAAACACCCTGCTATGTATACAGGATTCCTAGCACTTGCAGGCAGGCAACGGGGAATTCCACTTTATTTAACGCATGATAAGAAGCATCGGGAGAACTATATGAAAATGAATATGAAGGATGATTCTGATTTAAAAGCACATTAAGTTTGGAAACTAAACAAAAACATGAAAACGACACAAAAACATCCATTAATACTAAATCCTTGGTCTCATTTCTTGATTTGGACCATGCTTATTATTCAGACAACCCCATTCAGACCCATTCCCCCCACTGCCACCAGAATAATCTTTCTAAGTTACCCTAAAATACAGATGTGACTGACCTGTTTTCTAGCTGGGGTCTTGGCACTGTCAAATAATAACCTTAAGCAAGTCAATTAGTCTCTCTGAGTGTCACTTTCTCAAGCTATAAAGTAAGGGAGTTGGGTTGTAGGCTGTTTTAAGTTTCCAGGAATTTCTCTGTCACTCCTCTGCTTAAAATTCTGTGAATGCTTCCTGTTTTCCATGGAACAAAATCCAAACACATGCTTGGTCTGTAAAGGCCCTTCACAGTCTCACCTCAATCTACCTTCTAGCTGCATCTCCCTCCCATTACGACCTCCAATGGCTCCGTGTGCTTGTTCATCCTCTGTGAGATTCTGAGCACCTTGGATACTGTGTCTTCATCCACATTTGTGTGTCCGATGTAGGACACTGACAGGGTTCAGAACAAGCTACCCCAGGGCTTACCTGGTGGTCCACAGGTAAGGGAAGATCCCACATGCTGCGTGGCAACTAAGCCCACGCACCACAACTACTGAGCCCATGCGCCGCAACTACTGAAGCCCGCGCTCTGCAACAAGAGAAGCCACCGCAATGAGAAGGCCGTGCACCGCAACGAAGAGAAGCCCCCGCTCGCCGCAACTAGAGAAAGCCCACGTGCAGCTTTCAAGGACAAGCTACCCCAAAATATGGCACCTTGGTGTGCTATTTTAGGCTGAAGGAATTTGAGAAAAACAGCAGCAGAAAGATCTCTGACCTTCCCCCACCCTTTTCCCTTGAAATAGGTCACAAAAGCCTCATGTGAGAGGTGTCCTCCCTTATCTCCAAGATGGTGGGATGCCGAGAAGCATCCAAGCAAGCAGGTCTTGCAGAGTTTCCCCCAGTTTATTACACTTAGCTGCTACCCACTTTGTTCCATCATATTTCTCCACAACCTTCCACTCTTCATCAAACCTAGCAGAAAAGCACTCAAGTTTAACTGCTGCTTCGAGTCTTCATTTTCTTATGAGAGCTCCTGTGTCATATAAATTTATATCAAATAAATCTGAATGCTTTTCTCCTGTTAATCTACCAGTTTAATTTTCAGACCTAGCCAGGGATCCTAAAAGGGTTGAGGAAAACTTTTTCCTCCCCTACATCCCAGTGCCAGACATAGAAATACTTTCTTAATAAATGTTGGATGTTGCTTCTGCCCTGAGTACCATCTGCCTACTTATCACTCCAGTGCCTCCTGTATTATTTATCAAATTTGTATTTATCCTTTAGATACAGTTCACATGCCACTTCGGTGAATTTTTTCTTTTCCTGTTCCAAATTAAACATTCTGTCCTCTCTGCACTTTTTTTTTGCCTATCATAGCACATCTCCACTGTACATTAGAGTCCCTATTATGTCACTTCTGCAGTTGTATTCTAGTTGGTTGGATATGTGTCCAGATTGTTTTCCAGATTAGGAACAACTTGTATTCAGAGACCATTTTTTGCTTTTGCTTTTTTTTTTTTTTTTTTTGCCACACCGCTCGGCATGTGGGATCTTAGTTCCCCGATCAGCGATCGAACCCGTGCCCCCTGAAGTGGAAGCACGGAGTCCTAACCACTGGAACGCCAGGGAATTCCCCCAGAGACCATTTTAAACTGAACTTTTTGTCCCCATTCCCATGTCGTTCCAGTGCTTTTTCACTTGAACATAGTGTTAAATTAATTCAACAAGGAGGCCATTAGACTGAGGCGGCTCTAACGCCTTAGCAGCCTATGCAGGCAAACCAAAGCATAAGCCTGAAATGCTTCAAGGTCCAGAAATCAAAACCTAAGGACATATCATATGATACCACTTATATGTGGCATCTAAAATATGACACAAATGAACTTATCTACGAAACAGAAATAGACTCACAGGGAACAGACTAATAGGTGCCAAAGGGGAGAGGAGATGGGGGAGGGATGGATTAGGAGTTTGGGGTTAGCAGGTGCAAACTATTATTTATAGAATGGATAAACAACAGGGTCCTACTGTATAGCACAGGGAACTATAGTCAATATCCTGTGATAAACCACAACGGAAAAGAGTATATGTAACAATCACTTTACAGTACAGTAGAAATTAACACAACATTGTAAATCAACTAAACTTCAATAAAATACATTTAAAAAAAACGAAAACAAACCTAAGGACAACCAATCACAAGCAGCCAATGAAGCTTTCCCAGGTGAGGCAACAGCTTAAGCTACAGCCAATCAAATAAGTTCCTTGCTTTGCTTCTTCCTCTTCTCTATAAAAGTCATGTTGCAGCTCCCCTTGGAGAAGGGGCTCCTAAACACTTCCGGTTTGGTGCTGCCCAATTTGAAACTCTTAAGATTCTTTTTATTTTTTTATTGAAGTACAGTTGAATTACAATGTTGTGTTAGTTACTGTACAGCAAAGTGGCTCAGTTATACATATATATTCTTTTTCAGTGTGGTTTATCACAGGCTATGGAATATCATTCCCTGTGCTATACAGTAGGACCTTGCTGTTTATCCATTCTATATGTAATAGTTTGCATCTGCTAGCCCCAAACTCCCAATTCACTCCTCTCCCATCCCCCGACCCCTGCCTTGGCAACCACCAGTCTATTCTCAATGTCGCTGATTCTGTTTCTGAAACTCTTTAAGATTCTTAACATGCTTCAGTTTATCTTTTAACAATAGTGAACATAGATGTTTACTGAATCCAGTTGTGGTACGTTAAAATTTTCTACTCTGTCATACAATTTTTTTCCTTTGGATTTATTCCTTTAAGTAAGGACAGGAGTTTTGTGATAGAACCATTATACTTGGTCAGGTTCTAGTTAATTCCACTTAAAATTTTCATCCTTTTAGTGTAGGGGTTTTGTTTTTCATATTAACATGCAAATATAGGTCGTGGAGATTTCTTAGGCCTCATTAATTTTTACTCTCCAGTTGCCAGACTTTAGTTCTCTGCATTATTTTTGCATGTCAATTTCATCTGTGATGGGGAAAAAGGACAAAATGATTAAAAGTAATTATTTTAAAATGAAAACTAGGATACAGTTTTTACATTTGTGGCAGCAATCCCATTTCAATTATTATCTTCATTCTTGCTGTCTCAGGCCCCCCCCCCCCGTGTATAAAAGCCAATTTTTTCCATCTGCACTGCTGTCTCATGTGTAATATTTATAAATTCATTACAACTGTTCCAAACCATCAAGGGCAATTGAAGGTAGCAATAAACTTTGTCAAAACTGTTACTATGGTTAACCAGTTGCCTAGGACATTCACCATCATGGATTTAGCTTCAGGAAGTTAACTAGCAAACCTGGTTACAACCACTAGTGAGCAGCCTTGAAGAGATTATTGCTTAATTAATCTTTGTATTGTGCTAATGAAAATGTTAAATAGGTTCATTCTTGAATTGGATGGTTCAGAGAAAATGTGAATTCCCTAAAGGGCAAATGTGGACAGGTCTCCTATTAAAGTCAGTGGTCCAACCAAGAAGCTCTTTTAGTCATTTTGAAGTTAAAAGGGCTAGTAGATAATTTCATAATAAGTCGATGACATTTATAGTGGCTACATGGGAGATATTACTACCACCTCTCCTGAAGATCTTTGCCTGTTCCTTTGGAAAAGAATCTCATTATTACAATTCTTAAATAGATACTGGCTTTTATTTTCCATCAGACTCCACAGGAAAAGGCATAAATTAAACTTGGAGCACTTATCTTTAACAAGCAGACTTCGGTGGGGATGGGAAAATAGCACGTGCCGGTGGTGTCATTGTTCAATCAGGAATCCATTAGGTTAGAAAAATTCTATCCAAAACTTTATATAATTAAACCAGAGGAAGGCCCTGCTGGATAGGGTTTTTTGGTTTTTTTTTTTTTTTGCGGTACGCGGGCCTCTCACTGCTGTGGCCTCTCCCGCTGCGGAGCACAGGCTCTGGACGCGCAGGCTCAATGGCCATGGCTCACGGGCCCAGCCGCTCCGCGGCATGTGGGATCTTCCCGGACCAGGGCACGAACCCGTGTGTCCTGCGTCGGCAGGCGGACTCTCAACCACTGCGCCACCAGGGAAGCCCTGTTTTGTTTTTTTAATGAGGGGACTCCTGTTTACTTTGCATTGGCCTGTCACGTGGAGTTCACGTGTGGGCAGGAGCAGCCCCACTGGTCACGGCTTGTAGGTGCGCTCCATGGACACTGGTAACTAGTTAACCACTAGTGTGTGTCCCAGAACTGCTGTGCTGGCTTTCTTTCCCCTGCGAAATGTGAATGAAATAAACAGTCATTCGTGGAAACATGAACGCACCCTGCCTCGAGGGTCGGGTGTGTGCAGGGAAGGAGATTATAAGCACAGTTTAAGATGCCTATTTCTCAAGGGGCTGGTAATTGCTGGTCATTAATACCATTCTCCCATTTCCCCCACCCACACTCCAAAAACCATCTGTGTGGGCATTTCTTTCCTCTTTTTCTGTGTGGGCAAAGAAAATTCCTCTGGTGTATGATACAGCGGATGGGTAGCAGGCACTTCCTTGATCTTGTACGTGTTTTGTATTCATAAATTGAGAGTTACTTCAATTATGAAAATGGTTTTTTTCCTGCTGTTGGTACATAATGTAGAGTAAAGCCTTTTTGGTATTTTAACTGCGAGAAGAGCTTAAATACTGGGAATTGAAATAAACCTGCTGAGCGTAAGTAATAGCAGACTTTAATGACTAACAATGAGTTTATAAAATATAAGTTTAAATAATGAACTCTGAAATCTAAGTGCATACATACTTCAAGCTGTAAGTAACTTGGGCTGGTTAAAGACTTATTCAGTCGGAAACAGTTTTTAAACATTGAAAATTGAGACCTAAAAACATCTGCATTGAATCAAAAAGATTTCAACCTAATCTTAAGCACAAGCGGGCTGAAATTATATTTTTATTTGAATGAAAATCCCAAATGCCAGAGGCTTTATGGATAACACTGAAATATAATATTATTGTTTCATAACTCAGATATTATTGTCTTAATCATGATGCACGTTGTCTTAGATGCACACCCTATCTAGTACTTAGCGTTATGGTGTATTAAAATAGATCAGAGAAGTGAAAGTTAACTATTGGTGTCAAGTGTTATTCTTTCTCACATTCCTGTTATTATAGGCATTTTACATAATTCTTGGTATTCAGTTGACAGTGTTGAACTGAGCCTTGCCCTGTGTGTCCCAGAAATGGCTTACTGCGAAGAACCACCCTTCCCTACAGACTTAGAAAGGACTCATGGATGACCCCTTTGTTTATCTATGACAAGGCTAGAGTGACTAGCCTTATCATGGGTTGAGTGACTGCTATGTGCCAGACCCTTTCCCATTCTGTTCATTGAATTCTTATCAACCTCTAAGAAAGATGTCATCAACCTCAGTTTTCTCATGAAGAAAGGGGGGTTCAAAACAATTACATGATTGCCCAGGGTCAAACAGCGACAACATCAGACTTCAAAACGTATTTTCAACCACTATGCCATGCAGACTTCATGCATGAAATATGCCACCATCAAAGCAAAACCAGTGTTGAAAAGAGGAATCCACATGTTAAAAGGATTCATTTTTGTCAAACTGCCATTCAAATTCTGAAGCTAGTCTTGTCTTTCCTCTCTTGCCCCCCAAACCTCCCTTTTTCCTCACTCACCCTCTACAGTTCTTTTCTTTATGCCAAACTTCCAGCTGCCTCCCTTTTTCCACGCTTGCAGAATTACACCCTCAACTGTTTATCAACTAATCCTCCATGAGGACCATCTATTGACTATTATCGTCTACATCCATTACTTCATTATATGTTGCAAATATAATGATTTAATTACATTCTATCATTCTTTATCCATTTATAAAGTGGAAGCCTTTTATAAGGAGAAACTTTCCTCATCAATTATTTGGTTACAATAAGGTACAATTCATACAGGAGAAAACAAGATAAGCACTTATTCTTTTCCTCTATTCACCAGTCACCCCTTTCCCCCAAAGGTAACTGAGGGGTTTTTTTCTTAATTGAAGTGCAGATAAGTGATTCAGTTATACATATATATATATATATATATATATATATACACACATTCTTTTTTCATATATATATTCTTTTCCACTATGGTTTATCACAGGATATTGAATATAGTTCTCTGTGCTATACAGTAGGACCTTGCTGTTTATCCATTCTATACATAATAGCTTACTTCTGAGGGTTTTAAAAATATAATCAAATACTCATGCATTTACACATATCTGATCTAACTAAATCCAATGCAGTTATTGATAGTGTTCCTATTGATGCCACAGTTATACCATGTCTGGCCAAAGGGAAATTTTTTTTTTTTTTTTTTAGGGAACCTTTTCCAAATTGGCTCCTAAACTTTTTTTGACACAACTCAGTCCTTTTTTTTTTTTTTAAGTTTCCCTATTTTCTAGTATAAGATGTTTCCCCAATTATTTTGTACATTTCTTGCCAAGATCTGGAATCAGCCGTTTCTCCAAAGATCCTGTTTCTTTTTCTGGGGGTGGGGGTGGGCGTATTTAAGACCAAGATCTTGCCTCTGGGCCTTTTCAGTGGAGAGATATAGGAAATACATATATTTCTTTGTTAAGATAAAACACATCATGAGTTCATGCTGGTACAACTGATGCTTACAATTCAATTCATAGCTACGAAGTTTTCACTTTATCTTTTCTATCTTACATCAGCATCTTTTTCTTTCACATTAAAAATTCTGCTTTCTCCCACTCTAGCCACTTTTTTTCAATATATTATTGAAAGTCCTAGCAAGAACAATTAGGAAAGAAAAAGAAATAAAAAGCATCCAAATTGGAATGGAAAAAGTAAAACTGTCTCTATTTGCAGATGACATGATAGTACATATAGAAAACCCTAAAGATACCACCAAAACACTGTTACAACTAATAAATACATTCAGTAAAGTTGCAGGATACAAAATCAACACACAAAAGTCAGTTGCATTTATATATAATAATATATATAATAAACTATCAGAAATAGATCTTTTAAAAATCCTATTTATAAATGCATCAAAAAAGAATAAAATAGGGAATTCCCTGGCAGTCCGGTGGTTAGGACTCCACACTTCCACTGCAAGGGGCACAGGTTCAACCCCTGGTGGGGGAACTAAGATCCTGCAAGCTGCATGGTGTGGCCAAATAGATAAATTAAATTAAATACCTACAAATAAATTTAACTGAGGAAGTGAAAGACCTATGATATGCACTGAAAACTATAAGATATTGATGAAAGAAACTGAAGGCACAAATGGAAAGATATTCCATGTTCAAGGATTGGAAAAATTAATATTGCTAAAATGTCCATACTACCTTAAGTGATCTATAGATTCAATGCAATTCCTCTTAAAATACCAATTGTATTTTTCACAGAAATAGAACTCCTAAAATTTGTATGGAATCACAAAAGACCATGAATAATCAAAGCAATCTTCAGAAAGAAGAACAAAGCTATAGACATCACACTCCCTGATTTCAAGCTATATTATAAAGCTATAGTAATCAAAATAGTATGGTACTGGCATAAAAACAGACACACAGATCTATGGAACAGAATAGAGAGCTCAAAAATAAACCCATGCATATATATTCAATTAATTTACAAAAAATAAGCCAAGATTATACAGTGGGGAAAGAATAATAGATTAAGAGACTTGAATGTGAAACCTGAAACCATAAAAATCATAGAAAAAAACCCAGGGGGTAAGCTTCTTGACATGAGTCTTGGTAATGACCTTTTGGAATTGACTTCAAAAGCAAAGGCAACAAAAGCAAAAATAAACAAGTGGGTCTACATCAAACTAAAAAGCTCTGCACAGCAAAGGAAACCATCAACAAAATGAAAATGCAACCCATCAACTGGGAGAAAATATTTGTAAATCATATATCTGATAAGGGGTTAAAGTCCAAAAAATATAAAGAAGTCATATAAATCAATAGCAAAAACCCTAAATAATCAGATTAAAAAATGGGCAGAGGATCTGAGTAGACATTTTTTCCAAAGAAGATATGCAAATGGCCAACAGATACATGAAAAGATGCTCAACATTAATCACCAGGAAAATGCAAAACGAAATCATAATGAGATATCATGTCACACCTATTAGAATGGCTATTATCAGAAAAACCAGAAATAACAGGTGTTGGCTAGGATTTAGAGAAAAGAAAACACTTTTGCACTGCTGGTGGGAATGTAAGTTGGTACAGCCACAAAATATTAAAAGTATAGGGCTTCCCTGGTGGCGCAGTGGTTGGGGGTCCGCCTGCCGATGCGGGGGGCGCAGGTTCGTGCACCGGTCCGGGAGGATCCCACGTGCAGCAGAGCGGCTGGGCCCGTGGGCCGTGGCCGCTGGGCCTGCGCTCCGCGGCGGGGGAGGCCGCAGTGGTGGGAGGCCCGCGTACCGCCCCCCCCAAAAAAATATATATATATACATATAAAGTATAAATACCATATGACCCAGCCATTCCACTTCTGGGTATTTATCTGGAGGAAATGAAATCACAATCTTGAAAAGATATCGCCCCCCCCCCCATGTTCACTGCAGCATTATTTATAAGAGCCAAGACATGGAAACAACCAAAGTGTCCATCAGTGGATAAACGGCCAAAGAAACTGTGATATATGTAACACAACTGAGTAGCAGTCAATCATGAAAGAAGGAAGCCCCATCATTTGCAAAAACGTGGATGAACACTGAGGGCATTATGCTAAGTGAATGAGGTCAGAGACTAATACTCTATAATCTCACTTATATGTGGAATCTTTAAAAAAAAACTCATTAAAATAAAGAAAAAACTCATAGATACAGAGAACAGATTGCTGGTTGCCAGAGGCAGGGAGTAGGTAGGGGTGGGTAAAAGGGGTGAAAGTGGTTGAAAAGCACAAGCTTTCAGTTATAAGATAAATATAAGTCCTGAGGATCTAATGTACAGCACAGTGACCAGTTAATGATACTGTAGTATATATTTGAAAGTTGCTAAGAAAGTAGCTCTTAAAAGTTCTTGGGCTTCCCTGGTGGTGCGGTGGTTAAGAATCCACTTGCCAATGTAGGGGACACAGGTTCGAGCCCTGGTCCAGGAAGATCCCACGTGCCGCGGAGCAACTAAGCCCTTGCGCCACAAGTACTGAACCTGTGCTCTAGAGCCCAGGCCCACGAGCCACAACTACTGAAGCCCACGCACCTAGAGCCCATGCTCTGCAATGAGAGAAGCCACCACAATGAGAAGCCTGCACACTGCAATGAAGAGTAGCCCCCACTCGCCACAACTAGAGAAGGTCGCACACAGCAACGAAGACCCAAAGCAGCCAAAATAAATAAATTTATTAAAAAAAAGTTATCATCACACACACAAAATTGTAACTATGTGTGGTGTTGAATGCTAACTTACTGTAGTAGTAATTTCACAATATATATTATATATCAGTGTGTTGTACACCTGAAACTGATACAATGTTATATGCCCATTATATCTCAATAAAAAATTCTGCTTCCCAACATCAGCATAACTACTCAAATCAACATAACTAGTCATTTACTCCCCACCCCCAGTAGCTCATGTAATAACCTCAGAATACTGATACAAACACTACTACCAGTAACATGATTACTAAAATAGGTTTGCAATTTTTTTCAGTTTTCACCCTTTTATTTTTAACCTATCTGAATCTTTGTTTTAAATGAAATTCTTTAATACAGCATAATTTTTTATTTTGCTTTGCTAGTCAATCTGAAGATCTTTTAATTTTTATTTATTTTTAAAATATTTATTTATTTTGGCTGTGCTGGGTCTTAGTTGTGGCACGTGGGACATTCCTTGTGGCATGTTTAGCTGCAGTATGCAGACTTCTTAGTTGCAGCATGCATGTGGGATCTAGTTCCTCGACCAGGGATCGAACCTGGGCTCCCTGCATTGGGAGCATGGAGTCTCACCCACTGGACCACCAGGGAAGTCCAGGTCTTTTTATTTTTATAGGTAAATTAAGCTCATTCACTTTTATTGGTATGATTGATACATTCTGCCTCATATTCTTTGGTTATGTGACCTCCTGTCTTATTCTCTCTGATGTATCTTTGTGTTTAGGAAGGTTTGTATTTTTTGTCCTTTAAACAAATGCTTCCTTTTAATACCCTTATTCCACTTTCTTGGATACCATCTATTTTTTACTTTGCCCAGTCTTGACAGTAGCAAAGTAACCTTTCTCCTCCTTTCCCTATCATCCAGCATTTAATCTGAATATTATTTTTACTCACAGTAAATATTATAAAGTTGTCAATTAGCTTTTCTAGCTTCCATACGCTCTCCATCTTCTCTCTTTATATTCTGATGGTTGAGCTACATACACATTGTCGAATCATACTTCTTACTACCCTATCTCCCATATTTCTATCATTTAATATTAGTTCTATACATAAATATTTAATATTCACCATCAGTCCTTATGCCTATGTCTCATCCATCCTCTTGGTTCAAGCTTGTTCTCAAAAAGATTCTGATATATTTATATTCTGATATTCTGATGGTTGAGCTACACACACATTGTCAAATCATAGTTCTTACTACCCTATCTCCCATATGTCTATCATTTAATATTAGTTCTATACGTAAATATTTAATATTCACCATCAGTCCTTATGCCTATGTCTCACCCATCCTCTTGGTTCAAGCTTGTTCTCAAAAAGATTCCTCATGGGAATGATAGTCCCTAAATTCTAATATGTTCATAACAATGCATCTGTGGATGTTATACTTGAAGGCCAGTTTGTCTCAATATATAGTCCTTGGCTTACATTTTCTTTCCTTGGGTGTTTTAAATTTCCTACCCATTACCTTCTGGTATAAAACATTGTAGTTCCAAACTCTGATATTAGTGTTATGTGTTGTCCTTTAAAAGTGACTTGACTGCCAGTCTCTGGTCAGTGTATAATTCTGAAAATAACACTCTGTCTTGGCAAGCTTGAGAGATGGGTTACATCCTTCTTCCTCTGAATTACAGCTGTGTGACCTCAGCTAAGTTATTTAAACTTTATATGCCTCAGCTGCAAAGTGGGGATAGAAATGGCAGTAAGATTATTCTGAGGACTGGATTAGGCCATGTTTGTAAAGGACCCCAGTCTTTCCAGGAAGCCAGCTGTACCAACAGGTTCCTTTCGAATAGCACTTCTTTTTTGGTAGAGTTTAAAAACTTAAGACTGAAGTTTTTGCAGCCACTGACAAATGACAGTCAATAGCGACTCACATTTCAGTAACTTTGTAAAATGCTTTTGTGACTGGAAGCAGCTTAAAGAGAGCAATTAGTTTAGCATTGAAGAAAAATGGCATTATCTTCCTGTCTGTTATAGTCCTTGTTTTTTAATAGGATTTTTGTTTGTTTGTTTTCGGCCTTGCTGCTTTCAACTCTTGGCTTTCTCCACAGCCAGAAAAGACATCTCAATTAGTGCGGTCCCTTGAGTTCTTTGAATAATACTGATCAGATGATCAATATTTAACCAGCTTTATCAGTTCTTTGGACAGACCCATTAACTAATGAAAACATCTGTTAGCATGAAGGGTGGTCCAAGAGTCAGAAGAAATTTGTTTGCTAGATTCTCTCTCTCCCAGGATTTCTCACCGGTTATCTAAATTTCCAATCAAAAATGCACCTGCCGGATGTTCCCTAAGGATGCATGTCTACTATTCAGAACAAAAATAATCTCAGAATGTGTTTCTGGTGAGCAGGGTTTATTTTGTGTGGGCTGACACACAATGACAAGCATCTGGGAACTGATAGCATCACTGATGCCCTGACGTAGCTTCAGGGCTTTTACATCTAACAGTCTGATGAACAGTTTTGGCCTTTGAGGCCAAAGCTGGAAAGAGGAAAGTCCCTAATCCTGGATGGATGCGACAGCCCCTCCCTGACTGTTTTGTTTTTCTTGCTCTAGACGACCTTTTTAAAAGTTCTCACTGGGACTTCCCTGGAAACCCACTGGTTTAAGACTTCATGCTTTCACTGCTGAGGGCCTGGAGTTCGATCCCTGGTTGGGGAACTAAGATCCCACATGCTGCACGGCAAAAAAAAAAAAAAAAAAGTTCTCACTGGAGCTATAATCTTTCAAACAAGCAAGCGGGGCACTGATTGGGCACAGGGGTTGCAGATATACTCTGCCAATTGCTTTTTTCATGCCGGAATAAACCCACACCTGCCCTGTCCATTTGTGAGCCCAGCACACATGCGGACGGACTTGGTTTTGCTGAACGCAACCTTTGCCTCCCCTTTGATTATCCAAGGAGCACCACTGGGTTTACTGCTCCTTCTTCAAACACCCTTGCCCTGTGTTTTATATGCACACCTGAGGGTTAAAGAGATGTTCTGTGGGTGGTTCCTTTGCTTGTCAAATGAAGCTTCTGACATTCAGCGACCCCAGCAAAGGATCTCGCTGTCTTGAGTGGGATGAATCCTGAGGACACGACTGCCAGAATAATTCTTTTCACACAGTTCTGAAGTCATTTCCTGCCTGAAACTCTCCACGGTTCTACACAGCTGTCAGGACCAACTCACTTTTTGATGTAACGTCCTAGGCCCTCACGCTCTGCCACCCCTCAGTGTCCTCCACACACCTTTTCCTCTGGTCCTTCCTCTGCTCATCCTTCAAATGCTACACGTGGCCCCTTTCATAGCCCTGTGGTGGTTTCCCACATGCCACCCTTCTGCCTGACGTCACTTCCCCGATACTTTAAATAATGCTTATTTTTCAAAATGCACCACATCCAAGAAGTCTCCTGGGATCACTACCTCAGACCGAATTTTCAGATGGCAATTTTCTGTGCTGTTGGACATTTTGGACATGTTTGGCTCAAATGCGTGAGGATAAGCAATGGAGTGTGGAGGACCCATGAGCTGGGTCCTCCACATTTTTGATCAGCTAGAAGAGGGATCTTGGTAGTGTGTAAGCAGCTCACAACAGCTGCTGTACCAACCCCAGGCGAGTGCAGAGATGAAGGGGAGAAGAACGGTGTGCCTGGGGAGCTTGAGGGGAATGGACACTGCATTCCAGGCTCGCTTTGGCTTTGGAAGATTCCAGGCAAGTTAGGCCAGGCTGAAAGGGATCTATGTGCTGGACTAAAAGCAGGAATTGCTCCAGGTAGATTTGCCAGGGGAAGAGGCAGACAGCTCTGTGCATTCAACAAGGAAGGTTCAGGCACAGCTGGATCCAGGAACTCAAGCAATGACATCAGGGTTTTCTCTTCTCTTCCATTCTCTCCCGAGCTCCCCCGTCCCTACACCTGCCACTGAGGTCTTGCTTGTCTCTGCTAGTCTTTGCTCTGCCTGCAGGCTCTCTGCAGTTGCAGGAGAGATGTTTTCAGAAGCCCCAGGCTCATTCTTAACTTAGCCATCATGCCTCTCCTCTGAGGTCCACAAATCAAATGCAAGGAAAATTTTCCTTGGCTGGCCAAAAGCAGGAGGAAACTGTTTGACTTCAGGGATCTACCCAGCACCCTTTGTTGTTATCTGATTCTATTTAAGACTCATTCATTCAAAGACCCATTTCTTGAACATGTACTTTGTGCCAGGCATAGGATACAGTGGTAACTAGGGAGAGCAAAGGGAAGAAGTTGAGTGGTTTCAGGATGGAGTGGGGACGAAAAAATTCACTGTTGCTATTTGGGTGATACTCACAGGTTGATGCTCTGAATGACGTTGATTCTAAGTAGCCGTGACAAAGTATGTTGGGGAGCATGTGATCCACCAACGTCTCCTTGTCAAGTCCCACTGCACCCCTACAAAAAAAGACCAGAAACAAAATTTTTTTTAATTGACATTTTCCCCAATAGCTAAAGAAACAGAGAATAGACCTGAGAACCAAAGGCACAGTGAGTATGAACCACTGTCTCGTGCCCAGTGAGGAAAGTACTCCTGAGCCGACATCCCAAAGACAGGCCAGAAATGCTGCTCCCCCGAGGAACCGTTCCCTGGCTGGGCGGGGGCAGGCCTCCAGGGCTTTATTCCCCTGAGGACTTGAGGGACCTTCTGGGGAAGACCTTTGACTTAGAAATAATTTAAGATGCAAAAGAAGTTGCAAAAAAAAAAAAAAGCATCGAGAGTTCCTGTGTACCCTTCCCCCAGCTTTTCCCCAATGATAACATCTTACACAACCGTAGCACACTTCCAAAACTAGGAAATTGCCATTGGTACAATACTATTAATTAAACTATAGGTCTCAGATGGCTAACAGGCACATGAAAAGTTACTCAACATCGCTAATTATTAGAGAAATTCAAATCAAAACTACAGTGAGGTATCACCTCACACTGGTCAGAACCGCCATCATTAAAAAGTCTACAAATAACAAACATTGGAGAGGGGTGGAGAAAAGGGAACCCTTCTGCACTCTTGGTGGGAATGTAAATTGGTGCAGCCACTACGGAAAACAGTATGGAGTTTCCTCAGTAAACTAAATATAGAGTTGCCCTATGGTTCAGCAATTCCACCCCCGGGCACATATCCAGACAAAACTCTAATTCAAAAAGATACATGCACCCCTATGTTCACAGCAGCACTATTTACAATAGCCAAGACATGGAAGCAACCCAAATGTCCATCGACAGATGAATGGATAAAGAAGATGTGGTGTGTGTGTGTGTGTATATATAAAATGGAATACTACCCAGCCATAAAAAAGAATGAAATAATGCCATTTGTTGCAACATGGACTCAGAGATTATCATACTAAGTGAAGTAAGTCAGAAAGAGAAAGACAGATATATGGTATCACTTATATTTAGAAATGTAAAACATGACACAAATGAACTTATTTGTGAAACAGACTCACAGACATAGAAAACAAACTTGTGGTTTCCAAGGGGGAGGGGGTGTGGGGAAGGGATGGAATGGGAGTTTGGGGTTAGCAGATGCAAACTATTATATACAGGATGGATAAAACAAGGTCCTACTGTATAGCACAGGGAAATATATTCAATATCCTGTGAGAAGCCGTAATGGAAAAGAATATGAAAAGATGATATATACGTATAACTGAATCACTTTGCTGTACAGCAGAAATTAACACACTGTAAATCGACTATACTTCAATAAATTTTTAAAAAGATAAACTGTAGGCCTCATTCAGCTTTCGCCACTTTTAATATGCACACGTGTGTGTGTGTGCACAAGCACGTGGTACTATGGAATGTTAGCACACGTATAGATCTGTATGACCATCACCCCATCAGGACATGGAACTGTGATGAGATACTTCTGCAATATCAATGTCTTGAATGTCAATCCTGAAACAGTTCCTGGCAAACAGGGAAGACTGGGCCCCCAACTCCTCTGCTGTACCTCCCTCACGGCAAGGAACTTGAGACAGTATCTGGTGGTACAGGAGAAAGGATCATTTCCAACAAAAACTGGGAAGCACTGGCCTCCCTGTCCCTGTCTGGGCTCAAGGTGGTGTAAAACAGGGGCACAAACGCCAAAAGCAAGGCCACAAATTTGGGGAGTCTGGTAACTGCTGCTCCCGTTCAATAGAGGAAAGCGGTCTCGTCAGCACCGGTGGGGGCAGGAAAGGTGACCCAAGGCCCATCCGGTGAGGTCACCTCACCAGCAAGCTCTGCAGCTGGAGGTCAGCCCACACCCAAACCTGGGCTCAGAAGGAGCTCTCGGGGGGCATTACCAGAGTCTGTGTCCTTTCCCGCCATCGCCCCTAGGGAGCGGGCAAAATTACAAGGGTGAAAGACGACAATGTGAAAGTTGAGGTGTTCTCTGAGCTTTGCCTGACACCCTGTAGGCTGCTGAGAGCTTTTTCCCTCCTCTCTTAAAGAAGGGAAGTTAAAAGCCCTAGGGGTCTTACTTTTGTGAGGAAACACTATTTTCTCCAAAGTACTGATAAAGTGTAATCGTTTTCCTTCACAAAAAATTGGCTGAAAACTCAAGGTCAAACTAGGGCACTGCAGAGAAATGTCTAAAGAAAAGAAAGCACAGGAGGCCTCAGATGAGAAATGATTTCATGGTGGGAGGCGGGAGCTCCTGACCAAGGATCTTGGAGGAACAGGCGGTCAAGGTCACAGCTCCTCCCAGGGCCCATCCCAAGGCGAGGCCGTGTGTGATCCTCAACCGGCTGGTCAGGCAGATGCAATGGGGTGGCCCAGAGTAGCCCCATGGGGTCTCCTCTCCTTGTTGGCAATGATGGGGATGCTCTCTCTGTTCTTGATGGATCGTCCTCCCCTCACTCTCTGTGGAAGTGCGGGGTCTGCATCAGATCAGCCAAGAGCTCGGGGGCTTATCATCTGGACACACTAGGTACCAGTCTGGTGTCAGCCACAGCACTTTTCTAGGGCCTCTGGTCTAAGGAGGGAACTGCCTTGATTTTTCTCCCAGAGATTTTGGGCTCAAAACACCTCCATTTCCCAGAGCACAGTACTGGGAGATGCCTTAGATGGTTAAAACTTCAGCTCTCTGAAGGCATCACGTGTCACTGTAAATGCCATCAGTGCCATCAACCCAGGCTCTGAGGACAGGAGATAAATGTCTGTTCCTTCCCCTCTTTAAGACCTCACTGTGTGCCTGGCACAGTGCCCGGTGCAGTATCTGTTATAGCACGAAATTCTCATAAAGCTGTGTTGATGAAAAATTAATCAGTCAACCTAGGAAAGAAATGGAAAACTCTATTTGAGCCAAATTGAGGATTATAACTTGAGAACAGCCTCTCAGAAAGCTCCGAGAACAGTTCTACCCATTAGGTCAAAGTATAGTTATAAGTTTTGGTGACAGGACTGTACATTAAGTGACACGTTATTGATAGTTTATACAATCTAGCAAGTAGTAGGTCATTGTGGCTTCTTACAAGGTTAAGAAGGAATGTTCTTTTTTGTTTTGTTTTGTTTCTTTTGCGTTACGCGGGCCTCTCACTGCTGTGGCCTCTCCCGTTGCGGAGCACAGGCTCCGGACGCGCAGGCTCAGCGGCCATGGCTCACTGGCCCAGCCGCTCTGCGGCATGTGGGATCTTCCCGGACCGGGGCACGAACCCGTGTCCCCTGCATCGTCAGGCGGACTCTCAACCACTGCGCCACCAGGGAAGCCCAGGAATGTTCTTTTTTAAGGAGCTGTCTTGCTGATGCTGGGAGAATGGTGCTCTTTATGGCTGAGCAGGTATTTCCACCGATGGGGAGGTTTGGTCGATGCACAGTGCAGATGCACTGTGTGGGGAGAGAGGATGCCAAAGGGCAGAGAAGAAATTTTATGTTTAAATTTTTCTTGTCTTGCCATAAAACACGAATTTTATTTCCCAGCTGCGATGTGGGCTTTTACCTCCATTTTCTACCAAGCAAATGGTGGTGAAGGTTCATGCCCAAGGTCTTCCACCTAGAAAGCAGAGGCAACAGAATTGAACCTGGGTCAGCCTGGCCGCAGGTCTGCCTGCTGTCCACTGCCGGGCACAGCTCCCGGGAAGCCACTTCAGCTGATCAGATGGGAAAGGCAGCTGTCAGACACAAGGAGGGAGCAAGCCTCCCCCAGATCACTGCTTTCAATTTTCCCAACACTCATGTATGTCTCCTCCCTGGAGGCCTTATTGGTGTGCACCCAGGCCAAGGGCAGGAAGGTGAGTGTTCAGGTCTTCTGCTCAGGCCTTGATTCTGGCCAGAGACGCGTCCTTTCAACCTTGCTCTCTGCCCCCAGAGCCCCCTCCCCTTCTCTCCCAGTCTCCTCCAAGTGCCCAGATTTCCAGCGACCTTCAGATTTGATATATTGAACGTCTCCAAAGGATATTCCCATTGACATTGAGCATGCCGCTGTGTGGAGCTCAGCAATAAAAGGGGGAAATTAACAGGCATTTAAATTCTGAAAATTAATGATGAGAGGTCAGAGATTTCCGAACATCTGTTTCCAGCATTTTCAAGGGGGCCTTCAATTTGCAGGCAGCACTGAGCCACGCGGTTATCAGCAGTTACTTCACACAGTGTCACGTCCAGGAGCTGGGAGTGGATGGTGGGACCCAGCCACTGCACTCACGTGCTTTGTGGCTCGATCCAAGCAGTGTGTCCACTGAGGTTCAGGGTCCCGGCCCTGCTTGTAGGATTCTACACACCCATCTGAAAACCCTGAGTCTGGATTTGCCCAAGTGTCAGAGTTCTGGAAACCGAGGATTCAAAACAGAAGTCCTTGTGCCAAGGAACGGAATGTTTCTAGGGCTGCACCATCCAATAGGACAGCAGTAGCCACACGAGGCTGTTAAGTATCTACAACACGGCCAGTCTGAACTGAGATGCACTCCGAGTGTAAAATATATACTGGATTTCAAAGACTTAGTATAAAAAAAGTAATTATCTTTTATGTTGCTTATGTTGGTGAAATGATAATATTTTGGCTAAACTGGGTTAAAGGAGATATATTATTAAGTCCATCTCATGCAAACTATTATATATAGAACGGATAAACAACAAGGTCCTACTGTATAGCACAGGGAACTATAGTCAATATCCTGTGATAAACCACAATGGAAAAGAATATGAAAAAAGAATGTATACATATATATATATATATATAATTGAATCACTTTGCTGTACAGCAGAAATTAACACATTGTAAATCAACTACACTTGAATAAAATAAATTTGGAAAAAAGTCAACTACTTTGTTTCATTCTACTTTTTTCATCAGATCTATGACAATTGAAAAGTGCATTATGTGGGTCTCACACACTTCTGTAAGTCACCATTGCTCTAGAGTTTCTGTAGCTTGGTGTTTCTTGGGCAGTGGGGAGCTGTTGTCACCCCTAGAGGGCCTTTTAGAAACTCTGGAGGATCTTTGGTGCCACACTGCCTGGGGGAGGTGCTCCTGACATACAGTGTGCTGGGCACGAGGAATGGGTGAGTCCCATAATTACCAGAGCAGTCTGACACAACAGAAGAGTTATTCATGATTCCACATCACTCTGAATGTCCCACCAGACATGAGATAGATGAAAAATTGGTTATAATGATCTGAGCCTAAACCAAATTCCATTTTACATATAAACACAGGTATTTGGTTTTTGCACAAACCAAGATTTCCAAGGACACAGCTACTGTGTAAATCAAAGATTGCACTTTGTTTCATCTGGAACATTACCAAACACCATTCATCATGTGTTAGAAATTCCCAGCACTGTTGGCAATACTGCTCACGGTGCTGGAGTTGCCGACATAACATGACCGTCTTCGTCATTCACTGTCATTCCACGGAGAGGTGTAATTTTCTGCCTGCTTCACTCTATCTCCTTCCTAGTGCTTGAGCACTTGTAAATGGAAAGGCATTCCATTTTATTTAAACTACTTTCCCTTTGTTTCTTCTATATTACAATTAGGACTTTATATTGGTTTAAAAAAGTATGCATGTAGGTAAATTACAACTGAAAGGGGTCTTGCACACAATTTTGTTTTAAACAGAAAATGGCATATTGCATCTGATAGAATTACAAACCATCACTCAAACCTACTCATGCTGCTCTTGACTCAGAAGAGTTGAGACTTTGCCTCTTAAACACCTTCTCATTCTTTTTTATTTATTTATTTTTGGCTGCATTGGGTCTTCATTGGTGCATGCAGGCTTTCTCCAGTTGCGGTGAGCGGGGGCTACTCTTCGTTGCGGTGCGCAGGCTTCTCATTGCAGTGGCTTCTCTTGTTGCGGAGCATGGGCTCTAGGTGCGTGGGCTTCAGTAGTTGTGGCTCGTGGGCTCGGTAGTTGTGGCTCGCGGGCTCTAGAGCACAGGCTCAGTAGTTGTGGCGCACGGGCTTAGTTGCTCTGCGGCATGTGGGATCTTCCTGGACCAGAGCTCCAACCAGTGTCCCCTGCATTGGCAGGCGGATGCTTCACCACTGAGCCACCAGGGAAGTCCCAAACAACTTCTCATTCTTTAGGTTGCAGATGCAGTGGCCCTTCCTCCAAATAGCCAAGACGTCACCTGCTCTGTGCTTCCCTGCATTCTGCTTCCCATCACCCCATCCTTCATCACGCAGATGGTACTGCCTGTGCAATCATCTTCCTCCCTGGACTGTGGGCTCCAAGAGGGTAGGTTATGTCCGTTTGGTTTATTGCTCTACACCCAGTGCCTAGCTCACGGCTGAGCACACTAATACATACTCGATACTTAGTGAGTAAATGAATGAATAAAGATCAGGGAGAGCTGGTGTCTAGAGATCTATAAGGGTGAATGGGAATGAGGGCCAGCAGCAGGGTAGAAATAGATGACAACAAGGGAGCCCAGTGTCTTGGATGCTGATAAAATGCACAGCCTACAGCACGTAGGGTAATGCACTTTGAAATCAGGTAGATTTCACTTCGAGTCCCAGTTCTGCCTTGTACTACCCTTGGTCATCTTAGGAAAGTCCGTTGACTTCTCTGAAAGAGTGATAAGGGTACTTCCCTCATTTGTCGGGGGACTTAACTGAGAACTGCTTGGAAAGCACTTCCTGCCATTTCTGGCAAATAGTAAGAGCTCGGTACATGTTCTTGTTATTAAAACTCTTTCATAGAGGCTGGGTGTGCCTCTAAAAGAGGCCCTGGTTGCCCCAGTGTTGGTGCCTATCACCAGTAGGGAACTTCTACAATTCAAAATCAAAAAAACAAGGCCAAATGACCTGATTCTTAAATGGGCAAGGACACTGAAGAGATATTTCTCCAAAGAAGACATGCAAATGACAAACAGGTATGTGGAAAACGTGCTCAATATCAGTAATCATTAGGGAAATGTAAATCAAAATCACAATGAGATTTCACCTCAACAAGTTAGGATGGACACACACACACACACATATATACATCTAACCATCATCTGAGCCTTCAGTGAGTCAATCTTTTTGCAATAGTAACAAAGATCACTGATCATAGATCACCATAACAAATATAATATACTTGAAAATTTTGAAGTTTGAAATATTGCTACAATTACCAAATGTGACACAGAGAGAGGAAGTAAGCAAATGTTGTTGGGAAAATGGCGCTGATAGATTTGCTCAATGCACGGTTGTCATAAACCTTCAATTTGTAAACAAAACAAAAAAACACAGTATCGGCAAAGTGAGATAAAGCAAAGCACAATAAAAACAAGGTCTGTCTGTAGAACTACCATATGACCCAGCAAGCCCATTTCTGGGTATATACCCAAAGGAATTGAAACCAAGATCTTAAAGAGATATCTACACTCTCATATTCACTGCAGCACTATTCACAATAGCCAAGACATGGAAGCAAACTCAATGTCCACTGATGGATGGATGGATAAAGAAAGTGTGGTATATACACATGACGGAATATTATTCAGCCATAAAAAAGAAAATCCTGCCATTTGCAACAACATGGATGAACCTGGAGGATAATATGCTAAGTGACATAAACACGAAAAGGACAAATACTATTATACATGAGAAGTCTATGAGAAGTCTAGAAGTGTACAAGAAGTCTAAAATAGTCAAACTCAGAGAAGCAGAGAAGAATGGTGGTTGCCAATGGCTGGGGGGAGGGGGAAACAGAAGTATTCAAGGGTACGAAGTTTCAGTTATGCAAGATGAATGAGTCTTAGAGATCTACTCCACCAGAAGTACCTACAGCTAACAACCCTGTAGTGCATACTCAAAAATGTGGTAAGAGGGTAGAACTTACGTTAAGTATTCTAATCACACACAATGATGGGGTGGGAGGAAAAGTTTGGCCGTGATAGATACAGTTATGGCATAGACTGTGTGATGGCTTCATGGGTATACACTTATCTCCAAACTCATCAGGTTGTATACATTAAACTTATGCAGCTTTTTGAATATCAACAATACCTCAATAAAATGGTTTTAGGAAAAAAATAACAAAGATCAGTTGACTAAAAAGATGTTAACTTCATCCAAAAACACGCTTACAGAAACACCCAGAATAACATTTGACAAATATCTGGGCACCCTGAGGCCCAGTCAAGTTGACACATAGAACCAACCATCACAGTTTACATACACGTGTCCCCACTAAACTGAGTTGAGAACTGGTACTAGTGTCTCTAATCTGAATCTCAAGGTGAAGCACAGACAATATTATTTACTGACCACGTGGACAGTGGTTCTGGCCCTGATCAGAGGACTCATATTTCTAGGTAAGAAAAATGCTACCTCCTCACAGACACCCAATTTTACAAGTCTTCCTTCATCCAAAAGTCATTAATTCTGAGGTCTAACAGGAAGCCTTGAACTGTTCATGCTGAAATGTAAGCCAATTTTGTATAAGCTTCAGTGGAAGAGAGAGAACAGCCTATCATGGGCCCTCAGTGTTATAACAGCATCACCTCAAGCAAAGTAGGACAAGCTTCCCTGTTCAGCCTTCCTGTTCATCCAAGATCACTACGCCTCCCTCATGGTGGAAAGTCATCTGATGGACACATTTATACAAAGAAAGGAGCTAAGATTTCCTGAAGGATAGCTATGTGCTACATACTATAGGTATATTATCAAATTCAATCATAACAGCCGTAAATAGTATTCTTTACTCTGACAAGTGAAGAATTTCAGAGAAGTTACTTAATTTATAGTCAAGTGGCACCAAATGCTGACCCTCTATTGCATGGTGGGAATGGGCCTTGGTGGGAATCCAGTTTTAGCTGGTTCTGTAGCTCCTGGTCTCTCCAGGACTCCACACTGCCTCCCTGAATTGTGGCACAATTGTCCTTGCCATCTCCGGAAACAAACAGGATTGCCTGGAAAGAGCCTTAGGACTCTCCCCGGGGGGTCTGCAATGATCCAGCAGATACCAGAGGCTTCTCTTTCCCCAGAAGATGGACTGAGCCAAGCTCCCCCAAGGTCTCCAGATGTGGGCAGGTGACTTTCCCAAGCATGGCTATAAATAGCTGGTACCCAGGCTCAGATCATTTGCTGCCCAAACACAGACTGGACTTGAAGCTCAGGGCAAAACCATTCTCAGGCTTATTCCAGTGAAAGGGAGTGCGTTAGTGGGAGGAGTATCCTCTGCTCACCACCACACCTGTGCACCTGGGTCCCAGTGTGCCTCTCCCCGGGCTGTCAAGGGGCAGGGATGCACGAAGGCTGGCCTTTCCACTGGTCATTCCAGTGCGTATCAGTGAGGCCTCCTGGCGTACACCTGACCCTGCTGTGTGCGGCCTCTTCACCTCGCCGTCCCTTACTTTTTGATAGCACTTTACAGTTTATTTTCACAACCATTTCTTGCTTCCTCTGCTAAATCAGGAGTTGGCAAGCTACCGCCAGTGGGAAGAACCCTGCTCACTGCCTATTTTTGCTACTGGAATACACCCAAGCCCATTCTCCCGTGTTTGGTCTATGGCTGCTTTCCCCAGAACGGCACAGCTGAGCGGTTGCTGCAGAGGCCATCATGGTCTGCAAAGCTCAGACTATTTACCATGAGGCCTTTTACAGAAAAGGCTTTGCCTGCCCTGCTTTAAACAATCCCAGGAGGCAAACGCAATTACTATCATTACTTCCAAGTGGCAGGTGGAAAAAAAAAACCCGGGATGAAACCAAGTGGCTCAGAAATGTTTTCTTAAGGACACAGAACTGGTTGGCAGAGCCGAACCGAAAGCCAAATGCCTTTCCTCCATGTAAGGGTTCACTTTGAAGCCAGTCGGACACGGGCGAGGCTCGGCACCAGAGGGCGGTTCTTTGGGAAGGTCTTTCCGGCCAAGTGACACTGACTTGGAGAAAAAAGAGAGGCAGGTTTGTTCTCTAAAACATGTCGGACAATCAACACTCAGCCTGTGGATGTCGAGAACCAGCCCTGAGCTAGAGGCTGCAGGGACTGAAATACCAGCCAAAAGGGTCTGGAATATTCAGAGTTGATATATCTTCTTTTTTTTTTTTTAATTTATTTATTTTTTGCGGTACGCGGGCCTCTCACTGCTGTGGCCTCTCCCCTTGAGGAGCACAGGCTCCGGACGCACAGGCTCAGCGGCCATGGCTCACGGGCCCAGCCGCTCCGCGGCATGTGGGATCTTCCCAGACCGGGGCACGAACCCGCGTACCCTCCATCGGCAGGCGGACTCTCAACCACTGCGCCACCAGAGAAGCCCTTAATTATTTTTTTTTGGCTGTGCTGCAGGGCTGGCAGGACATTAGTTCCCTAACCAGGGATTGAACACAGGCCCCCGGCAGTGAAAGCACAGAGTCCTTACCACTGGACCACCGGTGAATTCCCCAGAGTTGATATTTCATTAACTTTTTATCTTCCAATTAAAAAAGCAAACAAAATGCTTACAAACCATAGGTATGTGAGAAATAAATGTGAAAAAGATACACGTGAGGAAGGAAGCCATAAGCTCTTCTGGTGTCACCAGGGAAGCAAACTTCCAGGGAGTGGTTTTTCTTATGTAAGATTTTCTCCTCCCTCCCATTCCGCCCCTCCCCACACACGCCATTTGAGTGACAGTCAGGGTCAGAGTCATCACCTCCCCATGCTGTCCAGGGCCAGAGATGCTTCTCCTGGGCTCTTTCTCACGATTCATGTTTATAACACAGACTTGGAGGCTTCTGTTTCTGGTAAGAACCCATCATTTCCTAATGGTATTTAGTAGCAGCTGGATGCCATCTCCTTGTGACTTTAATCCAGGACAATGTCACTCTCCCCCATCACCCTGGGGTATTTAGAATGGTCCGGGAATGATGGTGAAGGGTGAGAGGGCCCACAGGACACTTTGTGCTCAGTCCTGGAAACCAAGGGTCTGTGGAGCTCTGAGCAGGCAAACCCAACACTGTGTAGAGAGAAGGGCTTCTGAAGAGGAGGCAGCCCTCACTCCTGAGGCAAACGTTTAAAGCAAGAATGCCTTGGAAGAGAGAAAAAAAAAAGGAAGGCAAGGCCTAGGCTAGAGGCCGAGACCAACCAGGGAGAGAGAAGGGAGGAGGTGGTTGACAGGAGTCAACCCTCCTGGGGCAGGTGAGTGGTTGCATCTGTAAATGGCACCTCCTGGATTGTGCAGCGCACAGCCTGTGCAACCATACACGGCAGCTCTGAGAAGCACCAACTTGGCTCAAAAATTTCCAGAAATAGATTTTGGAAATATAAGGTTGAGTCAAGCTTGGGCGGGTCGGGGGTGGCCGTGCAGAGAGAGAGAATACACACATGCATGCATACACACATACATGGATCTTTTGTTAAATAAGTATGAAAGAAACAGAATAAAAATAAAATGAGCACCTCCAGGCTCTTTGTGCTGAGCTGCATTGATTAATCATGAAGGCCTTGCCTGGGAGACAGCAAAATAAGACATTTTAAGAAGTCATTTTGCATGAGCAGGTCAAAGGTGAGGAGCCAGAAGAAGGCCAATTTGAGAGCCAGGTTTCTCCCTGGCCCCTGTGGTTCCTCTTCTCTCAACCAGAACCTGGAGACAGACCTGTGTTTCCCCAGCCAGCCCCAGCTGTAGCCGAGTCCATGCAGACGTTAAGGAAATGAAACACTGGCTTGCTGGAAGATATGAGGGTAGTGGTTCTCAAACTTTCATGTGCTCAGAATGCCCTGGAGAGCCTGGGAACACACCAACGATGGGCCCCAACCTCCGAGTTTCAGACTCAGTAGTTCTGGTGGGGTTGTGGCGGGAGGGGAAGATTTTGCATTTCTACTATATTCCCAGGTCAGGCTGATGCTCCAGGGACCGCACTTCGGGAACCACTGGATGATAGACTAGTCAGTTTAACAGCAATAGACTTGGGAGCCAGCCTACCTGTGTGCAAGTCCTGGCCCCGCCCATCACCACCTGTGTGACCTGGAGCAAGGTACTCAAACTCTCTGCGTCTATTTCATCTGCTAAAAAAAACGGTGTTTTGGGCTTTCCTGGTGGTGCAGTGGTTGAGAATCTGCCTGCCGATGCAGGGGACACGGGTTCGTGCCCCAGTCCGTAAGGATCCCACACGCCGCAGAGCGGCTGGGCCCGGGAGCCATGGCCGCTGAGCCTGCGCGTCCGGAGCCTGTGCTCCGCAACGGGAGAGGCCACAGCAGTGAGAGGCCCTCGTAACGCAAAAACAAACAAACAAACAAAACACCACGGTATTTTGACAGGGATTTAGTTAAATAATACACACAGATCCCAACCCATAGAATACAGTAAGCGAGCCATTGTCTCTCTCTGCCTCATTTAAAAAGGCAGAAGGAAGAAAACGAGGCAGTACGTTAGGGAGGGGGCAGGAGGGCAGACAGGCAGGGCCAGGGGGTGGCCAGGGACCCTTAGCTTTGTCTGCATGGTGGCTTGGGCTGTCCCAGCCATCCTCCACTTCCTGCTTGCAAACTGTCCACTGACAGCTATGTTGCTACATTCTCATCGCCAGGGGAACAGGGAGAAGGGGGAGTGGCCCGCATCATGATACATTATCCGCAAGGCACTGCCACACCTGCCATGTCATGTGGTCTTCTCCACCTCAGGCCGTCTCAGGTGCAGAAAGCTGAGGCTCAGAAAGGTCAGGTGACCCCCCCAGCATCAGGAAGCCAAGGCACCCGCTGGCTCCAAAGCAGCGGCCCCCATCAGGGGACCTTACAGCATTGACTGGCCAACACTTCAGCTAGGTCCCCCCTTCCCTTTCTCTCTTCTTCCAGAGCCAAGAGTCAGGGTCATTCCCATCCTGGGAACGGGGCCTGGCAGAAGGACGGCTGAGGGTGACCCTCCATGAGGGAAGGTGTTGGGACTTCCCAAGACAGCGCTTCATCATCCCCCAAAGAGCCAAAGGGGACAAGTACACGGTGGGCCCCTGTCCCTGAGCTTGCCCTGCCACGGCAGGCCACGTTCACAAAGCGGTCACAGGACAGGGTGGCAGGGCGGGCCTGAGGGCACTCACTGGGGCCCAGGCAGCCATGCAGAGGTTTGTCCCTGGCGTTTGGAGAGAGAGGGGTAGGGCGGTAGCTGTGAGGCCAGGGAGGCCCGAGTGTTTCAGGCTCGGAGTTCCACTGCCCTGGACCACGCTCAGGCTGGGGAGGCCTGCCCCATTCCATTAAGTGGTGTGTGTGTGTGATGGGCAGGGAGGTGGCAGCGGAACCCGGAACCTTCTTCCTCAGGTCTACCTACTCTGTCAAGGACTCTCCCTGCCCCTCCTGCTTTGCCCCAGGCTTCAGCCCTCACCTCCATTTGTCTCCTCTCTTCCTGTCTCACCATTGCTTGGGCCCATGACCACCTGGCAGTTGACCTCCCCTCCCATGAACTGGCCCAAGGGCAGCCCCGGCACACAGCGGGCTGGAGGTCAGGCAGGCCGGTGCCCGCTGCTCCAAGGCTCACTCTTTCCATCTTTGCTTGGTGCACCCAGAGCGAGTAGACAACTGGAACGTTGGGGAGATCCTGAGAAATTTCCCAAGTCTGAGGCTACACCCTGCCCGTATCTCCTGACCCACTGCCTTTCTGTTTAGAGACAGGTGTCATTTTCTTTCCAATCTGATTTCAAACCAAGTAACAATATCATCAGAGGGACTTGAAACGCCCAAAGCCACATAGGCTGTCATTATGAATCTCTCTCTGCCCCAGTCAACCCAAAGTATGATTCCAAGGAACGTTGTAAATTGCAGCTAGGTGACAGCTAGGTACAACACAAACATGTCACAAACCTCATAAGCGCAGTGAGAATGACAGAAACAGGCTGAAAAATTAATATGTCACACACACATCTCTGACTTGTCTGTTTTTTCTGATTTAACCACACTTATGCTTTTATCAGCATTAGATAACCTTAGCCACTAAATTGTCCTTTTGGGATTGTAAATGTCTTTGAAGTGAACATTGCCACACAGAACTCCCCTGATGTATCAGAAGAGTTTGAAGGAGCTTCATGATGTGATTTGAAAAGTGCTAAAAGGCACCCCCTATCCCAGACCTTCTTCATCGCCACAGTGACTGAAATTCCCACAATTAAAGGGATATGACATTGAGTTCAGAGGGCATCTGCTAAAAGTCAATTCCATGAACAAAACACACCAAAAGGGCTCTTAACTGAGGTCCCAGGCCTGCCCTTCAGTGGTTTACTGACAAGGTCTGTCACTTCAGCGCACGTGTTACGTGCACATAGCCCTCTAGAGAGAGGTCTCTAACTCCCATTGTATTTTCAAGGAGGTCCATAACTCCCCAAAGGGTAAGACTCATTAAATTTGTTGTATTTGACATTTTAAAAGGTTAGCCCAGGACCCTAAGAAAGAGAGACAACCACCAGGTGACCTGGAAAGAAGGGACTGCCAGGAAGGGCAAACCAGTTGGAGGACCACACAGCAGACCCCAGGGAAAGGGGTCAAGGTCACATTTGGACTTCTTCGTGAATCACCTAAAGAGGACCTCTTACGTCCCCATCTCTCCTCCTTACCCTCCCGCCAACAACTACATGTACACTCTACAGAATAACACTATATAATTTTTTATGTGCATACAACATGACAGGTGCTATGCTTAGCGCTACTTCTGTTATCTTATTTAATCCACAAAACAAACTTTTGAGATCCGTGCTATCACTCCCCCATTTTACAGACGGTGAAACTGAGGTTTAGAGTACTGGGTACCTTGGTGAGGTCACCCAGATAATAAACAGCCAAACTGGGCTCAGGTAGCCTTAATCCAGAATCCATGCTTTTAACCACCATGTGTGTGGTTCTCAAACATGAGTGGGTATCAAAACCACCTGGAGGGCCTGGGAAGCACTCAGATATCTGGGCCCTACTCTAGAATTTCTGATTAAGTAGCTTTGGACCCAAGAACTGGCATTTCTAACAAATTCCCAGATTGTGCTGATGCTGCTGGTCTGGGGACCCCTTGCCACATGGTGAAGCTCCCTCCCTTGCACAGGTTCCTAAAAGTGCGTTCATAAGATCACATATTTTTGTAAAATTTAAGAATACATGACATTTGTGTATTGTCTTCTTAGAGCAGATCCTTAAAATTGTATAAGCTTTGGGCCGCCCCAAAACCTGGATTTGCCCTAGAGCCTGGAGCCTTCCTTCGGTCACGTTGATCCTGATTTTATCTCAGACCTGCCTCGTGTTACAGTCCACACCCAGGAGCATTAGCTACCCCCAGTCCAGCAGGCTAGGATTTCACCAAGTTCTTCGGTCTGTCAGAGTCTTATCTGTGAACACGATCTGTCTGCAGCTTTCAGATAAAGACAGGAGGAAAGTAGTTTTATGTATTAAAGTGAACACCTCAGCCATCAAGACACCCTGGGGGGAGTCGGAGTTGGGATCTTAAGGATGTCACACATGTCCCTGCAGGAAGGGAAGGGAGATGGGGAGGCCCCTTCTGGCGCCTGGACTAGGGAGAGTAGTGAGAGAAGCCCTTCTTTAGTACCGGATGGTGATGGAGGGAGTGGGTGTTCACACAGGTTGCTTCAAATCTCCCCCTGGCAAGAGGTCAACACCACCCCACAAGTCAGTGAGCATGGTGTTTGGAAAGCAGGAAAAAGAGGAAGGGGAGAAATGAAAGCTGGACCGGACCTTTCTACAGCAACTCAGGCCTGGGAGATCCCGCAGGAGCTTGGCTGCCCCCATCCCGTCCCCACCACTCAGCACCGGCCAATGGAAACACAATCGGAGCCACAGATGTAATTTTACATTTTCTAACAGCCCCATTAAAAAAGGCCAGGAACAGGCAAAAATCAATTTGGAATATATTTAATCTAACATATTCGAATTCTGATCACATCAACATAATCAATGTAAAAATCATTAATGAGACCTTTTCCACTCTTTTTCATAGTAAATGTCAGAAATCTGTGTCTTTACACTCACAGCACATCTGCTCAGACGCAAGATTTTCAACAGATAAAGTGAAACGTGGTTCTAACAAAATAACGTTCTGTGTTTAATGGAAAAATGTTTTATGTTGCTCCAGTTTTCAAATTTATATCTAAATAAGTTAAAACTTCAGAGCCTCAGTTGAACCAGCTGTATTTCAAGTGTTCAATAAACACACGTGGCTAGTATTGGAACAAACTGACTTCCTGAATAGTGGTAGTAATGGTACTAGCTGTCTGGACGCGTCACAGGGAAGAGGGAGGGAGGGATTTTGGAATTTGGAGAACATCAAAAGGAGAAAATCCAAGATGGTTAGGATTCCTGACATCGAATCTCCTGTCTCTGAAATAACTCCTTGTAGCAGTAATTACCACATTTATACGTTTTGTGTTGGGTTGTTTAGAATCTGACTCCCCCACCAAGCCGTTAGCTCCATGAGGGCAGGAAGAGTATCTTACTCACTACTGTATCTAGTTATCACAGCTCTCAGTTGAAAGAAGACATGAATCACACTAAATCTTTGAAGGACAGCTGGGGGGGCGGGTGTGTGATTCTGCCCATGCATAAGCAAATCAGCCCAAACAGAGGTGGTCATCTGAGCAAAGGCTGGCAAAGTCAGCATAGAGCCTACCGTTGAGCTAAAAACAAACTACCAAACTGGGCTGAAGGTCTCCATTTTGCAGGTGAAGTAGTTTGAGGTATTAGTAGGTGATGGGAAGTTAAGTCCTGCATCTCCACAGAACCTGATGTGCTCCCATCACACATGGCCTGAAGCCACTCTCCTTCCCATTCAGATCCTGTTTTCTGGGTCCTTCTTTTATTTCCTGCAGTTCCAGGGATATCAGAGCCAAGCAGTTCAGACTCTTACTGAGCAATGAGGAAGGGCCGCTTGCAAGTGGGGAGTTGTCTTAGTTTGTGACTTTTAGGGCAAATGACAGAAATTGAATTCTGACTTCCTTAGGCGTAAAGGAGAACTCATTGCAAAAGTCCCGCAGGGGACCCTGCAGGAGACCCTGGACAAGAATGGAACTAGGGTCAGGCACAGCCAGAACCAGACCGGCCACACTGTCTCTTCCCCCTCTCCACCTCTCTCTTCCTGTGCCCCCACCTCTGTCCTGTCCCCTCCACCATCTCCTTCTCCCCCATCCCTTGCAGGCCAGCTTCTTCTCCGTTCTGAGCCACATGACAGTAAACACTCAGCCACCCGTAACCAAGCTTTAGAGCTTCCATTTCAACCACCAGAGGGAGGCTGGCACAACTCTTGAATCCAAATTCTAGAAGCCCACTTGGGGGCCTCTTTGGCCCTGCTCGCCCAGGTGTCCTGCCCTGGATAAATCATCGTGGCCAGGCCAGGGAAGTCACAGTACATACTCAAGTGTCAAAGGATGTTGAGAATTTTCCTGTTGCCTAGATTTGGTGAATTCAACTCCACTTTTTTTGTTTGTTTGGGTTTTTTGTTTTTTTGTTTTGTTTCTAAAGGAGGCATTAGTACTCGCACTGTGTGAAGAGTGTCACCTCCAGGACATATCCAGGAGATTGCCAAGCTGACCCTACCATCATGCCAGATGGGCCCTCCTAACCCCTGTAAGATGACTGCAGAGAGACAGAGGGGCTTTAGACCTTGCATGGAGTGAGATGATTCAAGGAGAGCGGTGCTTTCCTGCCCTCGAGCCAAGGGAGAAGGAAGGCTCTGAGAGAATCATGCTGGAGAGGTGGGCCAATGAGGATGGGAGCCTGGCACTCAGGGCCAGCTTTGTGGGTGTGGGAGCTGTGCAGTCACACAGGGCCAGAACCCAGGAGGGTCCCACACTTGGTTTAATGTTCTGCTGTCACCATCTTGGAATTCTTAATAGTTCAACAGTTTTGCACTGGGTCCCGCAAATTATGGGGCCCAACCGGAGGGCAATCCACTCTCTATGGGGACGTTGCCCAGGCAGTGAACTTCTTGTTCTATCTTTGTGCCTCCATGAACAGGAGAGAGATGGCAGGACCGAAAGGGTGGCACTAGGGTGCTCAGTACTTCCCTCCATTGGAGGTGGCAAGGATATATGGGTTTCCATTGGTCAAGGAGACACAGTGATAGACAGCTAAGAGTAACCCATCTTGCTGATATCCTAACAGAAATCCATCTCCATGCAAAGGGACCCTGGCAGCAAGAAAACTGGGGCCTCCTGATGGTGGAGGCTGAAGTGGACTAGGGAACGATGTTGGGCTTAGCAGGCCCCCCTACACCAGGGAACCGAGCCATGGGGAGGTCCTACAGGATCAAGGAACTCAAAGTCTTCCTGTGCCTTGTGAGAGGGCCATTGATGGGACGTCTGCCTCACCGAGGGCATCAAAAGAAGTAGTGCTGGACCCCGATGAGAAGGGGACTGCAACTGAATCCCAGTGCAGAGTAGTTTGTCTCCCCCTCTACTCCATCCATCTGCCCTTCACTCCCTCAATTCCTGAGGAGACAGATGGAGGCGGCCACTCAAGGGCATATCATGCTGCCCTTCCTACTTCCCCACCTCAGGTCCTGGCGCTCCGGGGAAAGGACAAGGTGAGCTAGGAAATGCCCGTGAGACCGGAAGTTTCAAACTGGGCTGTAATGAACATCTACAGTCACTTGAAAGTTACGGCAGGATCTGGCCTGGATGCTCTGAAGGAATCCTCTACCCAACAGGGGTACAGTGAGCGTCCACATAGCACGGCTGGGACAGCAAGTGGAGGAAAGACACATCTGCTTTATGTACACAGGCGGCTGAGTTGAGATCGTTATGCTGACACGGCAGCACCACAGCACCCTTGATGAAGGGGCCCTGGCAGACCTTGCCAGATGCGCCCACGCCAGGAGAGGGTGTGACGCAGGCCCAGGTCACCTACTTGGGCTGACAGCCACTCACGCCTTCTGATGCCCTTGGGGTCCTAGCATCACACAGGAATGGTGCTCCCCGAGATGGCCTGCTTTGTGTCCCCTATTGCACAGTCTGGGGCTCTGCATTCAGGAGGTGCTCACTAAGTGCACTGAGTTACGACCCAGAAGAGCATCCAGCTCTTTCTGTAACAGTTGAGAACAGTGGTTCTCCAACATCAGAATCTCCCAGAGGATGACTTGTTAAAACACACACTGCTGGGCCCCATATCTGGTGCTTTGGATCAACAGGTCCAGTGTGGAGCCTAAGAAGCTGCATTTATAGCATTCCCAGGGGACCACCCTTTGAGACCCACTGGGTTCAGTACTGACTTCCTCTACCTGAAATCCACACCAGCCACCAGGAGGGGTTGGAGGTGCTGACAGAGGTGGCAGGTGGGCGAGTGGTTCTCTTCCTGGTCTGCAGGGCTGGCATGCTGGTGGGTAGGGGACTCAGCCTGAGGTTTATCTCCCTCCCCAAGCCCCATTTCTACTCTGATGGGGGCTGTAACGTCTGTCCTGGAGGTGCCAGGGGTGTGGGATAGGAGGCAACCTGAGAGTTGCCTGCAGAGACCCGGTGTGATTCCCCTCAGCCTCCAAACCCCTCCGGACCATTTGAAATAACATCTAAGAGCAAGGTTGCCACTGCCTGACCAGTCTCTTCTCAGTCTCCCATGGGCTTTTTTTTTAAATGTGGTAAAAGATACATAACACACACTTGCCATTTCGATTGATTTTAAAGTGTGTACAACTCAATGGCAGTAAGTACATTCACATGGTTGTGCAACGATCACCACTACCAATTTCCAGAACTTTATCTTCCCAAACAGGAATACTGTACTTAAACAACAACTCATTCCACTCCCCTCCATTCTACTTCTTATCTCTATGAGCTTGCCTATTTTAGGTACCTCATATAAATGAGATCATACTGTATTTGTTCTTTTGTGTTTATTTCACTTAGCGTAATGTTCTCAAGGTCCATCTGTGTTACACCATGTGTCAGAACTTTATTCTTTAAAGCTGAATAATATTCCATTGGATGTATGTACTACATCTTGTGTATCCATTCATCTGTTGTTGGGCATTTGGGTTGTTTCCACCTTTTGGTTACCATGAATGCTGCTGCTATGAACAGCGTTGTACAAATACATGTTTGAGCCCGTACTTTCAATTCCTTGGGCTACATACCCAGAGGTGGAATTGCTGGAGGATATGGTAATTCAATGTTAATTTTTTGAGGAACCACCATACTGTTTTCCAGACTTTAATCTACCTAAGAATTGTTCACCAGGAGCAGGGATCTGAAAACCTCACCAGTATCCTCCACAGAGGATTTGAGGCTGGCCTCTGGCAAGGGGCTTATTGCCCTGAACTGCTATTGGAAGTGGCGTAACCAACCTCCTTATTTAACACAGCCCTGTCACCCAAGCACCCTCACTCTATGAGATGAGCAGGCTGTAGTCAAGAGAGGTGAGGCTGCTCTATAGCTTGGCTGGCTCTTCACTCCCCAGGGTTTAGCCCAAACACCACCTCCGCAGAGACCCTGGCCACCCCTCCCCCTAAACCATTTTCTAGCCTTGTTTTACTTTCTGCACATTATAAGCTAAAATTACCTTATGTATTTGTCTCCTTGTTTATTCTCTTTCTCTTCCAAGTAGACTTAAGTGAGGGCAGGAACCTCGTCTGTCTTAATCACAGCACAGCCCTAGCATCTAGAACTATTCCTGGCACATTGTAGGCACTAAGTTGTAGGCACTCAGACAATTTGACTGATTGAATAAAATATAAATACCCTATAAGGATGTATATATAACTCTGATATGTAAGAAATCTTCTGTGACCTTCACAATTCTCCCAAGCATATTATCTTCCTCATAAAACCAGTTTTGTTTTTTTTTTAAAGACAAAGTCACACTGAGATGCTCGCTAAGTGACTGACTCCGGCTCACCAGTTCTTGCAGAGAGTCTAAGCCTCAGATGTTAACTCTGCAAATGCCAGGTTCTCCGCTCTTTCCACAGTCATGGGATGGTCAGGGAAGGGTTACTATTCCATTAACCAAGGTCTCTGGTTGTGATCACACTGGTAATTTTCTTTCCATTAAGATGTTAAAGCCCTATGACTTTCTAAGTAATGGTTTCTCGTGGTGTAAAAAGAAATGCTGTAGGTAATGAGAAGAAAGGAAAAAGAGAGGAGCTTGACTACATAGATGGGGTGAGAGGCCAATCAGCATTGCTGTCCTTGGTCCTGATGTTTTCATAGGAACACACCACAAATTGGGGCAGAATTTCTAGGAATGCTACATATGGTTTTACTATTTCATGTCTACTGGTTGAAAACTGAACAGAGAAAGGTGAGACCTTGTCCTGAGCCTGAAGTAGAGCTAACTGGCAGGGCGGGGGTGGAGGGGGGCCAGGAAAGCACAGCCATGAGCCATATGACACAGACCCTCAGGTTCATGGTGCTTGACCCAGGAACTAGCAATTTCCATTTGTGGCTTGGAGCTCCCCTCGGGTTCCCACAGCCTACACATGACACACAAACTATGTCCTGGTCTCTGAGTTTCCTGTGCTCTACTGTGTCTGAGTTGCTTGCGCTTTGCCAGGCAAGTAGCAGTGGGATTAGACAGGAAGAAGGGGCAAGAGATCCAGCCCAGAGGAGGTCAGTCAACAGGACCAGGGTGTGGCCTTGCAGAGGCTCCACCTGGTGCCACTAGGACGGTACTTGCCAATCACACCTCCTTTCTCAGTGTGTTCTGTCCTCCCTGCCACTCCTCTTCACTAAGCCATATGCTCCCTCCAGAGTAGCCTCCTTCTAATGAATCTATCTGACTTAGATTACCACACTCCCTCTGTGATTTTATTTTTCAGGTTTTTAAGATCCCACATATTTAGTTAAGATGGGCCTGACTTCTTTGAGGACAGTACCTGCCTCTTCCACTTCCTCATAAGCCCTTCCTGTATTCAATAAAGTACCAGAGGGGTCATGGGGAATTGCAGCAGTAGAGTGAAAGGTGCTGAGGAAGAAGAGGGCTTCAAGGGGAGGTGAGGCAATCAAACACAGCAGGCACACACAGAGATAGAGAGAGAGAGAGAAGGCACCAAAAGGGGGATTTTGGATTCAAGAATTAGAAACTCACCTGAGAACTTGAAGAGCAATTTTGGCATAGTTTCAAGAAAAAGCTAGATTAAAAGGCATTAGGAAGTGAATGAAGGATGCTATCCGGTGCTCGTAAGATTTCAAACACAGCTCAACAAGTATAAATTCATGTAACCATGTTTTGAGAGCTTTAAAAATATTCATACCTTTTGGCTCAGAACTGTATTTCTAAGCATGGCTATAGACAAAGATGGAGGCATAAGAATGTCTATCACAACACTACTTACAACCATGAGAAAATGAAAACTACCTAAATGTCCAAAATTGGATATCAAAGATGAAATATTAGTCATTACCACTAGTACGTGTACAAAGGACATTTAATCACCTAGGATTACAACATGTTTAATCAAAGCTCAGAATATAAAACATATTTAGTATGAGTCAAAGTTTGTAAAATAAAAAATTGGTATCTATTGATCTATTTACATACCTACCACTTACGCACCTAGTCTCCCAGATAAAAAGACTAAAAAGGAAACTTGCTAGAACATTAGTAATCATGGTTATATATCTACATTGTGGGCTTATGAGTGATTTTCATTTTCTTTTTTTATAGTTTCTATATTTTCCAGATTTCTGTACTAATTATGGGTCATGCTTACCCTCAGGGATACTGTAAAAAGTTTGCTGTAAAAATAAAATGAGTCTGTGGTGAGGAAGTAGAAGGAAGGAAGGAAGGAAGATTATCTTTTAAAAAGTTCAGAAGAGGCAAGAGGTTTTTGACTCGATGTCAACACAGGAGGCTCCTGAATTAACTTCCTTTCAAGGAACACCACATCTACAGCTACATATGGAACAATTTCCTCTGAAATAAATCTGCAAACTAGCTTAGTGGCTCTTACACATATGGCAAATGAGGAAAAGCCCACAGTAGGGTTTAGGTAGGAGAGGCTGAGAAACAGTCTCACCATAAACTCCACCCCAAATGCAGTGACCCATAGCTAAGAGGGAACTAACTCACAGCTTCTCCCTAAAGAGTGAAGGGTATGGACCCCATATCTGGTGCCCAAACTTTTAAGACTGCCACCTGAGAGATGGACACCCAAAACATCAAGCTTTGAAAGCTAGTGGGGCTTGCACCCATAAAACACAAAGCTATGGGGAACTAAGACACAGTTCTTAAAGGGCTCCTGTGAACACGCTGTGGCTAACCCCCCCGGGACCCAGGGCAGAGGCAGCAGACTGAAATGAGCCAGTTTTTCTGTGAAAGAGACCTGCTTGCTCATCTTAAAAAGCTTAAGCCTGACAGCTACATGTAAAAGAATGAAATTAGAACACTCCCTAACACCATACACAAAAATAAAGTCAAAATGGATTAAAGACCTAAACGTAAGACCAGACACTATAAAACTCTTAGAGGAAAACATAGGCAGAACACTCTTTGACATAAATCACAGCAAGATCTTTTTTGACGCACCTCCTAATGAAAATAAAAACAAAAGTAAACAAATGGGACCTAATCTAACTTAAAAGCTTTTGCACAGCAAACGAAACCATAAACAAAACAAAAAGACAACCCTCAGAATGGGAGAAAATATTTTCAAACAAAGCAACGGACAAGGGATTAATTTCCAAAATATACAAACAGCTCATGCAGCTCAGTAGCAAAACAACAAACAACTCAATGAAACAATGGGCAGAAGACCTAAACAGACATTTCTCCAAAGAAGACATACAGATGGCCAATGAACACATGAAAAGATGCTCAACATCACTAATTATTATAGAGATGCAAATCAAAACTACAATGAGGTATCACCTCACACTGGTCAGAATGGCCATCATCAAAAATTCTACAAACAAAAAATACTGGAGAGGATGTGGAGAAAAGTGAACCCTCCTACACTGTTGGTGGGAATGTAAATTGGTACAGCCACTATGGAGAACAGTATGGAGGTTCCTCAAAAAACTAAAAATAGAACTACTATATGACCCAGCAATCCCACTCCTGGGCATATACCCAGAGAAAGCCATAATTCAAAAAGATACATGCACCCCAATGCTCACTGCAGCACTATTTACAATAGCCAGGACATGGAAACAAGCTAAATGTCCATCAGCAGAGGAATGGATAAAGATGTGGTACCTATATACAATGGAATATTAATCAGCCATAAAAAGGAACAAAATAGTGCCATCTGCAGACACGTGGATAGACTTAGAGACTGTCATACAAAGTGAAGTCAGAAAGAGAAAAGCAAATATCGTACAGTATCACTTATATGTGGAATCTAGAAAAATGGTACAGATGAACTTATCTGCAAAGCAGAAATAGAGACACAGATGTAGAGAACAAACTTTTGGATACCAAGGGGAGAAGGAGGGCTGGGATGAGTTGTGAGATTGGGATTGACGTATATAGCTACTATGTATAAAATAGATAACCAATGAGAACCTGCTGTATAGCACAGGGAACTCTACTTAATGCTCTGTGGTGACCTAAATGGGAAGGAAATCTAAAAAAGAAGGGATATCTGTATACGTAGAACTGATTCACTTTCAGGTGCTGTCCACCAGAAACTAACACAACATTGTAAATCAACTATACTTTAACAAAAATAAAATTTAAAAAAAAGCTTAAGCATGAGGGGAAGGCTTCTAATTTAACACACCTTTAGGGGACACCACAACACTCTCCAGAGACTGGGGAGGCCAGTAGGCACCATCTTTGTGCTCCCCCTCTGCCTTGCTCCAGGTCATCAGTATCTCCTGGAGAGAAGCCTGTGCACATGTCTGGTACCCTAATTTTTGCTGCTACTTCTTGAGGGATACCCCTAGATTGCCTGGCTCTGGTGGCCAACAGGGCTTACATTCTCAGGTCTCAGTGGACTCTAACAAGCAGAGAAACAGTACTTAACTGGCCATCCCCTCACCCCCAGGGCACAGCAGAGACAGCAGACAGAAACATCCATCCCCAGTCTCCTCCTGACAGAAGTATATTAGCATACTTTAAAAGTTGCCACCTAAGTGTCCAGCTTCCAATCAGCCTGCATCTAGGTGGTGACTGAGATCCTCCCCTTTAGTACACTGACAGATCTTGGCATACCCTCAACTACTGGAGCCATTAAGAACAAAGAAGGCTGCTCAGACCATCACAAAGGTTTGAGAGACAACTAAGAGCTAGGGCAAGGTTGAATAAGTTTTTTTTTTTAACTGAAGTATAGTTGATTTACAGTGCTGTGCCAATCTCTGCTGTACAGCAAAGTAACTCAGTTATACACATATATATATATAATTTTTTAAATGTGATGTTTGCTTTTATATCCTCTTAGAAAACTAAGAATAACTTGGAGGGCTCACATATCAACAGATTCAACATTTTTTTTTTTTTTTTTCCAGCATGCTGCATGGCTTGCAGGATCTTAGTTTCCCAACCAGGGACTGAACCCATGCCCCCTGCAGTGGTAGCGTGGAGTCCTAATCACCGGACTGCCAAGGAATTCCCTATACAGTCTTTTTCAAAAAAATATTATTTTCCATTATGGTTTATCCCAGGCGATTGGATATAGTTCCCTGTGCTATACGGTAGGATCTTGTTTATCCATGAATAAGTTTTATCTCCTAAATGAGAGCACTCCATCAAGACTGGGAGAGGTGGCTGTTTTATCTAATGCATAGAAACCAACACAGAGAGTGAAGGAAAATGAACAGAGGAATATGTTTCAAATGAAGGAAACAGATAAAACTTCAGAAAAAGACCTTACTGAAATGGAGATAAGTGAGTTACCTGATAAAGAGTTAAAAATATAAAGATGCTCCCCAAGGTCAAGAGAACGATCCATGAACAAAGTGAGAATTTCATCAAGAGACAAAGAATATTTAAAAGTACAATGTAAAAGCACAGAGCTGAGGAATATGATAACAACTGAAATATTTTAAAGAGGAGTTTAATAAGACTATGTGAAGTGGAAGAAAGGATCAGTGAACTCAGACAGAGCAGCTGAATTCATCCAATCAGAGCAGCAAAAAGAAGAATGAAAAAGAGTGAAGATATCTTAAGGGACTTATGAGACAATATCAAGTGGACCAATATTTGCTTTATAGGGGTCTCAGAAAAAGAAGAGAGAAAGGGGCAGAAAGCTTAGTTGAAGAAATAACAGCTGAAGAACTTCCTTAATCTAGGGAAGAAAAGATATACAGATCCAGGAACCCCAGAGAGTTCCCCAAAAGATAAATCCAGTAGATCCACACCAACACAAATTATAATTAAACTGTCAAATTTAAAAACAAGGAAGAATGTTAAAAGCACCAAGAGAAAAACTACTTGTTACAATGCAAGGGAGCCCCATAAGACAATTTGCAGATTTTTCACCAGAAACTGCAGATGAGAGAGAAGTGGCATGATATATTCAAACTGCTGAAACAAAAGAACTGCCAACTAACAGTACTCTACCTAGCAAAGTTGTCCTTCAGAATTGAAGGAGAGAGAGAGTTTTCCAGACAAGTAAAAGCTGAAGGAGTTCATCATTAGACAGCCTTACATGAAATGTTAAAGGGACTTATTTAGGCTAAAATGAAAATGTATTAATTAGTAACAGGAAAACATATAAAAGTATAAATTTCACTGGTAAAGGTAAATATATCTTTAAATTCAGAATAATCTAATGTAATGATGGTGAATAAAATCACTTATAAATCTAGTATCAAGGTTAAAAGCCAAAAATAGTAAAAACTAACTATACAATAAATTTCATAAATATACAAGATAAAAGATGTAAATTGTGACATCAAAAATAAATGTGGGTAGAAGGGGGAATAAAAATGCAGAGCATTTGGACTTAAGTTATGATCAGCTTAAACAGACTGTTATAACTGATATTTTATGTAACCTTTATGGTAACCACAAAGCACAAACCTGTAGTAGATACACAAAAAATAAAGAGAAAGGAATCTAAGTGTTCCCCTATAGAAATCAAATCACAAAGGGAAAAAAGAACAAAGGAATTACAAAACAGCCAGAAAACAATTAACAAAATGGCAATAGTAAGTCCATACCTATCAATAATTACTTTAAATGTAAATGGACTAAATTCTCCAACCAAAAGACATCAAGTGGCTGAATGGATAAGAAAATAAGACCTAACCATACGCTGCCTACAAGAGACTCACTTCAACTTTAAGGACACACACAGATGGAGAGTGAATGGATCAGAAAAGAGATTCCAAGCAAATGGAAACCAAAAGAAAGCTGGGGTAACTATACTTATGTCAGACAATAGACTTTAAGATAAAGACTGTAATAATAGATGATAAAGGTCATTATATAGTGATGAAGGGGTCAACCCAACAAGAGGATATAACATTTGTAAATATTTATGTACCCAACATAGAAGCACCTAAATATATAAAACAAATATTAACAATCCTAAAGGAATAAAGAGAAAGCAATATAATAGTATGGGGGTTCAGTTCCCCAGTTTCATCAATGGATAGATCATTTATACAGAATATCAATGAGGAAACTTTGGACTTAAACTACATGTTAGACCAGATGGACGTAGCAAACATATACAGAATATTCCATCCCAAAGCAGCAGAAGGCACATTCTTCTCAAGCACACATGGAACATTCTCCAGAATAGGTGATATGTTAGGCCACAAAACAAGTATTTATATTTTAAAAACTTTTATTGAAATATAATTTATCATATTGTGTTAGTTTTGGGTATAGAGCAAAGTGACTCAGTCGTGTGTGTGTGTGTGTGTATATATATATATATATATATATATATATAATCTTCTTTAGATTCTTTTCCATTATAGGTTATTATAAGATATTGAGTATAGTTCCTGTCTATACTTGTTGGTTCTTGTTATCTGTGCTATACAGTAGGTTCTTGTTGGTTATCTAAGTGTTTATAAATTCAAGAAGATTTAAATCTTGTCAAGCATTTTTCCTGATCACAATGGTATGACTAGAAATCAATCACAAAAAGAAAACTGCTGAAATTCACAAATATGTGGAGATTAAACAACATGTTATTCAAAAACCAATGGGTCAAAGAAGAAATAAACCAAAAAATATCTTGAGACAAATGAAAATGGATTTACAGCATATCAAAACCTCTGGGATGCAGCAAAAGGAATTCTAAGAGGAAAGTTCACAGCAATAAATGCCTACATTAAGATACAAGGAAGATCTCAAATAAAAGAGCCTAAATTACACTTTAAGGAATTAGCAAATGAAGAAAAAATGAACCCCAAAGTTAGCAGAAAGAAGGAAATAACAAGGATCAGAGCAGAAATAAATGAAATACAAACTAAAAAGCCAATAGAATATATCAATGAAACTAAGGGCTGGTTTACTGAAAAAAAAAAAAAAATTGACAAACTTTCAGCCCAATTCACAAAAAAAAGAGGTGATATTACAACTGATACCACGGAAATACAAAGAATCAGAGACCATTATGAACACTTATGTACCAGCAAATGAGAACCTAAAAGAAAGATTATTTTCTAGAAACATACAACCTACCAAGACTGAATCATGGAGAAATAGAAAATCTAAACAGACAGATTACTAATAAGGAGAATGAATCATCAACTAAGGATCTCTCCCCAAAAAAGTCCAGGATCAGATGGCTTCACTTCTAGCAAACATTTCAAGAAGAATTAATACCAATCCTTTTTAAACTCTTCCAAAAAAATAAAAGAGGAGGGAACATTTCCAAAACTTATTTTATGAGGCCAGCTTTACCATGACTCCAAAACCAGACCAGGACACTACAAGAAAAGGAAATTATAGGCCAATATCCCTGATGCACATAGATGCAAGAGTCTTCAAAATACTAGCAAACCTAATTCAACAATACATAAAAGGATCATACATCATGATAAAATGGAATTTATTTCAGGGTGCAATGATGGTTCAATATCTGTAAGCCAATCAGCATGATATACCATATTAACAAAGTGAAGGCTAAAAATCATACCTCAATAGATGCAGAAAAAGCATTAGACTAAATTCAACACCCATTCATGATAAAAACTCTCAGCAAACTGGGTATAAAGGTAAAGTACCTTAACATAATAAAAGCCATCTTGACAAGCCAACGGCTAACATCATATTCAATGGTGAAAAACTGGAAGCTTTTCCTCTAAGATGAGGAAAAAGACAAGAAAGCCCACTCATGAATTCCACAGCGCTACCTATGTTCTGTTGCCTAACGCTTGTAGGACAAGGAGATGCACACACATAATCACCAACATAAAAATTTTAAATGACTCAACTAGTCAACCAATATGAAAGCTAATTGGTGGTGAGAAAAGCTATTTGAACCAGAAATTTTCAGCTCTTTTGAACACCTTCTGGTTTAGTTCAATTAAATGGAAGAAAATTGCTTTCCTAAATGCAGAATTTCTTAATACTTGGGAGATCACTGGTGTACCTAAGAGGTCACCAAACCAAGACTGGAAGTCATAGGGGTTATATCAGTGAGACTTGGCTGGAGTGGGTGGCTTTAGTCCAACAGTTCATACCTGAGGAGGATCATGTGGAATGTATTGAAGTGGCCAATTGTTCCTAATAGGGAGAGATGGGTTTTGTGCCCCTAGATATTTGTTAAAAGCCTATAGATACTAAAGATTATGGTGAAATGTAGTTCTCAGGGGGTCCCACAGCAAGTATAGGTTCTTATAAAGAATCTGAAAGGATCCATACACCATGCCGTTTACACAGGATTGTTTAAAGTTGTCTGAGGTAGTCCTGCAATTCCAGAGAGGCCAAATCAGAGCCCCTGACCAGTCAAGATCAGCCTTCATTTCAAGAGGAAGCCAAGAGACTGTGCAAAAGAATGGTCTCAGTTCCAGGCAGACCCAGCAAGTGTCACTCTGACCTTTCCCTTTACTTTTCTTTCTACTCTCCCTCCCCACCCCACATCCAGGCTCCTGCTCTGGTGGGTTTATGTTATAAAGTGGGGGGAAAAAAAGGTCATACAGAGACCCTGTTCCCAGTGCCGCTATCAGCGGCACCTACCCATCACTGACTACTGAGCTCTCCAGCCAGCTCCTGAGAATCACTGCAGCATGACCCTCTAGGTGAGGAACCCGACACCGCTGCTGTTCCTATGATTGTTTTCCAAAAATAAATAACTGTTGAGTTCCATGTAAAAAATAAATGGCAGGGCTTCCCTGGTGGCACAGGGGTTGAGAATCTGCCTGCCAATGCAGGGGACACGGGTTCGAGCCCTGGTCTGGGAAGATCCCACATGCCGTGGAGCAACTGGGCCCGTGAGCCACAACTACTGAGCCTGCGCGTCTGGAGCCTGTGCTCCGCAACAAGAGAGGCCGAGATAGTGAGAGGCCTGCACGCCGCGATGAAGAGTGGCCCCTGCTCGCCACAACTAGAGAAAGCCCTCGCACAGAAACGAAGACCCAACGCAGCCAAAAATAAATAAATTTATTTTAAAAAAAAAAAAGAAATAAATAAATGGCAGTTACTCTTGTTGTATAGAAAAAAAAGCCTGAAGAAAATATACTAAACTATTTTTGATGACTTATTTTCTTCTTTGTGCTTTCTTACATGTTTTACATTTTTTTTGTTTTAAACAATAAACATGTCCTTTTCTCAGAAAAGAAATAAATGTTGCCACAAAACATTCAACCCTAACAAAAAAGGAAATAGTATTTAAAAGCTTCCTGGTCACATTTCTATTAAAAGCATGGCTGTGCATTAGGTACTGAGGTGAGTCATTTCCTGTTTTGGTCATGCTATTTTTTTTCTACTAACTCTGGAGCCTTAATCCAAACAAATACAGGGTTTTTTGCCTCACTTCAACTTCTCCTAGCTTCAGTTTTCCCTGAAGGAGTTAGATTAGCTGTTTCTAAGGTCCATGCCAACAATAAATTCTGTTTCAAGAAATGAAGTTCTAACCAGCAGAAAGTTGACACTACCTACAAGAGGATTTTGCCAGTAGAAAAATTGTTTGACTTATTTTTTTTGCTGACATAATACTTCAATTTAGTATCAATTTAGGGTCTACTTTTAATTTGAACAATTTTTTTAACCCCCAACATTTGGCATTTTGTAATAAACCTGCCAGTTATTTTATACTGGTCATTCATTGTGAATACAGAATAAAAGTAATGGTCAAACTGTCAAAAAAAAAAAAGGAAAGAAAGCCCACTCATGCTGCCTGTATTCAACATAGTCCTAAAAGTTCTAGCCAGGGCAATTAGGTAAAAAAAGAAAAAAGCATCCAAATCAGAAGAAGTAGAACTGTCTCTACTTGCAGATGACCTATTATACATAGAGAACCATAAAGACTTCCCTCAGAAATGATTAGGACTAATCAATAAATTCAATAAAGTTGCAGAATACAAAATCAATATACAAAAATTAATCATTTCTATACACTAATAACAATCCCATTTACAACTGCACCAAAAAGAATAAAATACCTGGGAATAAATTTAACCAAGGAGGTGAAACTGTGACATTAATGAAAGAAACTGAAGATACAAATTAATGGGAAGAATATTGTAAAAATGTCCATACTACAAAGCAATATACACATTCAATGCAACCCCTATCATAATTCCAATGGCACTTTTTTTTAACAGAAATAGAACAAACAATCCTAATCCTATATGGAACCACAAAAGACTCAGAATATCGAAAGCAATCTTGAGAAAGAAGAACAAAGCTGGAGGCATCACACTCCCTGATTTCAAACTGTATTATAAAGCTATAGCAATCAAAACAGTATGGAATTGGCATAAAAACTGACACACAGATAAATGGAACAGAAAAAAGAACCCAGAAATAAACCCATGAATATATGGTCAATTAATTTATGACAAAGAAGCCAAGCCAATAGGGAAAGGACAGTTTCTTTAATGGATGGTGTGGGAAAAAATGTACAGCCACATGGAAAAGAATGAAACCAGACCACTATCTCACACCACAAAAATCAACTCAAAATGGATGAAAGACTTGAATGTAAAACCTGAATCCATAAAACTCCTAGAGGAAAACATAGGCAGTAAGATTCTTGACATTGATTGGTGATGATTTTTTGGATTTGATGCCAAAAGCAAAGGCAAAAAAAGCAGAAAATAAACAAGTGGGACTATATCAAAGTAAAAAGCTTCTGGGCAGCTAAGGAAACCATCAACAACATGAAAAGTCTACTGGATGGGAAAAATATTTGCAAGTCATATCTGATAAGCGGTTAACATCCCCCAAAATATAAAGAACTCACAAACTCATTAGCAAAAAACAATCCCATTAAAAAATGGGCAGAGGAGCTGAACATTTTTCCAAAGATGACACACAGATGGCCAACATGTACATGAAAAGATGCCCAACATAACTAGTCATCAAGCAAATGCAAATCAAATCCACAATGAACTATCATCTCACACCTGTTAGAAAGGCTATTATCAAAAAGACAAGAAATAATAAATGTTTGTGAGGATGTACAGAAAAGAGAACACTTGTGCATTGTCAGTGGGAATGTAAATTGTGCAGCCACTATTGAAAATAGTATGGAGGTTCCTAAAAAAATTAAACGTACAACTACCATATGATCTAGTAATTTCACTTCTGAGTATTTATCCGAAGGAAATGAAATCACTCTCATAAGATATTCGCAACCCCATGTTCATTGCAGCATTATTTACAATAGCTAAGACATGGAAACAACCTAAGTGTCTACTAACAGTGCACAGATAAAGAAAATGTGGCATATTTATATAATGATTATTCAGTCATAAAAATGAAGGACTCCAGCCGTTTTCAGCAATGTGGATGTACATTAAGGGCATTAAGCTAAGTGAAATAATTCAGACAGAAAAAGACAAATACTGTATGCTATCACTAATATGTGGAATCTTTTTTTTTTTTTTTTTTGTGGTACGCGAGCCTCTCACTGCTGTGGCCTCTCCCATTGCGGAGCACAGGCTCCGGATGCGCAGGCTCAGCGGCCATGGCTCACGGGCCCAGCCGCTCCGCAGCATGTGGGATCTTCCCGGACCCGGGCACGAACCCGTGTCCCCTGCATCGGCAGGCAGACTCTCAACCACTGCACCACCAGGGAAGCCCTGGGGTTATTTTTAAAGATGGTACAATAAACCATCATTTTAGACAGAAAAGAATAAAATAGGGAAGGTGAAACTGAGGACCCAAAGGGGGGAGTAATTCATAAGAATGACCAGAGCCACAGGGACAGGTCAGTAGCACAGGGAGAGGTGGTCTTAGAGGGAAGAGGGCCCTTTCTTTCCTGAGATGATCCAAGGTAGAGAGGAAGAAGGGGGGAAGAGCCTGGAGCGACCTCAAAAATGACCTTGTTCTGCTCTGGTGCAGAGCATTGGGGCCAGGGGTCGGGGTGGGCTTGGGCTTTAGAGGGAGGTAGGCACCTCGCTTTGTCTGCATATCCACACCTGGGACCAGAATCCTTCCCATCTTCCTATTAAAACAGGTCCCAGGCATCCACGGCTCTGTGCTCCCACTTTTCTCCCTTCTAGAAAAGGGAGAAAAGATTCTTGCACAAGGAAAATATATGGACAAAGTCTGTTACTGGTTGTGGGTATACTGCACTGGGCGGGTGGCTTCTCGGGGGAGTCCGGGAGAACACAGTCTTCTCCTGGGAGCCAGTGCGAACTCAGCGGGTCTGAAGCTGAGGCCACTGCCGCCTGCCCAAGCCAGCTCCCCTCGCAGGTCGCTATTCCTGTTAGAGGCACTGATGTCCGGACAGCGCTGAAGACCAGAGCTTCCCCCGTCAAGGGTCCTTTCACCTCTTCCTTGGGGTGTCTCCTGTGCCCACCTGGGGAATATCCTCACTCCCACTGTTGGCCTCCCGTCCTAATCACCTCTCAGAAGGATGACAAAAGTACCTACCAGCTGGTCTCCCTGCCTCCAGCCTGTTCCCACTGCCCCCCGCCAAGCCCCATAGTGCCCTGTTCTCCTCAGCTTAGGGGCCTTTGGCGATGCTGTTCCCTCTTGGTGACGTGCCCTTCCTGCTTTCTCTTGGCCAACGCTGGTCATCCTCCAGACTCAGCTCTGACCCTCTCACTCAGGTTCAGCCCCTGCCCGGCACCGAGCCGACTGCACTGTGCAGTCTGGAGGGGTGTGTGAGGGCAGGAACGCAGTTCTGTTTAAGCCACAGTCATGTTATCCCAGCATCTAACCTGGTACCTGGCCCTTAGTGAGTGCTTGGTGAGGGATGGAGGAGCTGAAGTGAAGCGTGATGTTCACAGCTTATTCCACTCAAGTTGGAGGACTAGGGAACTAACACCTGTGTCGTGTCTACTCCAGGAAGCTCACCTAGTTATCCTAAGTGCTTTGAATATGCTATTTCCATAAGTCTCAGGTCAACACAGAGGAAGCGGTTATTATTACTCTTTTGCAGATGAAGAACTGGGCTTAGAGAGGGAAAGCGTTTACTCAAAGTCATCCTGTTAGCACCCACCACTGTCTAACTCCAAAGTCCCTATAATCAGTCCATGTACCATCATATTCTCTCTCAATCCCCAGCTCAACTCCCTAGTGATTGCAAAGCTTACGGAACTAGGCAATTACTCCTTTGCATAGAAGTTTAGGGCTTCTAACAAATAATTTTATGCCATCTATACATCTTTCAATGTCTATTTCTTATCTTTACATCAGGCTGAGAGGTCCCCGCAGACCAGAACTATGTCTCATTCATCTTTTGTTTTGCGGTACGCGGGCCTCTCACTGTTGTGGCCTCTCCCGTTGCGGAGCACAGGCTCCGGACGCGCAGGCTCAGCGGCCATGGCTCACGGGCCCAGCCGCTCCGCGGCATGTGGGATTCTGCCAGACTGGGGCCCGAACCCGTGTCCCCTGCATCGGCAGGCGGACTCTCAACCACTGCGCCACCAGGGAAGCCCTCATCCATCTTTGTACAACCTACAGTTCTCAGCAAGTTGTAGGTATTTTGTAAATATGTACTGACTCGATAATCAAATTGTTTGTTGATTAAATGAAGTTATGATGGTGACTTTTCTGGAGTCGGGGCAGGAAGTTTTTTTGAGCACATGGCCCATTCTGGCACCCAAATGATACTACATCGGTCATTTTCTAAGTACAGGGCCAGACCTTGGGGCTGTAGGTAGAACAAATTTAAATTCATGATGAATTCATTAAAAAAAAGTCCAGGGCAAGAAATCTTTCAGGATCCCTAACGACATCCCCATTTAAAACTGAATTAATTCTGTATGGTTTAAATGTTGTTATAGTGAAGTGCAAACGAACACAGTTGTGATGAGGCATTGCTTTGGAACAAAGAATCTGTAAAGTGAGTCAATCATCATAGCTTCGCTGTTCATTAATACTACTTGACATTTTCTATCTTACCTCCTTCTTCAGTTCATTTATTCCTCTCGTATTTACAGAGCACCTGTTTAAACAATGCAGGGGGCTGGGTGCTTGGGAACTGGCACAGAAATGTAAGTCCGCCCTGTAGGTCTTCGCTGCTCCAAGAAGAGCAGAGATCCAGCATGTGGAGAGTTCAGCTAAACTGCTCTGTGATATTGCTGCCTTGGCATCCACCTTGTGTGGCCAAGTGGCCCACGGGGGCCTTAACTTGACATTAGTCTCTCAGGCAAGTGCATGCCCTGGATTACAGCCTGTAGATTCACAAGTAAATTTAAGTTCCCTGTGACTTCTCTGATGACCCTTGTGATAAAGAGTGTCTCTGCCTCCCAGGGCCTTCCCCTTGTGTGCCCCTTAGATAAGACCCCCAAGAAGCTTACCAAAACCCTGCTCTTTTGGTTTAAACTCACCAATCTGGCTTTAGCCACAAAACCCCAAAGCACTCCACCCACCCACTCTAAAAAGGCCTGTGGCCCAGGTCCTGCCACTCTGCCCACACCCCACCTTGACTTCCCTGCCTGGCCCCGCAAGGCATGCCGGGTACCTCCTCTAGCACCTGTGCGTAGTAAACCTGTTTCAACTTCCCCTGTGGTCTTTTGTTGAACCTCACCATCGACACCCAGTGGCTCTACTTAACAAACGTTGATCTGACAGACAACACGGTGGCAGCAGCAGCTGGGAGCTTGTTAGAAAGGCAGGATCTTAGACCCCATCCCAGACCTACTGAATCAGAATCTCCAGTTTAACAAGGTCCCCAGGTGATCGGAATGGACATTAGTTTGAGAGGCACCATAAAACTCGCCAACATCCCACTGGCCATATAGGACTGTCAAAGGAGATGATTTCTCAATGGCTTAAAACCTTTTGAAGCAGGTCTACTCTATACATGTATCAAGTCATTTTGTTGTCCACTTTAAACTTACACAATATTATATGTCAATTATATCTCAGTACCGCTGCGGGGGAGGGGAAAGGCCTACCCTGACCACCCTATTTAGTCCTACCACCTGAATCCCTCACGCCACCACCCTCATAGTCTCCTTGCCCGGCTCTATTGTTTTTTGCAGGGTATTTATCACCTAACACGTAATGCAAGTTTATTTTGTATACAGTTCACTGTCTCCTACTGGAATTCAAGTCCACAAGGGCAGGGGTGCTTCTGATACTCCTCTAGCCCCCAGCTCAGCCTGAGGCTAAGCTGAAAACAAATGTTTACTAACCAGATGAAGCATAGACAGCTGCTTCCAGGGCCCAGAGACCATTCCTAGTGCATGGCTTCTAGGCTGTCTACCGGTTCTGTGTCAGTAAAGAGCAGCCTGGAGTCCTCGTGCCTCGTGGGCAGCATAGCCACTGCATTTAAACTGGGATGCTTCTGAGATGGGGAGAGGAGGCACTAATAATAACTCTGCAGATACAACAGGTACAGAACTGTGACCTCACTTACGGGGCCCACTCTGTTGCAGCTACAATCCAGTTCTAGGGAAGGGATCATGTCATGTATTTTTGTGTTAGTCTGGAATCATCGAGTTGCAAGAAACAGGATCCAACTCAAACTAGGTCAGGTTGAAAAGTGCCTTATTGAAGGTTATAGGAACATCTGGCAGAACCAAGTACAGGGGTTGCAGGCAGGCCTGAGTGCAACGGGAATGGGGGAAGCACTCCCTTGCTACTCCGCGAGCCCACGGTCCCCTCATCACTGTGCCTGTCTCCCTTCTTTGCAGCTGCTTCCTCTCCACGCCTATACCCCTGACTCCTAACCAATTCTTTTTATACTTTGTGGTTGTCCTATGGGCACACCCCTGGCAGCTTGGGTGGGACAATTTTTTTCGGTGTATTTTTATTTGTAATATTTTTTGTGATTTGTTTTATTGTGGTGAGCACACAACATGAAATCTACCCTCTTAACAAATATCTAAGTGTACGTTACCATGTGGTTTACTATAGGCACATCAAGAACTTATGTCTTGCGTAGCTGCAACTTATTAAACAGAAACTCCGTTTTCCCTTCCCAATGATTTAGGTGCTTAAATCTACTTTAGATCTTCTTTACTTGCTGATTCTCCACCAGGTGCTGAATTATTCCCTCACAACCTCACAGTCATTCACAGAACGGATACTTCTTGATGTATGGCTGGGTAATAACATGGTTCAAGTGTGGAGTTACCTACAGAGACCTGTTTTTGGCTTCTGACCATCCTGGGTTCAAATCAGAGTTTCTCTGCCTGTGAGTTGTTTGGCTTTGGGCAGGTCGACTAGCCTGAGTTTCAGCTTCTTCATCTATTACAAAATGGGGAATAAATATTTACCTGGCCGGGCTATTGTGAGGATTGAATGTTACAACATTTGTAGAGTACCCAAAAGTTTCTGGCAAACAGTAGGTGCTCAATGAAAGGTAATTTCTCCCCATTTCCCTTTCTCTACCTGGAAGCCTGCTCTAGCTTAGGTGTGAAAAGAGAAGAGCATTCCCTGGGATATTTCTGGCTTACGGCAGTTTGGGAAAGCTAAGTAATCTATGGGAGTAAGGGAGAGAGGAGAGGATGCTATGATATTTTTGGCATGTGTTCACGGTTTGGCATGGCCTAAAACTTGGGTCAATTAATATTCCTTTAATATGGAATGTTTTTTCTTCCCTGTCCCTTTAAACAGTCCATGTCTTCCACCAAGCCTTTTCTTGTAGCACTTTTGGGGTGGAACAATTCTTTACTGAGCCCGTTGTCCACTGCAGAGTTGCTCGTTATTTAGCATCTCCTGCCTCTGCCCAGTAAATGCCAGTAGCACCTCCTTACCTATTCACTGTTACAACCTAAAATACCTCCGTGCATTTCCAAACACCCCCAACTACATGATAATATAGGTGTAGCATCCACTTCCAACAGAGTGTCAGGGTGTCAGTTCAAATTCCCAGGAGAGAAACTGATCACTCTGCAGCCACTGAATTGGACCCTGGTCCATCCAGCCACGACTGAAGTGTGAACGGTCAATCGCAACCACAGGATACACGCAAGGCTGCCAAGCCCTGCCCCCTCCATGGAAAGTGAGGGCAGGGATAATTCCCAGAGAGGGGACTGTACCTAATCACCCTGTTAGATTAGCTAAGGATGGGGCCAATGGAAGGAGTTCTCAGGGATAATTACACTTGCTCAGGAGGCTCCAGTTACAGTGTTCAGTATCTCACCATGCTTTTCGAATCAAAGCCTACAGGTCATCTATTTTCCCTTCCCTTCTCCTTTGAACGCAAACCTCACCCCACCTCTATTTTCTCCATTTCCACTTTCTCTCATCTTGTATTTGTCTATGCCTCCTCCAACCTTTACGTCCATAAACATGTGATCTCAGTGGTTCTGGCTTCTCTTGCATACCAGATAACGTTAGTTTACTGAAACCTGAGCGAGCTATTTCATAGTGGTAAGAACGCAAGAAAATGCCCTAATTTACCCCCAATTCACACACTTTTGGTGTACGTATTTGCCTTGCACAGCTGCTCACTATTTGAAGAGGCCATCACAATGCTCAGAAGATAATCAAAGCTACTTAAGAATAACACGCTGTCTTTAAAAAAAAAAAAACAAAAACCAATGCCCATGCTGAACTCAGAATGGTAATGAGCTCAGACAGAAACCCAGCTGAGATTTCCACGGCCAACCCACCCAGCTGAGATATTTGCATTTTATACGAACCTTTTTACGATACTATAAATTTCACATTTTTACAGTTACAGGTCTTAATCATCATGAAAACCATTTCTGCACGTATCTTTGGTAAACGGAATTCAAATTTCCACATGATCTGGAAATAGTAAATTGTTAATAGCTTCTCTAGGGTCTTGTGGCTTGTTCCAACCTCTATGATGATTTCATCATTGTTTATGCATATAAAAATCACAATTAGACTCACACGCCTAATGTTAAGTCTCCCAAGCATTTTTCAGCCCATCTTTGCTTTTTGATACTCTTTAAGATAGAGGACCAGGGGTTTGAAAAGCAATGAGTGTATTGGTTGAGGCTTCTAAATCCTTCTCACAAGTTTTTTTAATAAGCAACACAAAATAGTACAAAATCACGGAGATACAATATACGCTGGGCTTACTAACTGTAAATACCACTGTATCTATTGTTTCACTCTAAAGCATTCATTTGTAACATCAATCACAAGGTCTGACCCGTAATTTTTAGTTGTTTCACTCAGTATTTAGCTCTTACATCTGCTTTTCCATTTATAATCTTTCTAAAACATTGCTTTAACCTCATTCATTTCAGGTTTTGAAACTGCTCTTTCTACATTTGCTTACTTTTTAGGGCACAAAGCTTTTCGTAGCAGACTCAAATTTCTTGGATCTAAGGAAGCATTTGATTTAAAAGTTATCTTTGAGCCGTTTAGCAGCGACTTATGGACATTGTATGCTACCCTATGGGAATTCTTCTGAATGTTTCATTCATTTGTATTTTATCAGTTCCATACGTTTGGGGGTAAAGGACATAAAGTAGGGGATGTGGTCACAAGACAGTAAATTTAACAAGCTGTTTTTTGATTTAACCATAAAACAAAAGTTTGTGCTGCCTCAAAAACATCCTTCACATAAAATGAAGGCCTTTATTCCATCGCTGTTACCTGCCAGAGATGATCAACAAATCTGTGGTCAACGCTGTCCAGACTGGCTCCACGGTCACGCCTCCATCCACGCTGCCATCTTGAAACCAGCTTTGAGAAGCAGGAAATGCATTGGTTGAGGCTTATAAACCCCTTTCTCACACCAGGTGTGTGGGGTTAATGGTGCGATTGGGGCAATAGAAAAAGCACTAAGTTTCCATAGGAACAAATGCAAACTGAAGAATTTGGACACACCTGTAAAGGATCTGATGGGTCCTGCCTGGGTGTCTGACAAAGCCCTCTTGTCCTGACAGTATTGGGCCATAAGAGATGCCGGGTGTGTCTTTTGAATTAATGTAAGAACTTCCTAGCGGATCTTCCCTGCTTCAGCCTCCACAACGCGGCCTCTGGTTTATCCTTCTCAAATGTAAATGTGATTCTATCGTGTCTTCTTTGAAACTCTTCAAAGTTTTCCTATGGCTTGCAGGGAAAACATACAAATGAGTTGGAAAGACCTCTAAAGCTAGCATCCTTTGGCCCCAGCCATCCCTCTGGCCCTGCCTCAAAGCACTTCCTATTAGTCTAGCCCATTCCAGCCCTGTGGAGCTGCATGGAGCCATTTTCCTTTCACGTGTACATATCTGTCTAAAGGGACTCTCCCACCCCATCCCACTTTTACCTGCCCTGGTAACCCCCTAGCAAACTCCTATTTATCCTTCAAGACCCAGTTTAAGCATTACTTCTATGAAGTTTTCCCTGACCACCAACCCCCTTCCAACAACTGCATTAGTAGTTCCCTCCTTGCTGACACAGCTCTGTGTTCATATATCACATACTGTTGTAACTATTTTTTCTCCAATGGGCCAGTGGTTGTCTCCTTGATTATATAACAAAGTCGCTTGAGAAGATTTTTTTTTTCATAATACCTATGAAAAAGGTATTTTAGGCTGCACCTTTGAAGATTCCTGGGGTGGGACTCAGGAATTTTTTTTTTAAGTGCTCCAGGTGATTCTTTTTTTTTTTAACACTTTAAAAAAATTATTTATTTATTTGGCTACGTCGGGTCTTAGTTGTGATGTGAGGGATCTTTTGTTGCAGCGTACGGGCTTCTCTCTAGTTGTGGCGCACGGGCTTAGTTGCCCCGCGGCATGTGGGATCTTAGTTCCCCAACCAGGGACCAAACTGGCGTCTCCTGCACTGGAAGGCGATTCTTAACCGCTGGACCACCAGGGAAGTCCCAAGTGCTCCAGCTGATTCTGATGTGCACAATGAAACTCACTGTCGAGATTGTTGAGAATTAGCATACTCAACTGTGAGCTCTGGGCAGGCCAGGACTGGGCTTTGTTCATTTTTTACCACGCATCTCGCCGCCCCCCATCTATGGCAGAATGGCACTTACTAGACTCTCAGTTGATACTGGGTGTGGGTGGAGGGAGAAGGGAAGGAGAGGGGAAGAGAGGAAGGAAGGAAAAGAAAAAGAAAAAAGGAAGAAGGAAGGAAGGTAGAAAGAAAGGAAGAGAGAGAGGGAAGAAAGAAGGAAAGGGGGAAGGGAGAAAGGAAAGAAAGAAGAGAGGAAGGACGGGGAGAGAAATAGAGAGGGAAGGGAGAGAGGAGGGAGGGAGAAAGGAAAAAGCAAGGGAGTTCTAGGCTTATTGGAAGCATCTTACCTCTGGGGGAAAATACTGCAAATTAATACAGGTTGCTTTTATAAAAAGAAACCTCCTGGTTTGGCCATAAGCACCAGGTCTATCTCTCAAGAAGATACAAGCCAGAATATATACACTTAGAAAGGTGAACTGTGGGTGCAGTTAACCATGGGAGTTATTAATGGGTTGGCCAAAAAGTTCATTCGGGTTTTTCTGTAAGATGTTATGGAAAAACCCAAACGAACTTTGTAGCCAACCCAACATAAGCCCCTTATAAGCACCACTCTGAACCACCCGCAGAAAACACATCAATCAGCCCTTTGAATTTGGCCCGCTGTACATCACTCCTCTGATAGCCTGGCATCTGGCTTAAAAGAATCTCCCCCTTCTGTGCGTCACAAATTATTCCCAAGACCAGCCAAGTGTTTCCATTCTCAAACCAGTTTTTTGACCATCAGGTGGTCCTCATACCAGAAAGTAGGATCAGCCTCCTGGTTCCACTGGTCAGCCCCGCCCCTGCCCAGAGCCATGGCCAGGCTGCTTTGGTCTGGCGGCAGAGATCTGCACTCAGCAGGTGTCTTGTACAAGAGGACTGGAGAGACAAGAGAAGGCTCCAGAGCGGGATTGGAAGGGAATCTTCCCCAGCTCCCGAGGGGTTTGCCGGCAGCAGGATTAGCGTGTCATTTCCCCCTGCACTGAATACCAGGATTGGGGCTAAGCATCGTGCAAAATCAGCCCCCCAGGGCTGCCAGACTGGTACAAAGGCAGATCTTTCCCAGCTTCTGGGATAACCCTTTCACACTCCTGGTTTTTGTAATTAGTGCAAAACAGACCTCAGGACTTTAGCAACCAGAGCTGACAAATCGCTGATGACTGCGGGTTTTTGTCTTTAAATATATGCCCTGGTTAGGGAAGGAAAACTCATGGCGCAGGGCGCAGCATTTCAAGCACAAACGTGATCTGGGGAAGAGTTATGATTGCAGCAACCACTGCATGACTCTCCTTTGGGGCTCTGCCAGAGTTCCCATAAAACCCTCCTTTTTCTGGCGTCTACACCATGAGCTCTTCTGTAATCAATTTAAGAGGCTTTTATGAGATGCCAGAGCATGTTACTTAAAGCATTCCCATTTATTTTGCCTTACTTTATGTTTTTATTACATAGAATTTGAATTAAATCCATTTGGCAATGTTTTACAGTGGAGGGAGGCGGGGTCCATCAGGAAGAGAAAGGGAATTTGTCATGAGGGGAAAGTTCTAGCGGTCAGGCTGTTCAGACTCCTTGGAGGAAGCAGAAGTAAAGGTGCCTCAGGTGGGAAGCACACCCTCCCCCCAACTTGGTGAGAATGGACAGTTCCTTAAGCATCACTAGGCTTCCCTCTCTCCTACAATCAGTGGTAATTTTTCCAAAGGCTCTCTCTGCCCACCACTGTTCTGTTCAAAACCCTCCAGTGACGTCACGTTGCCTTCAAAATAAAAGCCCAGATGCCACAGTGTGATGTTTTTCATCATCTGATCGGCCCTCAATCTGCCTCTCCAATGTGGCTTAGTTCTTCCCTTCTCTTGCTTCTCGCTCTACGTCTAAACATGAACTCCCACTCACTCCCACTCACCAGCCTTCGAATCCTACCCGATGGTCAAGGCCCAGACACGACGTCATCCCAGATTCAACATTTCACAGAATACTTCTGGAAGGAAGTAGTTGCTTCCTGTTCTGAATACCTGCGGCATTTTATTTTTACATCTGACAATTATCACTTTTTATCTTGACTTGTGCATGCATCCCTTTCAAAAAATTCTAAGTCCAGGGCAACAGTTGCCCACATGTTTTATCTCTGAATTATGCTCAGCACCTAGTGGCCTAACTTGAACGTCAGAGGGACCCAATACATACTCCCTGAATGGCTATGTCTATGCTGGTGGCCCCAGTAAGCAATTTCAGAATTAAGAAGCATTTGCTACTTAAGTGTAAATGGGCCCAAGGGCTTGATTCAGAGGCTGCTCCCAGAGCCACAGCTGTTCACACTCCCACCCAAGAGCAGTCCTGGCGATCACACAGATCAGCCTCACGGCACCATTGGTTCAGCTCCGCCCCAGCCCAGAGCCAAGGCCAGGCTGATTTGCTCTGACGTCAGAGACCTGCACTCGGACGGCATCCTGCCAAAGAGTACTGAGTCACTGAGGGCGAGGATTGTTTCACCCGGTTGCAGTAAAGAGGATTCCTCTTAGGTATTACATAAAATCAAGCTCAGCTTGAGGATCCAGACGGAGCTGTAATCAGGCCAAGCCCCTCGTGGACACACCTAGGGTCTGGATCGGGGGCCCTTCATTCTGGTGCCACACCTTGGTCAGACACCACCTCGCCTCGGTTTCTACCTGCTGAGTCACCCGCAGGCCCTCCACCTAGACAAGGTCTCCCCATGCCTGACTCCACTGCATGGCCTTTGAGCTGGAGCTCTTGCAACCAGCCGTCTCTCTCTCTTTTTTTTTTTTTTTTTCCTTTTTGCAGTACGCGGGCCTCTCACTGTTGTGGCCTCTCCCGTTGTGGAGCACAGGCTCCGGACGTGCAGGTTCAGTGGCCACGTCTCACGGGCCCAGCCGCTCCGCGGCATGTGGGATCTTCCCGGACCGGGACACGAACCCGTGTCCCCTGCGTCGGCAGGCGGACTCTCAACCACTGCGCCACCAGGGAAGCCCCCATCTCTCTTGTTTTTAGTTTAGAGTTCTGAGTAAAGGCATTTGATTGGTCTAGTACATCTTTGTAAGCCAGATGACCGCGGCCCTTAGGTCAGGTGCCTTCCGTGGAGTCCAGGGACTCACGTGCATCCCTGGGTGTGTGCAGTGGAAGCTACTCGTCAGGCAGGCACTGCCACGTACCTGTGGAGGATTGTGCCCTGCCTCCACCGTGACCTTGCGCCTCAGTGAGCATGGGAAGCACGGCCTCTGCTCCCTGTCTGAGCAGCAAAAGAAACACAGTGATCAAATGTGACCCCTACTTTACCCAGATGTCCAGGCTTTGATGAGGTGAAGTGAGAACTGGGGGCAGTGGTGTGGGGAGAATGAAATCACCACAAGTGACCCCAGATTTGTTAGGAAATAAAAACTAAAAACATACACAAGGGAGAAAGAGAAGACAACACCATAATTAGCAGCTGAAGCCCGAGGACAGTCTTCTGTACTGAGTGATAAACTCAATGCCTTATTTAGAACCTTAAATAGAGCTCATTTGGTCCTCCTGTATTTCAGACTCATATTCTATTCCAGGTCCTCATTTTTAAGACATTTGAGGTTTGCTGTTGGATATTTAAAAGGCAAAAAAAATCATAAGCCATTGCCTGATTAATGTGTAAGACACAGCCGTTTCTGATGTTCATCGCGAGTTGCGCCTCTAGAAGTGGCTGATGCTTGTTCAATTTTTACCTAACAAGCTCTCCGTTCTCAAGTCTCTGGTGCTTTATAATCACAGATGCAGAGCCATGATGAGCTGTGCAACCTGGTGACCACAAAAAGCACTAGTTATTCCTTTTAGCACACTCGGGCCCTGATGTGTCTCTGAAAAGAGTCTAAGATTTGATTACAGGGCACTAATGGTCACGGAGGCCCTATTGCCCTTCCCCTCCCCCCTTCCAGGCTTCCTTCTCTTTCTTCCTACAGGAATCCTTTGGCTCAGAGGATGAATCCAATACCGATCTTAAGAGCCAACATCTATTGAATGCCTAATCTACACCAGGCACCCTTGTAAGCGCGTCCCATAGTTACGTCACTGAATCCTCACAACAGCCCCACGGGGTGGGTACCATCCATACCTCTAATTTTCAGAGATATTTTCAATGGTCTCCTTCCAATCTGGGCCGGGGATGAAGTGGGGGTGAGGAGGAAGGAGGGTACATGAGAAAGGCGGGGTGCATGCTGCACAAAGCCGACCTGATAAAACTTACTAGGTTGTGAAGTAGAGCGAGTGACTCAACGTCTCCATGCCTCAGTTTCCTCACGTGCAAAAGGAGAATAACAGCACAGACCTACCTCACAAAGAAGTTGGGAGGATTCACTCATGCCTGGAACAGACAGAGAGCTCTGTTATTGGCAGTGGTTATAAGTATCCTATCAACTCATCATGCTCTACCCCAATGCCAACTGCGGCCCCTCCCAGTAGGGCCTTGCTTCCCAGAGTTCTAGGAAGCAATGTGAATGGTTGATTTCCAAAGAGATGCACTAGGGGGAAGCTTCCTGAGGATGGAATTCCTGGACCTACAACGAGGTGATGAAAATAGGTCGTGGCACATAATATTAGTTTATTTAATTTGCACAACAACTTCTGAGATAACAGATGATTTCATCCTCATTTTACAAGTGAGGCACAGTAAAATGAATCACTTTGCCCAACATCAAAGTTGGGTGAGCGGAAGAGCCATCCTTCCAGCCTGGGCACTGCACCAGTGGCCACCCCATCTCACCACGCTGAGTTGCAATGAAAGGAAGAGGGAGTGATGGGAACACATCCTAATGGGACCTGCGTTTAATCAGTGGGCCCCCTGCGGTTTTTTTTTTTAAATCAGGCAGACCTGCCACCTCTAGCTCCCAACCCTGGCATATCTGCGGCAGCGGGAAGCCCAGCTCTCCCTGCCCACGGGCACCCTCCTGTGTGGCTGCAGCTCCATTTCTCATCCCCCATCATCACCCCAACGCCACACGCAGAAAAAGACAGGGGAAAGACAGATATCTTCTGTATGGCCTGGAAGACTTAAATTTAGAAGTTAATTCTGCTTGAGTACTAAGACAACAGAAAAATGGAATGCTTATGGGGTACCTTCTTTCTTGTCAATTGATTGTTTACTTTTTACTTACTTTCTTGGGGAAAATCCTACACTCTCCCCCTCCACCCTGTAGATGGATGTCTTGAGATCTCTCTCATGTCCCTCATTATTTTCACGTTTATGCTTTCTTTAAAAACTATTTTTTCACTTTGTCACTCCCTGGGGCTGCCATTAAGTCCTACAGCCTCATTTATCTCTTCAGCAGCGTTAAAATGTAAACCTGAGTTCCACCCCTCACCTGACCTCTGCCGTGGGGTTTCTCAGCTCCTTCCAACGAGGGCTAGAAACTCTCCCCAGCTCTGCTGACACGAATACAAAAGAGGGGAGCCTGAGCCCCTGAAGTCCAGCCACAGTCCATGGGCAGAGCGCAGCTTGGCTGAGGTGAGTTTTTAGATAGCTGAGCACTCTTTAAAACAATAAACATGGACAGTTATTTCCATCCCTAAAAAAGAATTAAACTTTAACAAATTCCCAGTGTTTTTTATCTCCCAATAGAAAGATCCTTAGGGATTTTGCCCTGGGCATTTCAGACTGAGGCTAGTTCTGTTTCAGACATAATCTCCTCAAAACTAGGAGACCCTCAGCCAATCAAATTTGAGGGCTTCACCTGACCACCCCCCCCAAGCACATTTACTAAGTGGTCCATGACAATGGGTGTGCTTTGCATTTTTTCTATAGTAAGGGAGGAAAAGCAGCAGCTTCCCATCCCAGAATCTTTGACTACTTCAATATGCAACAAATAGTGAGCACCTACTAGGTACCAGGCAGTGACTGTGCTAGGGTAGAAAAGAGACCCTACGATGGTTCTAGGAAGGAAAGAAATCATTCCATCCTCTGAACTCAGATCCAATGAAGAGATACATTCAAGAACCTGGCAGGAAGAGATTAAAATATCAGCTTTAGGGCTTCCCTGGTGGCGCAGTGGTTGAGGGTCCGCCTGCCGATGCAGGGGACACGGGTTCGTGCCCCAGTCCGGGAAGATTCCACGTGCCGCGGAGCGGCTGGGCCCGTGAGCCATGGCCGCTGAGCCTGCATGTCCGGAGCCTGTGCTCCGCAACGGGAGAGGCCACAACAGTGAGAGGCCCGCATATTGCAAA
>NW_021703785.1:54472861-54485895 GCF_005190385.1 Monodon monoceros | reverse complement strand
AAAAAAAAAAAAAAAAAAAAAAATCAGCTTTATTATTAGTAAAAGCTGGATTGGAGGATGTGGCTTAGCTATGCAGCCTCTTACTATTTCCCACTCCTGCCCAACCCACCCCTGGAGAGCCAGCCTCCTGCAAGTGGCAGAGCGTGTATGCCCAGGGAGCTGGTCCCCAGCTGAGGGCTGACAGGCAAACCTCCACGGGGGCCAGATCTGAAAGAGAAAGGACCGTACCAGTCTCAGGCCCTTTTCCAAGCTCACAGGTTCCATACACCAGTTACTCCTCTGCAAAGAAGGCACAGTGAGGGCGGGAGGAGGGCCAGGAGTGTTGCTCTGGCTGAAGCCCCCGCACCGGGAACTAGAGACGCCCCACATAAACACGTTCCCTCCTCTCATGGAGAGGACAGCCCAGCGGGGAAAAGGAAAAGAAGTATACAACGATGGAGGCAAGATCATTGCTTTACACAGTAAGGGGGTCTCTGGGCTAAGGCCAGAAGGATGAGCGGGGCTCCTGCCAGCTGGGCAGGTTGTGGAGGACTCAGATGCACGAAGGCTCAGAGCCTGATACAAAGCGCGTGAGTGCAAGATGAGGGCGGACGTGGGGAAGCGACCAAGGTGGACTTCCCCCTCCTGGCTCTGTAAGGACCAGCTTCCTCCGCATCCATGACTTTTGCACTCAAAGAATAAGGAAATGAGCACAGGACCCAGGACGTAGATGCTCCAAGGGCAAAGGAAGGTTTGCTCGTGTGCCTGCGGTGGCCTCGTACGTGTAGGTGCTCTGCAAGTATTTGTTCTTTGAACTCACATCACATCCCTCCAGCAGCTCTCTGCCCTGCCTGCAGCAGGCCACTTTTCCTTTGAGACTGTTTCTTTCAGCTGAAGAGACCCCAATCCGAGTCACCTTCCCACTTCCTCAGCCTCTGCTGTGAACATTCCAGAAGTGATGTTTGCATAAGCCTGATGCTCTCAGGAGCACGGCTCTCTGTAAATACAGTTTTATTATTAGAAGACGATGAATTTTTAAAATGCCAATTCCAGGCTTTTCATTGTGACAGAGTGTAACTCAAGTCTGCATATACTTTGTTCTTTCTTCATCAGAAACCTTGCAGGTCTCAGCTCTGGGCTGAGGACACGACTCTGGGCAACGGTCAAGGCCACAGGTGCCCAGGGGAGACGGGGTGGTCCTGTGAGTGATGGAGCTTGCCCAGTCGGAGCACGGCCGCCCAGCTCCTAGGAATGTTCAGGAATATAGGTCCAGCCATAGCTTGTCAACATTTTCAGCCTTATACTCATTTTTCCTTTCATTATTCCAATTGGAGGACTTGTCCTAATTAAGGTTTATGCCTTATAGCACTGCTTCTTAGCCAAATAGGGTTGGAGGCACACAGGGTAGAGCCTGTGACGTCACACCAGTCTTGGTTCAAATCCTGATTCCATCGCTTACTGGCTGTGTGATTTTGGCAAATCATTTAATCTTTCTGGACCTCATCTGCAAAACAGGAATGTTCACAATCCCTATTTCAAAGGATGACTGTGAGAGATACCACAGGTAAAGCACGGAGCACCCTCTTCTGGCAGAGCAAAACCCCAGAGAGAGGTTTCCCTGACCCTCAACGCCTCCTGTCCCCAACAGAGAACCCGGGGGAAATGGAAAGCCAAGTGGGCATCTCCTGGGGAGAGAAAAATAAGACCAGAATCAGCCAGCATCTGGGGCACTTCCTTAATTCTCAGCGGGTTGCTGATCTAACTGGGAAACAATTTGTCACACACCTAACTGGCCTCCCTTACTGATGGGATCAAATAAGCTTGCAGGGCAAAGTCTGAGGCATGGAGGCCTCTTACGCCCTGGGCAATGACCCTCGGGCCCTGCAGGGGTATAAAGCGGTTTCTTCTCTTGGATGAAGACTACTTCCCTACCTCCTCCAGGACTTGACCGGAGAGCTTGATGTAACTCACTTTCATGGCATTTATTATTCTACCCCATTTCTCACTGTCTGCGGGCAGGTCTCTTCCCCATTAGAATGCAAGCCAGTGGGAGGTAGGTTGGACGGCGGGCAGAATCTTCGTCTCCTTCATCCTCCACCAACTTGCCCAGTGGCTGCCAAGTAGTGCTAAAAAAAACCCAAAACCCCAGCCAAACAACTCTCCTAATGAAGGGCTGAGCCACGCCCACCACAGTGCCACAGGGCCTAAATTCTCTGCTAATCCCATGCCAGCTTTTATCCATTGATAGTTTTCACGTCCTTTTCCACTTTAAAGCTCTCAGTGATATCAATTATTGCCTCTACCATAAGACTGTTGTCTGCCTTCTCCTTTACCTTACAGATTCTTTGGGGGCCTGTACAACTTTGAACATGAAACTTTGGAAATAATGGACTGTGGAGAATAGGAACTAGGTCTTTAAAAAAATTTTTTTTGAGGCAAAATTCACATAATATAATTAGCTATCTTAAAGTGTACATTCAGCAACATTTAGTACATTCACATGGTTGTGCAACCACCACCTATATCTAGTTCCAAAAGATTTTCATCACCCAAAAGGAAATCCCTGGGACTTCCCTGGTGGCGCAGTGGTTAAGAATCCGCCTGCCAATGCAGGGGACACGGGTTCGATCCCTGGTCTGGGAAGATCCCACATGCCACGGAGCAGCTAAGCCCCGTGAGCCACAACTACTGAGCCTGTGCTCTGGAGCCCACGAGCCACAACTACGGAAGCCCACGTGCCGCAGCTACTGAAGCCCGCGCGCCTAGAGCCCGTGCTCTGCAACAAGAGAAGCCACCGCAATGAGAAGTCCGGCACCGCAACGAAGAGTAGCCCCTGCTCGCTGCAACTAGAGAAAGTCCGCATGCAGCAACGAGGACCCAACGCAGCCAAAAATAAATAATTAATTAAATTTTAAAAAAGAGAGAGAGCTTTGCTTTAAAAAAACAAAAACAAAACATCCCGAAGGAAATCCTGTACCCATCGAGCAGTCACTCCCTCTACCTCCTCCCCACCAGCCCCCGGCATCAATCAATCTGCATTTTGTCTCTGTAATAGATTTACCTATGCTGGATATTTCATAAATTAAAGGCAATCACATAACATGTGGCCTTTTGTGTCTGGCTTCTTCCATGTTTTCAAGGTTCATCCATGTCGCAGTAGGCATCAGTACTTTACTCCTTTGTATAGCCGAGTAATATTCTATGTGTATACATTTTGTTTACCCATTCATTCGTTGAAGGATATTTTAGTTGTCCCGACCTTTTGGCTATGATGACTGACACTGCTATGAATATTTGTGGGGAACTGGGTGTTTTAAACCATTGTATTCTGGGTACAATGGCCCTGCAATAAATATCTATTAAATAGTTGGATGGATTTCAAAAATGGTTGTGAAAAAATAGGCCAATGTCATAGAATTTAAGGTGGAAGCTAAAAGGGTCCTGTTACTTCGTCTCCAGCTCCAAGGAAAACAGCTCACACTGTTCAGTGCTTGGCAAATGTAATGGGTGCTGACAGTGATGACAAGACGGGCAGTAACAATGAAGAGGAAACTCAGGATGATCGTTACAGACCTGGTCCTGGCGGGAGCGCCGGGTTTCATGAACTCATAGATGAATTCATTACGGCCACACTGGATAACTTAAAGATCGGTGGCGCGTGTTTTAGATGTTCCACAGCTCCTGCAGAAATCCAGAGAAAGAAATCAAAGGTTCTGAGATTGGACAAGAACTTGGTATTTGCCCCACGTCTGCCCCAAGGAGCAGGGGAAGCACTGTCCCGAGGGTGGAGCCGGGACGCCAGAGTGACAAAGGGACAGGCCTGCTGTGGGATGGTGGGCCGGGGCTGGCTCCTTTGAGGGAGGAGAGAAAACTGACCCCGAGCCCAAGAGAAAAGGCTGTGCCAGGCCCGAGGAGAAGAGCGATATGGTTGTACATCAAAGGGCAATCACATCGTGGAAAGAAAAATGGCTCCTACAGTGGCCTTGTCAGTGGCACCTGAACAAATTGTCAGTAACTATGTTCAAGGTGTCGGTGTGACTATAAAGTACGTCCTGGATTATGAAACATTTGGAAGAATAATGAATGGTACAATTTTGTTGTTAGGGTGCCACTTCCCAGTTGTGTGGTGAAGAACTTGAAATAGCCAACGATCCCACATTCATTCATTCATTCGTTCGTGCATTCAGCAAACATTTATGGCATAACGTCCACGTGCAGGGCACTGTGCTCAGTGCTCCAGGATTACTGTCAGCAGCTCATTCGTCAATGAGCGGGGGCAATTTGGTCTTAAAGGCTGAATAGAAATTTACCAGGATGGGCATGGGCTGGGGAGGGGAAGGCACAGGCCTGAAAATCTAACCTTGAGGAAGATGAAAAAATATGTCCCAGAGACAAGGTTTTTTCAAGTCCAGATAATGCAGTTATCACTTTGAAAATCTTTGGGATGATCTATCATCGGGCAATATCTGAAGAAAGTGATTTTGGAGTAAAATATCTTTCTTACTCATCATTTATTAGACAGTGGTTACCTGCCAACGTTCAAAAGGAACTGAAGTGACTTACAATAAAAATTCCTTATTCTCAGTGTCAGAGAAAGCCCCGCTATCTGCGGTTTTAGCAGACACTGTGGCCCTCGGGGTTCCTGTAGGCAGCCACCTCCACTTGCCCCGGCTCGGCTCTGCCCGAGGGCTTTCCCAGGAAATGGAAATGCTAGGAGGCAATGCCCCAGCAGCCCCAGGCAAATGACAGAAGAGGACAAATACTCCAACCTCCTCGGGTGGGACATTCTCCATGGTCATCGGAGGCCCCCTTTCCCTGGCAGGACTGAATCCCAACCTCATGCCCTCTGTATTGCCTTCCTTCCCTTCCCTTCCTCATTTCTCCGCCTACTCACAGCGCTTCCTGGGATCACCTCCTGAATTTGCATTCAAAACTTTGTCTCAGGGCTTCCCTGGTGGCGCAGTGGTTGAGAGTCCGCCTGCTGATGCAGGGGACATGGGTTCGTGCCCCGGTCTGGGAAGATCCCACATGCCGCGGAGCGGCTGGGCCCGTGAGCCATGGCCACTGAGCCTGTGCATCCGGAGCCTGTGCTCCGCAACGGGAGAGGCCACAGCAGTGAGAGGCCTGTGTACCGGAAAAAAAAGAAAAAGAAAAAAAAAAACACAAACTTTGTCTCAGGGTCTGTTTCAGGAGGAACCCAGCTGTTGCAGGTTGAACTGTGTTTCCCAAAAGATGTGCGGAAGCTTTAACCTTCCCTCCGCAACCCGTGCACGTGACCTCATTTGGAAATAGGATCTTTGTAATTGAAATCAAGTTAGGATGAGGTCCTCCTGGATTAGAGTGGGCCCTAATCCATTATGACTGGCATCCCTATAAGAAGAGTCATAGGCAGACGCAGGGAGAAGGCCACGTGAAGGTGGAGGCAGGGATTGGAGGGATGTGTCTACAAGCCAAGGAACATCAGGGATCGCCAGAAACCTCCAGAAGCCAGGAGAGGGGCATGGAAAGGATTCTCTGTCTCAGGACCTCCAAAAGGAACCAGTCCGGCTGATACCTGGATTTTGGACTTCTGGCCTCAAGAACTGTGAGTGAATAAATTCCTGTTCCTGTAAGCCACCCAGTTTGTGGTCCTTTGTTATAGGTTCCCTAGGAAACAAATACACCAACCTATGACAAAAGTGAATGTTTCATTCTTTTGAATTTTCCAGGAGTCTGGGGTTCTTTGACCATGTGCTTCAGAGACCCTTACTGCCGGGGTCCACACTGTCCCTGCTCTGGGGTCAGACTGTGATGACAGGAGGGCTCAGGCAGAAAGGACGGGAGGAGGAGGCTAGTGGACTCTGCTGGGGTCCTCCTGGGTGGTCACAGCCAGTGACAATAACGGTGTGACCAGGTTTAACAAACGGGAGGGGTTGGAAATGCCTGATGCTTCTATAACATTTACAGGTCTTTTCTATACTCCCCCACAAAACCCTACACTCACATGTAACTGAGCTTGTACAGCTGTTAAATGCTACAGTATGCTGTTTGCCAACATTAGATGGATCACGGCACTAATTAAATCCTGGCAGGGGAGTTCATATAAGTGTAAAACTTGTTTATGTCAAACTATACATTCCAAATCTCTTGACTGCTTACATTTCTATTCCATTTCCAAGAAAGGAAGGAAGGAAGAAAAGAAAAGAAAGAAAGAAAGAAAGAAAAAATCATTGACCTCTTTTGGAAATTATCTTAATCCTTTATCAAAACCCAATTCCAGTTTTCAAACCTTCAACTGTTTCTATCTTCTTTTATCTACCTTTATTGAGCCAGCTGCCTCTTCCTCAACTTGCATTCAGTCCTTTTCTGTAAGAAATAAATCTGCTTTGAAGTGTTTGCCCTTGAGCCCTGAAGACAGAGGAAGGATAGAGGAAAATCAGCACAGCCTGATAAAGACGCTGCAAGCCCTCTCCGGAGGCTGGGGAGACGCTTCATGCGTGTCTTTGGAACCTTGGAGTTTTCCTCCTGGTCTTTTACCCCCTAGGCCAGAGACATCAGGTTCCCAAAGCAAAACCCAGTGCGGACCGGTGGCTGGAAGTGGCCGTAGCAATCTGGAATCTCTTTTAAGGATTCCCTCCCGCTATTCAGCAGACAAGCGTTGCCATGGTAACCCTCCGGGGGGCATTTTCAACCAGACAGAGACATTCCAACAAGTGAAGATGGTTGGTTAGGAAAATCTATCTTGACAAATAGTTGGCGTTTTAATTTGAGGCAGAGTCAGAAACTCTGCCTACGGCTCCGAGTGACCCTTTGAGCAGAAGAATGCAAGTGATCAAAGTAATCTGAAATGTCTGTAATCAGACTCCCAGCTGGGGAGAGCAGGGCCCGGAAGCCCTCTTGGGGAGGTCTCTCCGTAAGAAAGAGGCCGGGCTAGTGAGATATCCTGTGAGTGCTGTTAAGAGCAGACGTCAATGGTGTTGATTCCTCCTGGAAAGGGAGACGGGTGCTCTTTTCTTTTACACTCTTACTTACTTATTCACTCTCCCCATCTCCCTCCTAGAATCTTCCTGCCTTTCCGGGTTCCATTTCTCTTAGGCCACATACCATATTGGATTTTGAATTCATTTGAACCTGGAGCTCAATCCCAGCTGTGTGACCTTGTTCCTTAGCCTCTCTGGGCCACAGTTTCCTCATTTGTTAAATGGAGCTAGGACGGTGGAAGATACTTGTAAACACTGAATGGGATGACATCTGTACCTGGGTTAGCACAAAAGCAGCACAGAGCTACCCAATAAACATTGGTTCCTTCCCCTCTTATAACTTTTCTTTTTCTTTGTATTCTTTGTGCAAAGCAGAGTGACCACGAATTAGAGAGAGAGATGCCATCCTTCAGCTCAGTGGGTGTTTGGCTAAAGCAAAAGCATCTGATCGTACCTACTGTTCAAATGCAGAGACCCTCACAGGATAAAGGCACGATATCCCAAGAGAGCTGGAACAGGACCAGCAGAAGTATCAATTCATCAACAAAATCTTGCTATGCCACTTCTAGTAAGTCCAGACTGCTGGGGGTAGGGGTAGGAGGAGATGCAAAAGTGTGTCCAATAGCACACTATGAATGTAGTTAATGTCACTGAACTGTACACTTAAAAAATAGTCACGATGGTAAATTTCACGTTATGTGTCCTATCACAATTTTTTTTTAAAAAGTGTCACTAGTGGGCTTCCCTGGTGGCGCAGTGGTTGAGAGTCCGCCTGCCGATGCAGGGGACAAGGGTTCGTGCCCCGATCCGGGAAGATCCCACATGCCGCAGAGTGGCTGGGCCCATGAGCCATGGCCGCTGAGCCTGCGCGTCCGGACCCTGTGCTCCGCAACGGGAGAGGCCGCAACAGTGAGAGGCCCGCATACGGCAAAAAAAAAAAAAAAAAAAAAAAAGCTCCATTCAGCACCCTCGGAGGACGGACCACAGCAGCTTGGGAGAGAGGAGGTTTGCAGCTGGGGTGGAGCAAAGAGGGGCTGGAAAGAAGCAATGAAATGCAGTGCTGCTAAAAAAAATAGCAGGAAAAACCCAGTCATGGCCAAGTCCTGGGGGACTCTGAGTGCTGGAGGGACGCTCACTGCCCATGTTGAGTCATTAATGGGGAGCCACTGAGGACCGTGAGGGAGGGCGTGCCCATACCAGATCTTTAGGAAGGTTTCTCCAGCCTCGATCTGGGGGTCACACCCAAATGGAACGACCCCCTACATACGAACGAGTTCTGTTCTGAGAGCACGTTCATAAGTCCAATTTGTTTGTAAGTCCAACAAAGTTAGCCTAGGTACTCAACTAACACAATCGGCTATACAGTACTGTACTGTAATAGGTTTATAATACTTTTCACACAAATAATACATAAAAAACAAACACAAAAAATAAACAGTGTTAATCTTACAGTACAGTACCTTGAAAAGTACAGTAGTACCGGCTACATCACTGCTGTTTTTTTAAAAATAAATTTATTTTATTTATTTATTTATTTTTGGCTGCATTGGGTCTTCGTTGCGGTGCGCGGGCTTCTCATTGCGGTGGCTTATCTTGTTGCGGAGCACGGGCTCTAGGCATGCAGGCTTCAGTAGTTGTGGCACGCAGGCTCAGTAGTTGTGGCTCACAGGCTCTAGAGCAGAGTCTCAGTAGTTGTGGCGCATGGGCTTCGTGGCTCCGTGGCATGTGGGATCTTCCCGGACCAGGGCTCGAACCCGTGTCCCCAGCATTGGCAGGTGGATTCTTAACCACTGCGCCACCAGGGAAGTCCCTCACTGCTGTTTTTAAGCTTGCTTCTGGACATCCTGGGCTTGAAATAAAGACACTGCACTCCTGTACTCTATACAGTGCTGTAGAGTGCACAAAAGCACAGCCACTTGTAGAGGATGCACATACGTGACAACGTACGCCAGACACGTGAACTAACTTACGTGACTGGACATGCGAACACACGTTCGCATCTTTGAAAGTTCACAACTCGGAGGTTCATACGTAGGGGACTTACTGTATTTGATGGTGATGTCGGCCTCAGGGTTAGACTCTCCCTGTTTTCTGAGCAGGTACACTTTCTCCCTTTCTGTGCACATCTCCTCGTGGGAGGAGGCGGCAGAGCTCTGCAGCTGTGTGTCTGGGGCAAATTACTTTCCCTCTCTGAGCTGAGTTTCCTCTTCTGTAAAATAAGCATAATACTATTCACCCCAGAGGGTTGCTGTGAAACACACAGGAGAAAAAGGTTGTGCATCACATGGCAGAGTGTTACACGTCTGTGAATGACACTCACTATTAGGACATGTCAAAGTGCCCTGCTTCTTCAGTGCAAGCAGGTCTGGCCAGAATCAAGACTGTGGAGAAAGGGCAATTGGCCTTTGGTCTCCTTTTATCTGTACCCACAATTCCCAAGCTGCAAAAACTCATTTGGTGGCAAAACCTGCCCTGGAGTCGAGGGAACCTAGCAACAGACTGTATCTCACTTAGTGCGGGACGCACCATTTTACTGCTGAAGTGCTCGTGTGCTTGATGATGCGAGGCTTGGCTACGGTGCCCACCTGCTCAGTCACACAATAGTCTAGCAGTTGCTGTGAAGGTATTTTAAAGATGCAATTAACACCTGCTCTTAACTGACTTTCAATAAAGAAGATTGGCCTCAAATGTAGGTGGGCCTCTGTATTAGTTTGCTCGGGCTGCCATACCAAAATACCATAGACTGGGGGGCTGAAACAACATACATTTATTTCTCACAGTTCTGGAGGCTGGAAGTCCAAGATCAAGGTGTTATCAGGTTTGGTTTTTTCTGAGGTCTCTCTCCTTGGCTTGAAAACCTTCTCTCTGTGTCCTCACAAGGCTTTTTCTCTGCGTGCCCCTCCCTGGTGTCACTTCCTCTTCTTATAAGGACCAGTCATGCTGGATTAGGACCCCACTCTATGACTTCATTTAACCTTAATTATCTCTTTAGAGACCCTATCTCCAAATATAATCACATCGGAGGTTAGGATTCTAACATGTATATTCTGGGAGGACAAAATTCAGTCTGTAACCGTCTCATCCAATGAGCTGAAGGTCTTAAGAGCAAAAACTGGGATTTCCTGGAGAAGAAGAAATTTTGCTTCCAGACTGTAACACAGAAATCCTGCCTGAGTTCCCAGCCTTCTGTCCTGCCCTACAGGTTTTGGACTTGCCAGCTCCCACAATCACGTAAGCCAATTCCTTGTATCAAATCTCTTTATATACAGCATAAGTATATGGTATATAATATATGATCTAGAATGGCTAAAGAACATGTGATACACACACACACACACACACACACACACACATACATATACAAGACGGAATACTACTCAGCCATAAAAAAGTATGAAATAATGCCATTTGCAGCAACATGGATGGACCCAGAGGTTATCATACTAGGTGAAGTAAATCAGAGAAAGGTAAATCTCATATGGTATCACTTGTATGTGGAATCTAAAATATGATACACATGGACTTATTTACAGAACAGAAACAGATTCACAGACATAGAAAACAAATTTATGCTTACCAAAGGGGAAAGGGAGGGAGCGATAAATGAGGAGTCTGGGATTAGCAGATACAAACCACTATATATAAAATAGATAAACAACAAGGCCCTACGATATAGCATAGGGAACTGTATTCAATTATCTTGTAATAACCCATCATGGAAAAGAATATGAAAAAGAATATATATACATGTATAACTGACTTTGCTGTACACCTGAAACTAACACAACATTGTAAATTAACTATACTTTGGTTTAAAAAACTATGATCTATAATAGGATACATATATCACATGTGGTATATAAAGGATGAGCGCTGTGCACGCCTGACTCCTAGCTTCTCTGTCAGGGCTCTCCGTGCCATGCTGTCCAGCAGCTGAAGGTCCAGGACCTGAGGCCTCAGGGCACACTCCTGGAGTGGAGTAGGACTGAAGAGAAGATGGGGGTAATGTAGGTTCTCCAGAGTACCTCGCTGAATGTAAGTCCTTATTCTGTAGGGACTGGCCCTTTGAACGTGAGCCCCATTCGATGACATGGAAACGCTTTCCTTTCATCTCCCTAGATAACATGTTTTCTCAGTCTTTAGTGATCAGTCCTTCCTGCCACCTCATCTTGTCCATTTTCCTTATAAATGATCTCACTCGTGACCCTGAGCTACTAATTGAGTCAGTTAAACACTGTGAGTCTTCTGCCTCCAGCGATGCTATGGAAATCGAGGGTTTTGCTGGTAAGTGACTAATCTGTCTGAATATATTAATTACTGCACGACCTGTTAGAGCTTTGAGAACATCCTAAGAACACTCTAAGAATACCTTGATAATAAAACATCTCCCTGCCGCCCCCGCCATGATTCACCTCTTCGTGGTCGGGAGAATATGTCACACCCAAAGAAAGCCTCCATCTGTATAAGGCGCTCCAATACGCACTTAAAACAAGCACTCAGAAACAGAGACCGTGTGAATGTGTTTGCATATTTGTATCTGTGAGGACCGGCCAGGTTATACTGCAGTAAAACAGCTCCCCAAACTCAGCAGCTTAAAAAACAAGTTTCTCTCTTGTTCGTGCTACTTATCCCTAGGGGCTCTGTTCTAGGTCATCCTCACATTGGGAGGAGTTCGCCGGAATGAACTAGGCCTCCTTCACAGTGACATCAGGGCAGCTGTGGGTCAAAGTCACGCGCCAATGAGGCAGAGAAGTGCAGCCGGGAGGTGCTAGGGCACCAGAAAAGAGCACCTTTGGGGACAGACAGGCTTGGGTTCAAGTTCCAGCTCCGGCACGTCCCTTGCGTGCAACCTTGGACGTGTTCTTTTCTTTTTAATGTTTTAAAAAACAGATTTATTGAGGCATAATTTACATGCCTTAAAAGTCACCTAATGTTAACTGTACTGTATAGATTAATGATTGCAGTACACTTATAGCTGTATGATCATCGCCACAATCTAGTTTTAAAACATTTGCACCACCCCAAAAAGTCCACTCGTGCCCTTTTGCAGTTAACCCCAGTTCCTACCACCAGCCCTTGGCAACCACCAATTTATCTTGTCTCTATAAATTTGCCTTTTCTAGACTTTTCTTATAAATATGCTTATACAGTATATAAACTATTGCATCTGGCTTCTTTCACTTAGCATACAGTTTGGGGGGTTCATCCATACTGTGACATATATTGGTGCCTCTCTTCTTTTTGTTGCTGCATTGCTTCATTTCATGGATGATATATTTTGTTTATCCATGCACCAGCTGATGGACATTTGGATAATTTCCACTTTGGGGATGTTATGAATAATGCTTCTATGAACATTAGTGCACATGTCTTCTTGTGAATGTATGTTTTCATTTCTCTTGGAGAGAATCTTAGGATTGGAATTGCTGGGTCAGAGGGTAATTTATGTTAACTTTATAAGAAGCTACTAAAATGCTTCACAAAGTGGCTATGCCATTTCAATTCCTCTCAATAACGCAAGAGGGTTCCAGCTCTCCACATCTTTGCCAACACTTTTTAATTATAGCCATGCTATAGATGAGAGTTTATTAGTGATTTTTGTATATTTCATTGTGACTTTATTTTCTATTTTCCTAATGAGACTGAATATCTTCCATCTTCTTATGTAGTGACTAGCCATTCACATATCTCATTTTTCTTTTCTTCTTTTTCTTTCTTTCCTTTCTTTCCTTCTTTCTTTCTTTCGTCTATTCAAATCTTTTTTTTAACATCTTTATTGGAGTATAATTGCTTTGCAATGGTGTGTTAGTTTCTGCTTTATAACAAAGTGAACCAGCTATACATATGCATATATCCCCATATCTTCCCCCTCTTGTCTACCTCCCACCCTCTCTATCCCACCCCTCTAGGTGGTCACAGAGCACCGAGCTGATCTCCCTGTGCTATGTGGCTGCTTCCCACTAGCTATCTAATTTACATTTGGTTGTGTATATATGTCCCTGCCACTCTCTCACTTCGTCCCACCTTCCCCTTCCCCCTCCCCGTGTCCTCAAGTCCATTCTCTACACCTGCATCTTTATTCCTGTCCTGCCCCTA